>NC_028357.1:42925901-43183854 GCF_000741045.1 Vigna radiata var. radiata
AAGAAAGAGAAAAAGTTAGAAGGGTGCAGAATCACTTTATGAAGAAAGAAAAAATATTAAAATAATATTAATTAAGGTTAAAATGGTAATTTTTGGAGGTGGGGAATGAAAGCTTGGAGGTGAATGATGAAACACCCCTAAGGCTAAGGTACCCTTAGTTTATGGGCCTAGTTGCCTCCATATAGGACCCAATAATTTTATAATTTCTCAGACCTTTACAGAAAAAGTAAAGCTCTGATATAATTTTGACTTGATGATTTTTTTTCAATAAGGTTCCATTTGAATAGATTTATTGTTAATTAATTAGTATTTATCAGAAAGGAAAATAACGATATTAAATGCATATTATTTTGTGAGTTCTAAATATATATGGTTTTATTTTACATTTTGTGGAAGGCTTTTATACTATAATATATATAATTCTGGTAATTCTAATTTATAGGGCCAAATCATCTAGTAGTACTTTTTTTTTCTTACGAGTAGGTGTTTATTGGAAAATTTATTCGAATTATAATTAATTCTCAAGCTGGCCCGACGTAAGTTAGAGTCACTTAGTATACTGATTTGTTTAAAATTAATGATAAAATATAAAACTTCTTTGGGTGTTACTTCATCCACCTCTCCAAGTGCTCCTCTACCTCTCCATTATTTTCATTTATTTCAATATTCTACACATCTCTACTATTTTTTTTATTCCAAAAATACCCTACACTTCTTCACCATCCTCAACCATCTTTCTCTTACTCTGTACATTAATGGAGCATTCACATTGTTCAGATTTGAATTTGTGATATATTACAAAATATAGAATTCAGAGAAAATTTCAATATTAGTATTTCCACCATTTTCATTTTATAAAATTAAAAGTTAGATGCAAATAAAAAATAATAAACATAATAATATAAATAGTAAATAATGATATATTATTATTATTATTATATACGAACTTTATAATGACGAAAGAACTAAATAAATTCTAAATCTTTAACAAATAACTTTTTTTATATATTTTAAGTATTTAATAATATTTTTATATTATTAAACTAATAAATTAAATATTTTATTCAAGCTATTTGAGTCAAATATGTCAACAAGATAAAACATAATATAATGTCAAAAATTATAAATATTATATGTAAAAAAACACACACATATATAAACATTTTTCTAGAAATTTAGAACAAAATTTTACCATTTATTAAGTAATTTGAAAAGGAAAAAATATATTCAACAGCGAAAATAAGATTGAATCAAACTTATTTAAGAAAATATATCACAAGTTCAAATTTGAGTCATGTAAATGCTCCATTAATAAGCCATGCAAAATCCTCCAGTAGAGAGAGAAAGAGAAAGATTGCTAAGGATAGTAGGGAGGTGTAGGTATTTTTGAAATAAAAGAAAATAGTGGAGATGTATAGAATATTTTTGAAATAAATTAAGATAGTAGGGAAGTGTTGAACCCACTTGGAGAGGTGGAGGGTGTAAGATCCGGGAAAATAGGAGTTTCAAAAATAAAGTAATTTTGAGACTTTGAATATTTGTTTGGAGATTAGTGTTCTTGACTTTATAATTTTGTTAGAACACAATTTTTATGTTATTTCTTTATTTTTATATTTTTTTGCCTAGGGTCAAAAGGGTATTTTACTTTTATTTAACTGGTGTAGAAATTAATTAAGAGATGGTGTAAAAAGGAAAAGTATAAGAATTAAATAATCTGGATATTTAATAAAATAATATTATGAAAATCTTTTGGAAGATTTAATTGTTGTTATTTTAAAAATTAGTTAAAGGAGAATAAGAGATATAATCTTGGTGGGTTTAAAGAGTAAAAGAAATATTATATTTAGAGAAAATCATTATTAGATATTTTAGATTTTAAAAAGATTTGGTGGTTGATGATATTTTAGAAAGTAGTTAAGATAGAATAAGAGAGGAAATCTTAGTGGTTTTAGATATAAACTAAGATATTTTATTAATATTAAAAGGATAAAAATAAAATAGAAGAGGATAAAAAGGATAAAAGTGAAAAGGGGATGACATTTTGTTACCCTGAAGGCAAAAAAACGAAAATGAGAAATATAAGGGAGAGAAAAGACGTTTTCTGGGAAAAAATAGAGCAGAGAACGAGGCATCAAAGATCAGAGAACCAGTGAAGTTTTCTTGGTGGTTTTGGAAACAAAAAATAGTACGATACCAGGGGGAGAAACCGGTTATATTGTAACACATGATTGATTTAGGGTTTTGATAAATATTTTTATAATATAGAGAAATATTTTGTGATGTGGTATAATATTTGTTCTTTTGTTTGTGCATCATTGTAAGGGGAATACACCTTGAGGTTTCATAGTCTTTTATACTATTAGCAATGGTAGGAATATATGTATGTATTGTGTGGTTGAAGGGTGGTTATTCGTGTTGCAAGGAAGGAATGGAAAGACACGGGTTTTGCTTTGTATAGGAAGGTTTTGTAATCAAAGTTATGATTTAGGTTAGAAAGAAGAAGAAAGAGATGTCAAATTGGGTTTAGGATTCTGGGAGTGATATTTGCATGGGAAAAATGGTAGGGTTTCGGTGAGAAGGAATTTAGGAGTAGCAAACTGTGGTTGCCGCAAAGGATGAAGTAGGGGGGTGTAAACGTTTGAAAATAAATGAGTTGCTTGACCTTGAAAGTGTAACCATGTATTGTTTGAGTTAATGTCATCACAAAGATTAAATGTATGGGTATCTTATTTATTAAGATTTTATATTGGAAAATATTGATAGATAGGATAGTAGGGCCATTAGTAATTATTGGAGATTGAAGTAAAGAAAACTTTGGGTAGAAAAGGGTTATGGGTTTTAAAGAAAATAGTTTTGAAAGGAGTATTAGTGAAAAGTTAATGTAAGTAGAAAATGAAAGAAAAAGTAGTTGCAGGAGGTTTACGTGGTTATCCAACATGAAAAAAAAAATTGCAGAGGATGATATACTTAAGTTAAGTTAACATAATGTAATATATATTTATATGTAGAGAGTTACGTAACCTAATAATAATATAATATAATATATTAAAGTGTGGGTACTTGGTGGGTTCTCATAAGTAATTTTAATGAAAGGAAATTTTGATTGATGCGTGGGTCCCACTTCAATATTTACTTTAACATAATATAATATATTGTCTTTATGTTTTAACATTTTAAGTATTAGTGTAAGGGTAGTTTTCTTGGTGATGGTAGAATCACATACAGAGTTGGCGCTAGATACCTATAATTGTTTTAGTATCCTTGTAATTGTTTTTAGTAGTATTAAAAGCAAATTAATAGCATAATCATGATATAAATTTAGTATGTTACAGATAATGTTTTATTTATATAAATTTATGAATGCTTTCGATGTTTTGATTTTTAATGAAATAATTATATTGAGTTGTATAGCTTTGAATTGGTAGATAAACGTGTATGATGAGACCACTTGTCAAGGGTGAAGAGATTTGTGTATAATACATATTATTGAGAATGTGTATGGATGTGTGATGTGAACATGAAACTATGTTATTTTTTTATATTATCGTCGGTCATGTTTGAGCTTTTCGTACTGCGCTACGATGAGGATGTGATGTGTTGGACTCTCATTTACGAGATAGTGATTCGAGTGTCACTTTCTCTGCACGGGGAGGTGGATGTCTTGTCTAAAAGACTTCGGCTCGTGCTTAGTATAGTGCACTGGTGCGCGTAGTGGCAGTGTTTTTACTTGTTAGTCCTTGATATGTCGGGGAGATAGGTTGGAAGTTGCGATGGAAGACGACTCGAATTACCCTATTGAGGAACATGTACCTGTTAGTGATAACAGGTCATGATGATACAATATAAGAAAATGACATTGGGTCATGAATGGATTCGTTATGTTATTGATGTTGTAATGGAATATGTTATATGATAATATTACTCTGTGATTAAAATAAAATATGCTTTATTGTGTGTTATGATATTTCTGATTGCTCATCTTGAAAATTGTGGTTGTGGTTTCCATTTACGATGATCGTACTTGTACGAGAGTAGATGACATTACAGATAAAATTGACGTGAAAGTTGGGATATCTGAGTTCGGATATTTATTATTTATTTTTAAAAGTTTTCCGATTTGATGTTTATAGTCATGATTTAATACATGATTTAATTTCGCCTTTATATTGAATGTATTATAGAAAGGTTTTGAAAAAAAAATTTACACCTTAGACATTTCGAAAAACTGGAATGTTACAGAGGGAGCAACATTCAACTTATTTTGAGGAAAAGAAAAGTTTGAATATAGTATAATTACATTTTGAATATAACAATGTTTTTAATATTGTAAATATAGTTCCATATACAACGCAAAGTGGATAATTAATTAAATATATATCTTAGTTTAAAAATTAATTAAATTTAAATGAATAATTATTTGAAAAATAAAAATGATAAAATAATAATTTAATTAAAAAAAGATTATTTATATTAAAAAATTAATTGTATCAAAATATAGAATTTCTTTATCAATAGTATAAATGAATAAAAAAACTTCTGAGACAATATATTGCTATTTTGATTTATTATTTAATTTTTTTAATACACTTTATTACTTGTAATGCTTGGATCAAAATATGGTAGTTTTAAATTTTAAATAAACAATTTTTCTTAAAGAGAACTGAAATTAAAATCTACATTTGGAGAATACTTTTCCAAACTATTGCCTAAATAAACACTTTTCCAGAAAATTCTTCACCCTGGTCTAATTTTTATCCAACTATAAAGACATGTACCCAGACCCGATACCCGAATTTGCAGAATCAGTTAGTGCATGCAATTTGCTGTGATTATTTTCTTTATATTAAGTGAATATATATATCGAAGGAGACCCTCAAAGTTCCAAACTGACCTATTCTCAGAAGCTTTCGGTGGACGAGGACGAGTTCGGGGATGATCTCGATGCAGTTGTAGCCATTTGCACTCAGGTGAATGTCATTTTCCTATTCAAAAATTAGCTTCATGATAAACCTTTTGTAGGTTTCGTCATATTGGAATAAAATAAAAATAGGACTCGTTAAAATGCTTGAAATCAATCGGTAGTGTTTAAGATGACTTCAAATAATGGTATGGTTCACTCAGTTAAGACGAGTGCCAGGTGTTCGGGGAAAAGCTTGAACCGATATATGATTTATTGAAGCATAAGAAGAAAGTTCTACAAATTCTTTGGAGTAGGACATTCTCTGAAACTTTGTATGTTCCTTGTTGTACAGTGTAGCTATCACTTATAAGTTGTATTTCTGTGTGTCTTCCTGAAATTCACATATTGATCAAGCATAAGTACCGATTTTTATTATAAATTTATGAAAAGTTATGTGGCATGTAAAATTAACGATTGAAATTTTTAATCTAATTAATGTGTCTTTTTGTGTAAATGCATTTTGTACTATATGTTGAGTCGTTTTGAAAACCGCATAATTATGATTTTTTTTTTTTTAAATTTTGATACTTCTGTACTTTTAGGATTAATTTTAATTTTTTTTGGTTTGTCCCCTCTACCTTCTAGGTTTGGCTCTGTCTTCAGATGGGGCTGCCACATTCGATCCACACCACATAATATCAGTTTATATTGGTTATATTTGGACGAATAAGAAACGGGAGAAGGTATGGTGACGTTGCTCGCTACCTATAAACTCTGACTGGCTACAGATGCTCACTCAGTACAAACTACTGAATCAGTTAGTCTTAGTCAGGTCATAGTTTAAAATATTTGATTGGGTTTTGGATAAAATCAAATCTAGATTATCCCCCATGTATTAAGCAAGGATTGGAAAACGTACATCGGTGTATTGCAGGTATGTTTTTGATTCAATTGTCATCCTTCTGTTCCTCTGTTTGAGTTTTCCTATTCATATTTGAAATATTATATCCATCTCTTGCCCTGAGGTTATCACTCCCGAATCAAAATTCCATGAGTTCATTACTTTGAATCATTTGAAGAAATAAGGAATATAAAATTGAATGGGTCTTATTTGTTAAATGACTTTGTGGTAAAAGTCTTGGGTTTTATTTTCTTCAGATTTCACTAGAGAAATCTTGAATTATCCATATTTAGATTAATGTCCTTTTTTCTTGTTTTTTATTGTTACGAGGTGAAATTTTATTTTTTCTTTGACAACTTGATTGTACCGAGTTCTCAGGTGCAAATTAGGGTTCTTAATCATGAATATCGATATTGATTATTTCAAGTTGGACATTGATGAACTTATTGGTGAATTCACTCAGGTATCAATAACATCTATGTCCAGTGATTTTCCTCATTCTGTATTTTTAGTTCAAGGAGCGTGCTTGCCATTGTTTGGATATTAACGATCCATATTTTATGTTCAATTTTGGTGACTGACAGAATGTGTCAACAACTTTGGCTGACATGAAAAGAGTATGGCTTTCGAGGAAGTTCTCCTACATATATGAAGCTTGTCCTTCTACCAACCTGGCCTTCTTTATGCAATCATTGTATGCTCATTGTATAGGTAAGGTATAGTTGGTATATGCAGGTTTGTTCATTACTCAATTGAGTTTAGTATTTATTTTTTGTGGGCAATTTGCATGTTGAATGGTTTATTCATGCTGAAAAATATTTCCAAAATTATAGAAGCAGTGATCCAATCTGAAAAGCTTGTAATATTTTTAAAAATTTACCTGAATCTGATGGGTATGTAGTATGCCATTATAGCCATTGCAGTTTTATTTTACTGGCCTTTATAGCTTTATTTCAGTATAAAAACTCCTTCATCTTCCTATGCAGGTTACATTGTTGGTACTGCTTCTTTATCACACAGATTAGGCGGCTTTTATTGCCTCTACTGTCTTTACGAGACTCAACCCTTTAATCCTTCTTTTAAGGTCTACCTATCTCTTGGTATAACAATTTTCCACTTGATAAAACAATTATGTTTAACTATACAGTTATTGGATAATTTTTGCATTGTCATGCTTACGTTTTATAATTAGTTTGGATGTGTGGAGGGAACTAGATTCATTCTGTTAATAATTGCTTTAATTTTGATTTTTCCTTGAATCAATTTAGCCTTTTAACCCAGTACCTGTATGTTTCTCTTTGAGTATGTGCTCCATCGGCGCACTTCACTAATTTGTGGTTCAGTAGTTGCAATCCAGAATGTGCCATTATCATACAATAAAAATATTCTTTCACGTGTTTAAAATTTAGTTTTTATAGCTAGAACAGGTGTGCAAAAAAATCTATTTATTCAAATCCAATCCTAAATCATACTAATCCAAATCACCTTAAGTCTATTTTGACGTATCTATTGAAATCCAATCTAATTAATTGTATTGCATGTGGATTAGTCAGTATTTTGGATTTAAAAATATCCAAAATCAATGTTCATCCTAAGAAATAGTTTGCTCAAGCAATTTTTTGTTGGTTTTGGCTGAGACATATTTTACTCTACAAAACACCACTTTAGTTTGGACTATGGCCAGAGCATTGTTAGGTCAGCCTTGGCTTGGCTTTGGCTGAGATGTCCTGGATTCGACCTCAATCAGAATATTATCGACACGAACTGAGTCAGGATGTTGTTGGGCTTCTAGCAAGGTGTCATTAGCCTACTTATCTATTATATATCTCTTTTAAGGCTAAGAATTACTGGTTTAAAATCCTAACCTAAGCTGAAACTTGTTTGCATGGCTTGATTTGTAGAAAGACCTAGAAACAAGTCAATCAGTTTAACTTGGCTAATGACCCTAAAAAGGACAATGAGTCTTGTTCATCAAATAAATTATTCTTTATTCTCTGAAGAATAATATGAAGGAAGTAAGAATAATGCATATAAGTGTTCGTATTGGCACAGGGTAAAATAGTTAGAGAAAGTCTTACAAAAAAGAAACAATTTTGTATTAAAAAAAATAATGCATAAAGGAAAAAAAGGGAAAAACTTCAATTAGAATCATGGAACACTTCTAAGAAGCATGGACACATAGATACGAACACAAATATGACAAAGATACATATACAGAGATTCGACTAAATTAAAAAATATAGGACATGGGACACTATCTCTCTCTCTCTACACACACACATATACATATATATGAGTCTATAAAAAGCTACCGACCTAAAAATCAATAGAAACAATTATAAAAATGTCTTAACAAACGAAAAATTTATGTAAAATGTCATGTTTGGTCATCTTAATTGAAAAAATACAGATTCTATATCTAGTTCATCAAGAGGTAAAGTAGCAATCTTAAGAATCTCATTATCATCCAATGAAAAGTCATCTCTTGCAATATCTCACAATTTAGTTGTTTCTTCATTGTTTTTTGAGGAGTTTCTTGAGAGAAAAGATTGGTATGAACAAATATTAGATGCTTCATCCTTTGAGGTGTTGTCTAATTAATTTTCAAAAAATGTATAAAGGAGTTGGTACTTCAATGGTTTGTAGAATGGCATATACGTGCCCATCACTAATAGCTAGGTTGGTAGAATCGAATACATGCTTTTTTTCTTGCATTTCCTGCATAGGGAAACATCCTACATCATACAGAACTTAGATATTCCCGATTACAGTATTTGTACCTCAACAATGTTGTGCTTTAGTAACTGAATTTTTTTTTTCATGTCAACTTCTTTTTGGAAAATACGTGTTTTGCATGTGTTGGTGCTTCCAAATGTGGTGAAATAATATATTGGCCAAACATTTTCTCGCTTATTGTTTAGTGCTTGGCACCAGACATGCATATGTTACATAAACTGGCTTTTCAGAAGATAGTTACTATGATGCTTGACAGAAGAAAACTATATTTTTCTTAATGTGTTGTGCAGTGTTATTTCCTGACTTGCTTCATAGCGTCACTAGAGTAGTTATTACTGAAAATATCTTCTTTTTTAATTTCATTTTATGTTTCATCCCACTTTGATGCTTCATATTTGTCCGCATTTATGTGTTCGTACAGAGGAATTAAAGAAACTTAGAATACTTGTGGCTGATGCCAAAGCCAATGATATTAAAGCGGTACCTGCTATAGTAAAGAGAATGCTCGAAAGAAATGTTTTCCTTTTTGGCTCTGTCGACTTGATTGAAGGCAGTGTTGCAGAGACTGTAAACCAACTCCAACAAATACAGAATGCCCGTATTCAAGTTGCATATGACAAGTAAACCACCAAATTACATTTATATCCGAGATCCATCTTTCCTTCACATGTTGCCATGATAATTAAGTTTGCTCTACAGCTTATTGTTTACATCTGTTCACTGTGAATGGCAGGTTATTTGACAGCTCTTCAATTGATAAATATATTCAGATGGACCTTGTAAGCACCTTAATGCTCTGTGACTTACAAAATGATTTGTTTATTTTGCTAATTACACTGGTTTGCTGTCAGATTTCTTATTGATAAGTTTATGTGAAAAGTATACTAATCTTTTCCATTTACAAGGGCTCCGATGGTATTATAAACATGATGAGATGCTGTTATGTAATTTATAACATGCTTTCTGGAACCACCTAAAATCTCAAATAAAAAATATTTTACGTATTACTCAATTTTATGTTTCTAGTTATCATGTTTCATTCTTGATATTGCCTATTTTAAATATGAAGGAATGCCTGTAATATCCCCGCAACTTCTGTAAATTAAACACTTGTGGAAAATGCTATTCAATCCTTGCTTTCATCTGGTTCTGGGTGATATTTATAATTTCAGAAGCTAATCAATCTGTCTTGAGATGTATTTCATGCGAACTCCTACTATAGACTGTATTTTTAATTGTTTGTGATTTTGTTGCATTTAACTCCCTTTCTCTTTTCCACATGCCAGGGCGTGGAAGTTGAACTCAATTTGCTTAAGAACAAGTCATTGGGATATGCTGCGGCCAAGAATGTGGCCATTCAAGGTGCTTGCCTGTTAAAATACTTTTCTTTTTTTGGAGTGGTTGCTGGTGTAAAGCAAGTTTTTTTTTTCCTTTTTCCTGTCATCATAAAAATCTAGTGCGGGCAACCTAGAAGAAACACGTATCATGATCTTTTTTTTTTTTTCCTTTTTTCCATGACTTGTTACGCTGTTGGTTTTTCTGATTTTTAAAACCAGAAAGATCTTGTCTTCCTATTTTAAGTGCAGTCATATTTTGAACGTGTTTCTTTTAAAGAATGACAACTTATATCATTGGGGGTTCACGATTTTCCAAATTGTGAATTGCTTCCCTTTTTTTTATACAAGGAAGGACAAAATGCTGTCCTCAGAACTTCTGGAATTCTTGACCTTAAGGGGAGGGTGGGGATGTTTTGGCTTTTATTGTCTGGCTGTTTCAATTTGCCAACACATGATCATTAATGTTGTCAATTATCTAATTCTATGTCCTCATTTTTCATTAGAGGCAAGCGGTATTTTAGACGTTGAAAACATAAAGCACATACAAGAAGATAAGCAACTGATTGTAGATGTAGTAGAGAAGGTTGCTAATGACTGGCATGCCCAGAAACAAGCATTTTATAAACAAACAGGATTGGGGGAGGACGATGAATATGAGAAGGAACTGGAGCAATTACTTCTAGATCATCATCCACATAGTGGAGATTCTAACCAAGATTGAAGACTATTGAAAGTAATCAAAGTTTATGTATTTGTTTCATTGACAGTTTTAACTGTCTTTTGTCCTTTAGACAGTTTTTATTAGAGACTCTTGCTTTCATGTAATGCAGTTTTTCAGTTTTTTATGTATGACAGTAACTTTTGTTTCTCTCCAAATCCTGTCTTCTCTGCATAAGGTGTGTGTGTGTGTATGCTAATGGTTTTTATCTTAAGCCCAACAGTTTTTTGTATTGAGAGCCAAGTTCTAAACCTGTGTGAGGAAGAGTAAAAGTGCATTACTGTGAGTACAGATATGGCTACAACGGATGCCACACCAGGGAATCTTCCTGTGTTTGATGGGCAAGGATATGATGATTGCTGCGTGAAGATAGAGGCTATCTCTGGCTTCCAAGAAGTTAATGATATTGTGAATATTGGCTTCCAAGAACCTCCCAAGAAAGCTCTGGAGGATCAGCAACAGACTTATAAGGCGAACAAAAAGTTGGATTGCAAAGCAAATATGGGATATGTTGCAACAGACGTATATGGATGCTTGCAAACCTAAGAAGGTACATTTGCAATCCAGGCGGAAACAATTTGAACTCTTCTCTATGACTGATTAAAAATTGATTGCTGAGTATTTTAACAAGATTCAAACCATTTTTAATGGTATGCGTGCATGTGATGAGACTGTGGAAGATATCAAAATTATTGAGAAGGTGCTTCATACCTAACCAAGATTTGGCCATATCATTGTGCCCATAGAAGAATCGAAGGACTTGGAGGCAATGTCTTTTGGGGAGTTACAGAACTCTCTTGAAGCTAATGAGCAGAGAGTGGTTGACAGAAAGAATAGTGAAAGAGCAGTAGAGCAAGCTCTACAGGCCAAAACTGGTCAGAGTAGCAAGGGGCGTGGTGGCTGGAATATGAGAGGCAGAGAGAGATTCAGAGGCAGAAGAAATGGAGACAAAAACAGTGATTTTGTTTCTCAGGAACACTCCTCTAATAGTGGCTGTGATAGGAAAGAAGGCACTTAATATAGAGGGTGAGGAAGAGATGGCAAGAAGAAAGTGGATTAGAGGAGAAAATTCGGTGCTACAATTGTAATAAATGGGGTCACTATTCGTATGAGTGTTGGCAAGATAGTGGAAACAGAAAGGGAAAGAAGAATGATGAAGCAAATCTGGTGCGAGAGAAGATGGGTCTGATTCAGACCAAGTCTTGTTGATGGCAACCACAGCCACCAACGAAGACTGCACATCCTGGTATTTAGATACAGGATGCTCAAACCTCATGACTAGGAATAGGAACTGGCTGGTTGATCTCAATCCGTGCGTAAAGAATAATGTGAAATTTGCAGATAATGGCATAATTGTGGCTGGAAGCATAGACAAGGTGCTGATCAAACGAAAAGATGGAAAATCAACCTTCATGAATGATGTGTTGTATGTTCCCACCATGAGAAAAATGTACTCAGCTTGGGACAATTGTTGGAAAAGGGCTACACAATGAACATGCGGTGGAATCATATCGAAATCTTTGATTCCAAGAACAGATTATTGATCAAGGCACCACTGTCAACCAATAGAACTTTTAAGTTGAATTTGGAAGCCACTGAAATTCAGTGTTTATCAGCCACCACTTTTGAGGAGCAGAATTGGTTGTGGCATTATAGATGTCACATTTTAAACTTTAAAAGTTGAAATCAGCTGAGTAGCAAACAAATGGTGTGTGGTATGCCACCAATTTGTCCACCTTTGAAGACTTGTGAAGGGTGTGTTGTAGGGAAACAACCAAGGAAGGTCTTCAAAGTCACTGCACCTCATAGATCGAAGCAACCACTTGGAGTGGTCTATTTGGATGTGTATTGGTCAATTGACACAACAACTCTTGGAGGTAAACAGATATTTTGTTTCCTTTGTAGATGAACTTACAAGGAAAATCTGGATATACTTGATAAAGGAGAAAAGTGAAGTGTTTATTGACTGGATATAAGCTTTGGAGTAGGCATTATAAGCAGGTTCATGCACAAGCCGTGAGCCCCTCACATGGCTGCTGCAAAATACATTCTGAGATACCAAAAGGGTACAGTTGGTTATGGTCCATTGTTTCCTAAAGGTATTGATAATAGTGCAGCTACTTTGGAGGCCTTCTCTGATTTGGACTGGAGTGGTGGCAAGGTAGAGAGGAAGAGCACGTATGACTCTGGTGGGGGTGTGTATGCTACTATTTTTTATCTTAAGCCCAACAAAGACAACAATATGAGGCGTAGGAGGGGTTACTTAATGGTTAGGGGATTCATAGGGAGTCTCAAAGAAGTAATGTGTTTTACTTTTTTCCTGTTACCAAATGAAACAAAATTGATCGTATAATGTTTAATTTCATTATTCTATGTTAATTTGTAGTATCATCACTGTTTTCGATTTCGACCGCTCCCTTCTCAAATAATTACACAAAAAGCTACTTAATTATGAAATGTCCAAATAGTAGGAATACTTTTTTATTTGATTGATTTATTATTAAATTAAATATTCGAACGTTGCCTATATGGGTTGTGCAAAATATGATCCGTCGAATACACAAACAAGCATGGGCTCAGGATCTGGTTTTGGCATAAATGACCTTTTACTTGGAGGAAACTCTTCTGTTAAAGTGTTTTGTCTTGAACGCACATATGCAAATCCTGTTCAATTAGTAATAAACAAAGAAGTGCCAGTTAAAGGCACACACAGAAAGGTCATTTGATGATAGCTTCTTCAAGAGGCAGAAAACCACGATAGAAACAGGTAATAAAAACGCTGGTAACGAAATGGTGGCAAGAAAATTCCGCTACATCTTAAATCTTCTGAAAAAACGACCTCTGCAATGACAAAGCGAACTTCAATCTCAATAAAAGGTAATCTGACTCCGCAATTTTGGAAAGCAAGTGCACAGACTTGGTTCAGTTCGGTTTTGGTTATGTTAAGCATACTGTATAACAATTTAATATTATCAATAATATTTATATTTTATATTGTGCGAGGAGCCAATTTGTGCAGGGCACTAGCGGCTGCTAGAATTGTAAGGACGGGCCAATTTTAAGCAACAAAAGATTGAAACGTGTTTAAATAACTCAAACGTAAGAGACATGTATCCACTTTGCAGTCAAATTTCAAAACACAACGTTAAATTTAGTACAGATGGAAAATTTTCTAGGCCCTCTACTCTAACTAAAGAAATACCACAACATAGATTCAAATCCAATGAGGTATAATGTAATAACTAACTAACTAACTAGATAGACTATAAACTAACTCAACCACGTGAACCCTTTGTCCCTCTGACGGCAGATGATCTATGTTGAAGGTTAGCAAACCAGATTGGGGATCGTGATTGAAATCAACCTCGTTGTTTTGCAGCAGACACCTAGTTGGTCTTGCCGACGAATAAGCCCCGAACTTCCCACACCCTTTCATCTCCACACGAACCAACGACTGGTTATCCCCCACTTCATACACCAGCCCTTCAACGGCACCACCACCATTGAACATGTTCAAAAGTCCAATAGGGGAAAAGCTGTAACCAGGACCCAAAACCTTCACAGGCGCAACAGCAAACACCTCGTGTTCCAACACCTTAAGGGACACCGGCAGAGCCACATTGCGTGGAAGCACCGTGAGCTGCCCAGATTGGTGACCGTACAACGCGCAATCACCGTTCCAATCGCCATCACCGGCAGCCTCCGCAATCAGATGCACATCACCACCTCTCACAAACCCAGTGATGGCAGCAGAAACCGTGTCATGAAACGCATTCTTCCTCTCAGCGGCACTCCACGCAGCCCCTTGGCAGTTATAAACTCCCAACACCCCTCCGAACTTGTTCATGTTCCATATTTTCAGTAAACTAACTCCGTCACGGGCCGGGTCACTGAACAAGCAGTCTTTAGTGGGCCTCCCGGGAAGACGGGCCCGAAGCACCGACCCATCTGGCAGAACCATCTTCTTAAGCAGATCAAAATCATGCTTCCCCGGCGCGTCGCTCACATAGAGCGGCCCACCGCTGATGGCCCTAGCGGAGGCGTGGTACTCCGCGGCAGGATGAAGCGAATGAAACATATCCCAATCGGGTAACATGATCTCCCCGAGGAAGACGCTATTGTACGCCACTGACGCAATGTGGATAGTGTGTGAGACCGGATCACGCGGGTAGAAATCATCCGAAGCCCTCACCACCGCCGTCTGTTTGGAGCAGTAGAGCGCGTCCGTATTGTGGCTCATGCAGGCGATACACCCGTTGTCAGGGAAGTTTCTAGAAATAGAAGCGTCCAGTGCCTGATGGTACTGTCTGGTAAGTTCCACTCTTCCCCCAAGACCCGCACCCAGAGTCTCCAAAATGCACTGCACATCCACCTTAACGCCGTCTACACCCGCAGACGCCAGATAACTGTGCAACTCGTCGTAAAACGTGAATACCTTCTTAGGGTTCATAAGTCCCAAACCCTGAACCGCGAGCACGTCGCTTTTCCACGTCGGCTCGTTCTCCTTCACTCCGCTCGACACATTCGGGTACTTCATCACCGAACCGTACTCCTCCATCTCCTTCACCCCTGGACGAACCCCGCCCCAGTAACCCGTGATTGCGTGCCACACATACACGTGCTTCACCTCCAGCTTCTTCTTCGCTATGTCCACGATGTTCTTAATCCCTAATCCCGGTTCCTCCTCCTTCTGAAATTTCGCGTTCTCTTTTATCCCCGTCAGCCTCTGCAACGAGCTCGAGTTTTCTTTCACCTTGTCGTCGTCGTCGTCGCCGCCGACGGACTGCCAACCGTCGTCGATGATGACGAACTTCGGCGGCGTGCCACCGCTTCGGAGAGATTGGATTCCGGTCTCCACTCCTTCCTGAGTAACTTGCTGGTAGAACGCGTCCCAGGTGCACCAGCCGAAGCAGTCCACGATGCCGGGAAGCTTCTTCTCGTGGCGGAGGCGGAAGGTGTTGAGGTGGTTCCTGACGGCACGGAAAGCATGATGAATGGTGGCGAATGGATCGGTGCCGGCACTAATGAAGATTGCATGGCTAAACGACGACGCTTTGGTGTCTGCATCACCACTCTCGAGGCATAGTTGAAGGTGATCGTTGGAATTCCCCTGTAGACACGCTCTGAAGGAGCCTTCTACAAGAGGGAGAAAAACTGTGTACACGATCTGATTCTGGCTGTTGGTATCGCTTTCCGATTCGAGGTGGGACCCGTCTTTGGTTTCTACCAATAGAAACTGAGTCTCCAAAGGAATTTCGGCCCCTCTGTCCCCCATTTTCTGCGCCATCCACCACAGCTTGAACCGGAAGCAAGCCATGAACCTCACATCCCTCAAGGTTCCCAACGAAACCACGTGTCTGCTATCTTCCTTCTCCATATCCACTCCCAGAAACATTCCTTCTACCGTGGATGTCTCCACCACGTTCTCCTGTATTCCTGTCAGAATCGTTCGCTCCTTCACCACCAGCTTCCCCTCCGAAACGCGAACAACAGGTTTTATCGTCATCTCTTCAGCTCCCTCTACGCTCCTCTGCAATTAAATCAAACCAATTATTCATCTGCCCAATGGAACTAAAATGAAATTTCGAATTTAGGGGTTTTATTAATCTATACCTTGAATGACACCACTGGAAACACTCGATTAAAAAAATGTCTGCGAATTCGAAAACATGGAGATGGAAACCATTGCCGTTAGCAACATAAAAAAACGACTGGATAAATAAAATGGAAGAAAAAAGACAAGATTAAGATGATGAGGGATCTATACCAGAAGTTGGGAGTTGCTTCTTATTTGGCGATCTTAGATGAATACCTGAAAGAATAGTGATTGGATGAGTTGAAAGAGATCGGGATTTGGTATTTATAGGAAAGGATGTAGTGTGACATAGATTGGAAACCATTGTTAACATCTTCCTTATCACTCTCGTCAAACAAACGAACATCATCCTCTCTTTACATATTGTTAACTGTCTTAAATAATATAATATCTCTTCGAAAAAAAAAACAAAAACAAAAATATCTGTGGCTGGCTGGTCCAACTTGCGCTTTTTTGACATTGGATGGGGTCGCCACGTTGGATCCACGCCCACACAATTCCACTTAATAATTAAGAAAGAAATAAAACGAAGTAAAACTAGAAAACGTGATACGACACCAATGTTTCTTATGTTGCACACCTGTACGATTTTCGTTGGGTAAAATTAAAATTTGCAAAAGAAAATTTTTGGTTGTAAGGGCTATTCATCTCTGTTGCTTACGCCTGCACTTTGCATTGGGAAGCTCAAATACACAACCGCGTTACTTGGCCTGATATGTTAGTGTTTAATGTATGGGTTAAGTATAAGAATTTTTATAATTGGTTTTTAAATTTTCTTGTCTTGTCGTGGTAGTCAAGCTATTAGGTTTAATTTAAGACACTTAGTTTGACGTAAGTTCCGATATACTCCTATTATTGGAAAAAATGATTGTAAGTGACTATTTCCTATTGGCCGAATGTCCATTATTGGGTTATGTCACGAGAGCCCATTGATTGATACGTATTTTGGATTTAGAAAAAGACATTATCATACTTTAGCTAGGTGAATTGGAACTAACGTGATTTTGCAGAACATAATTGCAAATAACTTGGGAATATGGAAATGATCCATCCACTTGGCCAAGTGGCTAGTGGTTGGATACTGGACACGGGCACAAGTTCCAGACTCACTAAACCATTTCATCGTTTTTAATTATATAAAACGGGCTTTCGATTTTGTTATGAATTTTTTTAGCTCAATCATTGGAATAAATTATTCATGCATGTTGGATTTTGCCTGGGAGGATAAGATTTTGTGGCTGGTTGATGAGGGTAGGTTTAAGCCATATCAAGATATTATACTTCAAGGATCAATGGATGTCAGAGACAATGTAGAAAATAACTAGATGCAAGGTACTTACTCTTTCATTTTCTAATCCACTGTCTTTTTAACATTCCTCTTAAAGAGTTTATGTACTGTTCGCACACAATGTATTTATTTGGTTATTGTTGAAATCTTATATGCTTATTAATAATTTGTCTAGATAACTTAGTATGAGAGTGTTCATTGAGTTGGTTATTCAATGACTTAATCAGATTTAATCCGATTTTAAATTATGTTGGTATTATTTCTGATTGGATCAAATTGGATTCGGTTCAATTCAAATTACCATACTCTTACATATAGGTTAGATATGTTCACTTGTTTGTCTGTCATTCACCATGGGGTCACCTATATTGAATCTCAACTTTAACATTAAACAAACAAACATAACATTCTTGTGATGGTGCATTTTCTCCATATCAACCTTAACATACTCGTCTTTATTGTTATTATTTAATTTATTATACTATATTTTATTTTAATCAATTATAAAATTAGCTTTTAAGTTTAAATTATTATAAAAGTTAGAAGAAGAAAAAACACACCTTCCTGCTATTCTTCGCATACAAGAAAATAAAGTTGGATGAAGAGATTTTTTTCAATTATTCCCTCGTTTTTTCAACATTCATTGCATTTCTCTGCTTGTAAAGTTTTCACAGCTGGAAACAAACATATCATGATAGTGCTTTGGAGTTTGGGTAAATGGTATTTATGCATAACTTTATTACAATCAAATGTTGCTTTAAAATTAATTTAATTTCATTAAAATCAAATGTTGCTTTCTTCAACGGAAAATGAATTATTTTTGTTGTGCTCCAAAACTTTCCCTTAAGACCTTATGGATTGATTACCTCTGAAAATGATGGTTGTGGAATTGTGGATGAGCCAAGAGTCGAGAGAGATAATGGTAACTTAGAGCTGGCCATAGCCAAAAGACATGACAAGGGACATTGAATAATCATAAAATGACATCTTCATTTTAGAGTTATTTTATTGAATTTTAATTTATTTTTTATGAATTCTAATGTTATATTATTTTAAAAGAAAATTATCATAGAAATATTTAATATAATAGTATTTGTTCTTACTTAATTTGGTCAAACAATATAAAAAGTAGGTGATGCGTGACTGAACTCCAAATCACCGTAAAAAGAAAAGGTCCATTTACAAAAATTTCCACACTCATTAATAAGAAAACATGGATGAGTATTTAGGAATAAGAGTCATTATGAAATGCATATTGGTTATAATAATTGTATTTATAGATTTTATAAACGTGTTGATACACAACATATAATAATAGATATAATAGTTATTGTCAAATTATTAATGGAAATCACATAAATAGTATATTAACAAATATATCTCAAAGTATATTAACAGATAATCAAAATATCATATATGGATCTTTTTATTAGATATTTGCGTATTGAACCTATTTTGATAGAAATATTTAATATAACGTTATTTTATTCTTATGATCAATAATTTTCTTGTTCTAATACAAATTTTTTATAACACGTAAGTTTCAAAATTATAATTCTTAGAATGAAAATATTCTTAGTTTATATGACATTAATTATACTCATTTCATGCATTTTTTTTTTCTGGTACGTGATGTGATTTACGATTAATAAAAGCATTTTGTTAAATTAATTTTAGTTGATTTAATAACTTTTCCTTCTTCAATCTTAAAAGCCAACTGCTCAATATAGATATGTAAAATTAAGAAAATTGGTCCTTCAGTCTGGTGAATAGCCTAACCCCCACATATGTAATTGATTACTTATTACTTACAAGAAGTTATTATATAGTGACATTCCTTATTTTTTTTGTGATTTAAAATTTGCTAATAAGACAGGTTAAAATAGATTTCAGCTGATAATTCAGGCTCCCATAAATATAATACAATTTATAAGCAGCATTCAAAGCAAGTCAGATAGTTTTTATCAGCATCTGCAATATAGCTTCAGGATCTCTTATTATCTCCTCAATGCTTTCTTGCGAATCATCGTTACCTTGTGTAAAGTCAGCACTAGTGTAAGTTCTAATTCCTGGGCCATGTCCTCCAGTATCCCTCTCCCTTCCTTGCTGTGCACGCCTAACTTCCTTTTGATGCTCAGTCAGTTCTAGCCTCCTCTTTTTACGACTTAAAGGAGGTGTCTCTTGTAGTTTATCCAACACTAGTTCCACCCTCTTAGAAGTGCTGTTATGTTTGGCAGAGACCCTATATCCCTGTGGAGCATCATTGGCTTCCTCGGGAGATTGACATTTCTGAAGACATGGTAGGCTTCTCTTCTGGAGCTTTAATCTTCCATTTCTGGATAGCCTGTCCAGGACACAAAGAAGACTGGAGGGGAAATCCAAAATAATTTGCTGACCAAATGTAGAATTCCAAAAGTTGATGGTTGGTTCTGAAATAGAGGGGTATGGGTGATTGAGAGTTTTCTCAAATAGAGGTTCATGTAGTTTGAGAAAAGCGGAACCAAAGTTTATAGGAGGTTGACTTCTTCTTAAGCAGCTTAGAATTTCGGTCCATAGAAGTTGGAGTTGGTTGTTTGCTTTATCATCCTGCGTTCCCATATTTGATAGCCATTCAAGCAGCGGGAAGGAAACAATCTGCATAAAAGTATAAGGAATATTAAGGGTAGGTTGATGAAACCAAAATTATCATGTAATTGTCAATTTGGTAAGCATAATGAAAGTCATCTGCAGCAACTAATTGTTTTTAAGGCATCCACCTTTGTGCAGTTCTTGGATGAAAAGGCAAACAGAATGTTATAAGAGTCTTTATTCTTTAGCCGGTATGATAACTGAGTTGAGCCTTCTATCATGGACTAATTAGTAGTAGTAGTGAAGTAAACCCTCACCCTCTAAGTTGCAGCATATAAATAAATACACGTTTCATAAAAGCTACTTCAACGAACTAAGTATGAATAGAAGGAACAAACCTTTAGAAATTGAAGAATATCTTGCTTCCAGTGAAGGCAACTAATAAAGCATGCCAACGCAGAATATAGCCTGGTATTTATGAAGTAACAGTCAAGTAGAGTTACTAATTAAACAACCACGAATGCATTACAAGAGACAGCTTATATTACTTACCTTGAGGTGCCAACAAATCCAGGCAGTTCAGGCACTGGGTCTCGCACCATTTTTATTCTCAATAAATTCATATACCTGAAATGTGACATAAAAATGATCAGTAGAAACTTAGATGTAAAATTCTTCATTTTGCACTTGCTTGACACATCCATTAACAGCAATTAGAGTAGGTTAGGTAATACGCAAAGGTCGTGTTACAGTCAAAATAATACTTATACATGCTAAGTAAAGCAGCAAAATACAAATAAGCAAGTCAATTACTTGAATAAGTTGTGATCATAATCTCTAAATGCTAATAACTTCACGCAAGAAATAGAATAGACACCTACATATAAAATTAAAACAAAAAGACTAGTATATGTCAAAATGCCAGTGACATTGCTTTTACATCCCCAACTCAACACAGGACGATAGAAATATTAGGCTAACAAAAGAGTACATCCATTTGAAGATGCACTGTTTCTACCATTCAACTTTTATCATCAAAAGATATGAAACAGATACCCCACACAATAAAAAATAGATATGGCAATCACGTATTAAACAACTAGAGAGGCTCATCATATCCTTACAAAGCATATTGAAACTTACTTGGTAACAAATTTTAAGCAGTTCGTTATACAGAACAATATTTTCCTATCACGGTCAAATTTACTTTTGTCCAATTCAGAAACTAATTCCAAAGTCTGAATCTGTTCTAGAATGCAAATCAAGAAATTGCCAGATAAATGAAGGAAACCAAGATCCACATCATTGCTTGTTAAATCAAAATCAGCACCGCTCTCAACCATGCCACTATTTTCATCAAGGTAGCTGCTTAACAACAAGCACAGGTCCCCCGAGAAATTGGTGGTTGATGAACATCCAGTGAACAAAGTACAAAGAGATCCATGAAGTGCTTTCCATGTTTGAATAACCAGTTCAAATCTCGGCTTTCTTTCTGGTGATACAGGATATTTGTCCAAAGAGCCACTAGCTGTCACGGTCATTCTTGGAACTTCAGAAAGTGCCAGGATGGGATAAATTAAAAGATGGCATATGGAAGAATATACAGTGCTGTCAGACATGGCTTCCTGTAATGACTTGCAGTTTGGATCAGATACACAGTAGTTTAGACCTTGAGCTAATGCTACCCATATGTTTAAGTAAATTGGTTGAACGTGTCTATACAAGAAACTAATGCTGGTGAGGAGATCTTCCAGGGGATCATTTGAAGAAAACATAAATTTGAAATATTCACACATCCTTTGTGATACGTGATCTGTTTGATGGGATTTCATGGTTAACTGAACCATCATGTAGAAGTACAGTGCTGTCAAATAAACCAATGGAGAAACCTTATCCATATGAGAAACACAACCGACACTGAGAAATTTTAGATGTTTATTATGATCAACTGATTGCATGTCTTCAATGTACTTCAGATCTAAAGAAATTCTGTACAGAGGAGATCCCAAGATAGAAGGACCTAACTCCTTTGTGATAGCATCTATGACCTGAACGGAAGTACAATAAACATCATAATTTTCTCCAACATCCGAGCACAAATCTTCACATACTTTCTTGATGAATGTTATTAATGAGGTCAAGCACTGCATAATACCTCCATAATTAGTAGATGGACTTTCAACATGCAGTTTGACTCCTTTCAGAGTATGTATAAATAACTTCAGAGCAGCATCATAAACATGACTTCTATGATCATAAGTGACAGTTGGCAGAGATGCTTGATGGACCACATGAAAAATCGTACTCAGATAAAAGTCCAATTTATCGATATTCCAGGGCATCCATGTAATTTGGTGTTGCTTCCAAGAGCATTTTCCAGACTGAGAATGTCCGTTTTCAGAGTTTCTGTGGCTTACCCGGTCAGTTGACCGGTAGAGGACCTCCCCACTCTTCTGTGAAATACTATCAGTGAGCAGATCGAGGCCCAGGCTCCATAAGCAGATGTTCTTGCTATCAGGTTCATTCTGAAATATTAATTTAAGTATAGGCTCTAAAACTATTTTTATCATTGATGGTTCATTGACAGAGATATCAAGCTTATGTAGCAAATAACACCATGTGTTTAAGCAGGATGAATGAACTGATATATCACATTTACTGGACATGATGCCAATAAGTGGCGTCATTATTAGCTTTATGCTTTTGGAAAAGCCATTTGCTTGATCATCACAATTTTTCCTTCCTGATAGAGAATCCTCCTCTGCTGATGCGTTTTTCTTGGAAACCAATATTGGACCATGAACAAGAGCATCAGTAAGACCTTCCCAAGCAACCTGCACATAAGGCACGTGAAAGAGTTACATAAACAACAATAAGTAAATGATGTTAACACCTAGTAAGTGTTCTGTTCATTGGTAGAGTGAAGGGGGAAGCATAGAGAGGGAGAGAACTGATTTTGTGTGTTTGGTAGAGGGAGAGTAGAGAAAAAATAATTTGTGGAACCCACTATATTGTTTCTCATTTCATTTATACTCTATCAAACTAAATATTCAATTTTATTTCTTATTTATTCACTTTTCTCAACTTAATTCTTCTCTACTTTCATTTCCTCTGTTTATTTCCTCAAAACCAAATACAGCATGAACGTCAACCATAATTATTTAAGCCACTTTCTATCATGTCACTTTAAATATTGAACAGGTTTACATCCCAAATAATAGTTCATCTTTACGAATCATGGATGAGATTAAAGCAAACCAGTAGATTATATAATACCAGCGTAGCAATTTGAACTTGAGGGTCAAGATCTGTAAATGTGCGTTCAGGAATTTTTAGCATATCATTAACGAGATGCCTACTCTTTATTAAAGCATGGGATCCAAGCATTCGGACAAACCATCCCCATGCACAAATAGCTTGCGTCTTCATACCATTTTCTAGCAAAACCTTCATCCCACTGAGCAATTTTATCTTCATATCTTTGATAATAACCTAATGGACAAAAAAAGGTAAGTTGACAATAACACTAAAGACAACGAGTTTAAACTTCAAACCACTATGTGAACCTTACAGACCAAGCATGATATGTCACGAACAATACAAATTTGATTTCCATTTTGCACTACCATAAAAATAATTTATATATATAGTAAGGTTGGGCACTGGATTTAAAAAAAAAAAAAACTAATCTATATCCAATCCAAATCCAAGAAATTTGATTGGGTTGAAATCCAAATCTATTTAATTGGAAAAAATTGATTATGATTTATTTAATATAATTTAAATTAGTTTAAATTCATATCCATTTACTTTGAATAGAAGTGGCATCAAAACCTGGAAATTTAGTTCATGAATTCAATTTCAGTTTTATTTAAATTAATTTAGTTATATTTACTAAATAAAGAAGATATTTTTCAAAATTAAATTGGTAATTTTGGGAAAGTGAGTGATCATATACAGGTGTTGTTAGCACGATGGCTCAACAAAAAGATACATGTATTTGGTGATTCTAATTGAAGTTTTTTCCTTTTTCCTGTGTTACTTTTTCTCACTGTTTAATTATTTTTGCATATAATTTTTTTTCACATATTTTGATCATGTGACAATATGATGAGCACTTATATATGCTCTATATGTCCATCGAATTTTAATATGATGACTTTTCCATGCAGAAATTTTCTTATTTCCTTTAATATCAGTCCTTAATATGTACAAAGAATTATTTATGTGATGAACAAGAGCCAGTGGCCTTTATAAGTTGGTTGGCCTAATTCAGCCTATTTGCTCGTTTGTAGATTATTCTATAATACAGGTCATGTTAACAAACTTTAAAAGGTCATCATACTTAGGCCTTGAAAGAGTTTTCTAATTGGTATAAATCAATGATGTTCCAGATCAAGACCGTGCCAAGGATGTCCCATCCAAGGTCAACCCATCAACACTCCAACTATGTTCTAAACCAAAGAAACAGTTTGCGTATAGAGTAAAAAATTATCAGGCGAAAGCAGCCAAAATTTATCTTGACCAAATGATTTTTAGGATGAACGTTGATTTTGGTTCTTCTTAAATCTAAATCCAATTAAGTGGAGTGAACTGAAAATCCAAAGATATGGACCCATTAAAATGGACTTAAAGTGATTTATATCGGTATGATATGAATTCGATTTCAATATTTGGATATTTTGTACATGCCTAAAATTTAGGTTGCAAGGATTACAAGTATGCACAAAGAAACAAACTTGCCAAGATAAAATATTGTAGTTTGGTATCCATTGTGTTGAAAGTCTGACATTAATTAGAAATAAAATCAATTTAAATTATATATGTGGATGAAAACGTCACCTTATAAATTGATTTTGAGAGATTGAGTGAAAATTGTTATTTATTGGATATATTATATCATCTGCTATTGGACCATTCATTACTGTCTAGTTCCACACTCAAAATATATATATTTCGGCATGAGGAGTGTAGTCTTGACAGCTTAAATAGCTATAATATAATCATGCCCATGCACTAGAGTACGGATCCATCACTTTATATTGAAATCACAAAAATGTTTTGGTACCTTAGAAAGATCCAGAGAAGGAGGAATGACTGTGGATCTGATCTTCAACAGACACCTTTCTGAGGCATCCCTCTCCCTTTTATCTGTGCTGAGAAGTCTTCTGTATATTGGGGGAGCCCATATATGGGATGAGCCTTTCATTTGCTCGCTTAATTGACCTGATAGCTTCATTACAGCCTGCAAGTCAAAGGTTAAAAGATCAGTATCATTAGAAAACTGCTAACCTAAAGATGACTTTCAAAAATAAATATGCAACGAGAACCAGACAACTACAATCACCAGGCCTGCATAAAAGAACATCATCTCTAATTAGTGAGTGTTTAAAAAAACATGATCAAGAAGCCAATATAACATTAAAAGATTTGAAATACATGGGCACGGTTTTGCTTTCAAGGTTATAGTAACATGTGATAGTGACAAGATATATATTTAGCGCTGAGTAAAAACACTGGTTATTTTTATCCTCTCTGCAATATATTTTAAGTGGAAAATGCTCATCAACTTGGTAAGCATTGCTGAAAACACAACAAGGGGGAATTGGTTGATCTATAAACCTTCTAAAATGACTAAAAAGTCTGGAGTTCGTTTATTTTGTTCCTAATTTTATTTGAAAAAACTTAAAAGCAGTTCTTTAGGTTCTTTTAAGGCTATCCTATAAGCCAAATTAAAGTTTCACCTTAGTGAATTATGCAACTGTGGTGACTTTAAATACAATTTTTATTGTGGAATTATTGAAGTTTAAATATGATAATTGGGAAACAGCAAAAACAACTAAGGAACTACATATAAGTTATTTCAAATATTATTTGACCTCGTAAAGCACCGACAATAAAGAAGGGAACTGTACCTGTGTAGCTTCAAATGTTGTGGACAAAGAACCCATGGGATTGTCTAGGGCATGAACAATTGCCCGTAACAAATAGTGAAAGTGAGTAACAAGAAATGTTGCACCCAACTGTTGGACAGACAAGCACCATACCCCTAAATTACAAGCAGACTGTAGCAACAGTCAAGAGAGATAATGTAAACAACTAAACATAATACATAAAAACTCTACTAAAACTGAAAACACTAATCAATATTAAAAAGAACATCATACGAGCCTTTAATTTTGTGGTTGTAATAAGTTTGGGCAATGTAGTCAGAACCAAATTGGCATCATCCACTGCAAAAGCAAGCAAAAATAAGCTTTACACAAAACCAAATCGATAGGTTGAAAAACAACTGCGAAACCAGATACCTCGAAGGACGCAAACAATGGATGGATGATAAAGCATGAACCCCAAACACTTCAACGCTTGAGTTGCACTGACAGATAATTAAATAAATTAATTAATGGAAATCCTAATTCTACAGAGAAAACAAAGAAAGAGGTTAAAACGATTGAATGGTGAGAAAGTGGAAGTTTGTGCTCACATTTCTTCGTCGTGGTCGTCGACGATGTCGGAAACAATGGAGGAGATTATGGATTGGGCGGAGTGAGCGAGGAATTGAAGCGAAGAAGCGTTGACGCAAGAATGTTGCTGAAATTGCAAGAGGGATGAATAGCCTGAGGATTTGTTGAACTTGTCGTCTGAAGAAATTAAACTGTGGATTTCTTGAATCTCTTCTGACATCGTTTTCTTACAATGATTTCTGAAGGACGAAACAACTCAGTCGCAGTCTCACACTACCTCGTCGGCGCGCCGGAGAGAGACGCCAGAAACCAATCCTTCGCGCCAAAACCCAGTTTCGCGGTAAACCCCTCACACAGGAAAAATGCTCTTTAATTGATTAAAAATGCTATCAGAAATAAGTACTTTAAAAATGAGGTACTGACCCTTTTTCATTGATATTTTTTATTTCTTAAATGTTTGGTTCTACGTAATAAATATTTTTAAACGGATATTTGATTATGTGTTTCTCAATGTAAAAAAATTGATTGATGAATACAAATAATTTGAGAATTTTGGGATAGTTAATATGAATTGTTATTCTAAATATCAATTTAAAATATAACATAAATTAATTATAAATTTTTATTTATAATAGAAATTATTTTACATCAGTAATTTTTAATTTATAAAATAATATTTAAATTAGTTAATATAGTGATTAATTACTTTTTATTTATTGTTATTTAATCATTTTCTAGACAAATAATCCTTTAGTTGTGACAGGGGTTTTTATTTTCTTATACATGCCATTTAGTTTTTTCTTTTTACTTTTCAAAAAGAATCAGACAGAACTAAAAGGTATATAAAACATTATTCGCAAAATATTTTGTATATGATATGTGAATATATTAACTTATGCAAGTAACGTTATTTAAAGACATTGCATTGCGAGGACAAAAGTAATGTACATGGATTACAAGATACGTTTAAACATTTCTTTCGTCTCTAAGTTATGAGTGGATGTTCAATTTAGTCATCGCTTTTAAAAATGTAAATCTTTGATTCGTAAGTTATAAAAAATGCATCAAATGAGTCATTTTTTTACGTTCATGGTCAAAGTACAAAGAGCAATCTAAAGTGATGTTATTATTAAGAAACAAATCAGAGCAATCTAAAGATATAACAGTAGTTAAGAAACAATGAAAAATAGTATTTCAAGTAAAAAAAAAAGGACTCATTTGATACAGTTTTTATAACTTGGGAACCAAAGATTTACAATTTTAAAAACTGAGACTAAACTGAACATCTACTTATAACTTAGGAACCAAAAAGAGGTTTAAACCTACAAAACATTACACATTAGGGATGAGTTATGCATTAGACAATAACAAATTATAATATATAAGTGAGGTGTAAATCTCATTTTACAAATCGATTTTATGAAAAAGAGTTAGATTTAAAATTTATTTTTTTAATATAGTATTATAACGTTGATTAAATCTATTCTAGTAATATTTCTTATTTTTAGAACACTTATCCTGTAATTGTGGAATTTAACTATTTTCACTTATTAGTTTGAGCATATGGTAAAGATAAAGATGTAATATCAATTTACATAGTATATGACGGGTTGATATAGAGAAAATTATAGTAATGGAGAGTTATTTGCTCATGTTATAAAAAAATGTTAATTAGTCATGGATTTTATATTATTCACATTTTGGCCGAGTTTGTATTTTAAAACCTTGTTAAATTTAGGTCAGTTAATAATTTAATATGTAAATAATGTTAATTAGCCATAGATTTTGTATTATTCACACAAGTACTGATTTCTACTGAGAAAAATAGAAAAAAATATAATAACCTCAACTATATAAAAAATGTTTTTGATTTTTTATACAATTAATAACCTCTTATTGCTTAAAAGTCTTAAAAACTCGGATCATGAAAATGAACAACACTTCTTCACTGACCCTCTCAATTGAGAAGATGAAACATAATCTTGTTATTCAAGTAACTTGAGATTAACAATATTGAAAAATATTATTCTCTAAAAAAATCCGGTTAGCATATTTTTTCATAAAAAACTTAGTTTAACTATTTAGTTTTGAAATTAAAAGAGTTGTTGTGTTTTAGAAAGTTTTAAATTATTTAACACTTTTATGCGTATGTTCACAAATGGTTGTATCGGAAATTTTCAATTGTGATTGTATAGTGCTGAAATTTAATAAATTAGTGATTACTGACTGAAGGAAGATAATCCCTTAAGAGATTAGCATGCGTATTTTGTTATGTAATGTACGAAAGGAATATCCGTGCTTTTTGTTATCTGATACTGTTAAATTTTAATTGTGTTTGTATGGTGCTGAAATTTAATAAATCAGTGATTACTAATATGAATGTATTTATCTATTTTAGGTTAATTTTTTTATATTTGAATGTTGAGTGGCCACGGAGCAACACGGCTATAATGACCATGACCCTAGTCAGTATCTCAAAATTTCTAACTTTCACTTTAAAAAATATGTATTTATTATAATTTATTTTGTAAATTATGGGTAATTACATTTCATAAGTTTTCAATAAAACCTTCAATTTTATATCTTAATAAAAAGACACTTTTTCCCCTTAATTTTAAATATTATATTGATTAAAATTTAAATTTAAATTAACAATTAAAACTTTTAAATACAAAATAGGTTTTTTTTTTTAATATCATAAAAAATATATTGTAAAAAATATAAATTATATTTAAAAATATCAAGTTATATTTTCAATATAATATTATTTTAACATACGATATAACATCTCGTTTTTTAATAGAATAAATATGTTAAATAAAATGTTTCAAAAATGATAATTAACAAGAAAAACCTAATTATTTATACATGTTTAACAAAAACCAAACTGGTTGTTGCTTCATCTCTATCCCATACTGAATCAACAAGAAAAACATCTCCTACACTCGCATCATTTAAGGTGATAATAAGATAAAACAAATAAAAGCAAACAATAACACAAGAAGGGTAAGCTAATATTTAAAAAAACAAAAACATTCATGTAATTATAAAATATCATACACTATAACTCATTTTCAAATCAAATCAAACTCATCATACATATGATTTATAGACTAGACCAATCTGGATATATGTATTGATGTTATGACAAGTTGTTTTGCACTTGTAGTAGTGGAACAACTGTCCCGAGGCTACCATACAAAGTTC
Organism: Vigna radiata var. radiata; assembly: GCF_000741045.1. Classification (NCBI taxonomy): domain Eukaryota; kingdom Viridiplantae; phylum Streptophyta; class Magnoliopsida; order Fabales; family Fabaceae; genus Vigna; species Vigna radiata. The sequence continues at coordinate 42,955,617 of NC_028357.1, forward strand.
ATTTGTCTACCACCAATAAATAAAGAACATCAAACCAATTGTCACTCATCACCACATAATATCCTTCTCTATCTAAAATAGAACAATCATTAGAGCGTGAAGATAACTTCCTTTACATGTGACAGATGACCAAACAACTTTAGGAAGTCTAAAGCTCTAAACGCACAAAAAGTCCCATATGCTCTTACTAATCACCAAAACACGATCATGTACACTGTTATAACTACTTGTCAACATGGACCTGTGTATAAGATTCAAACTCAACATGCAAAACAAGAAGGATTAATATGCAAGAAAAAAAAAACTAAAACGAGCATAAAACCAATTTATTCTATTAAAAAAACTAATCAGTTAGAATTGAATATCTCGTCATTGTGATTATTCAAACAATTTTTTATCTTTTAAACAAAAGAACAGGGAATGTGAACTCTTAAAATCAACAAACTTTAGTTTATAGAAAAATAATATATTTTAAAATAATGAAACTCGTTTAAAACAAAACTATTTATATTAAAACTTTTTAATATTAAAATAAATGAGTCTCGTTAATTTGAAACTACTACTTTTAAAACACCATTTTCTAAATCTTTACATAATAAATAAATATTTTGATGTAAAATACAATATTATTTTAATTCATGAACTTATTACTATATTTATTTATGACTTTATAAAAAAAACAAGGGAGCTAATTACTTACTACCACACACTTAAGTATAAGTATATATTAAAATAAAAATGAAATGTATTTCTTCTCCACGGGTTTAGAGTTCACTTTGTTTTTTAAAAATGTTTTTCTTTAACCAAATTGATTACAGCGTCTATTTATCTTGACATGTGACAAATTATAGGATAAGTTGCCAGAAAATAATAATCCACAATAACAAACGGATACACGGTTGAATAGTTTTGGGTTAATAAAAATACTATACATAAACTAACAAAAAACAATCAAAACTCAAAGTGCTAAACTCACATGGCTACAAGAGAATATTAAATTGAAAATATATGAATGAAAATGTGTTTTAATCTAAAATACATGGAGCACTTTCTAATTAATATTTTTAAATTTTAAGATTTTTAGATATTATTCTTGATCGCATAATCAATAATCTAGATTATTGCATATTTTGGTTTTATTTTCGACTTTGTCGATTTTGAATAATAGGTACTATAAAGATATTTCGATAATTAAGTTGTTTTTGAACAAATAAAATTTAAATCAAATATTTTTTTTTATCGAAATATCTATTTATAAAATTTATTATTGGATTTTTGTCTTTTAGGGAATTAATGATAATCTAATCAGAACTAAACCATTTTACTTTTTGTTGCAGTATACAGGGTCCGAAACCGAGATGCCTTAGTTTTCCTCCGTCTCCCGAACGACCAACTTGCTCGTTTAAGATGTTCTCTCAGACACCGAACAGGGGCGTCCTATAAAGAAAACACTCTGATGCTCATGTTAGATAGGTTATTGGGAAATTGAGTGAATATGATTATTAGAAAAAAAGGTGTTTGACCAATGGTCTCCTATTTATAAACCTCGCGTTCATGACCATTAATTACCGTAAATTGTCATATATTTCGTTATTTTTCCATCAAAATTAATAAATGTTTCTCTGCAAGTTCAACCGACCGATCCCACTGGTCATCCTGTATGTGGGCTTTACTCCCTTGGATCTCTCCGATCGGTCTAACCGGCCCCTTACACTATACTTTTATTTTTAATATTCATTTTATTATGTTAAGTGTTAATTATTTTGACCAAGAAATTCGAGAGTGTAAAAAAGTTGAGAGATTGAAAAAGTAAAACAAAAAATTGGACCGAGAAGGTAGAAAAAGAAAAAAAAAATCGAGAAATTATCCGAGAAGTTTTGAGGAAAATAATTATTTTTTTATCTGTACAAAACTTTTAAAAGAAAATCAAATAGACAATATGATGTCGAAGCTCATAGCCGTGAATTATTCAAATGAATATAATAAACTAAATAGTAATTAATTAAGGTAATTTGTAAATTTAGTATTTTATAACTATTTTTTGACTTTCTTCGAGTTTAAGTATTGGTAAAAATAATTTTGGGTTAAATATGTTTTTAGTCCCTGTACTTTGGAGTGATTTTGGTTTTAGTCTCTCTTTCAAACTATAGTACAATTTAGTCCTTCAATTTTAGAAAACTCTGGTTTTAGTCCTTTTTACCAATTTTTTTAAACTTTATTTGCTGTTTCAAGCACCTTACATTATAGCATTTGGATTGTTTATACTCTTTCACACATTTTTGCTTCAATGTTAACTGAGAAACGCGTTTGAAACAACAAATAAAGTTAAAAAAATTTGGTAAAAATGATTAAAATCAGAGTTTTCTAAAATTGAAGGACTAAATTGTACAATAGTTTGAAAGAGGGACTAAAATCAAAATCGCCCCAAAGTATAGGGACTAAAAACATATTTAACCCAATAATTTTTTTGTGAGAGTTTAGTAGTCTGTTCTTCAAGACAAAGTCGTGAGACATTGTATACCATATTAATGCAAAATATTAAGCATAAGAGTTTTTCTAAACTTTTTATCCCTTTAAAGAAAAAGAAGTAAAAGAGTCCCTTGGGACGTCAGATGAAGAAGATAAGTGAAATAAACGGATATGATGATGTGCTCATTTTAATTTATCCCATTTATGAGTCACTGAAAAAAAAATGTTAAAAAAACCTTCCACTCTCTTTCTATCTGAACCTCCCTCGATTCGGCGAATAGGTTTTCATTTCCTTCTACCACTCTTTCCTCTCTCTCTCTCTATCACAGGAAAACCAGATACCATCGAAGCAAGCAAATCCTAGGGTTTCTCACTTCAAATTTGTCAACTATAGCGCTTTCTTTACTTTAATTTTGAATGTAATTCAGATTCATCTCACTTCGCACCTCTTCACTCAACTTTAGGGCTTTTCATCTCTCTCTTCCCCAAAACCCTCTCCCAAAACGATTTGCAATCCGATTACTCGATCTCGACATGGAATCCCGAGATTTACCGTCGTCGTCCCCGTCGTCCACCGCCAACCGCGATGCCTCCTCCGGCACCGAGACCGAGGACGGCGTTTTCACCGTCGCCGTGGCACTCGCCAAAGATGCCGCGTTGCATTTTCAGTCTGGCAAGTTCGCCGAGTGCGTTGAGGTTTTGAACCAGCTCCTGCAGAAGAAGCAGGACGATCCAAAGGTACTTGAATTCTCTTTACCATTTTCCCTCGATACTGATCTAACCGGCATCGTCTCATTTCTTTATCTGTTGCTCCCTGCTCGTAGTTCTTGATTGACGCTTCTTCTTTCATGTTTTTTTATTTTCTTGCTTCGTTGCGTGGTGCTAGTGTTTACTTTATACTAATTAATATGCGTCAGGTGATTGATCTGTTTGTTCGGTTCCTTATTTTATGAGTTGAATTTCAGTTTTGGTACCTATCCGGAACTGTAGCTAGTGAGCCCTTGCGGATGCAGTGTAACGACTGTGATTGTAGATGTGAATGTGCGTCCTGGTTTGATTGGATTTCCTCTATTAGAAAATGAACGAGCTGATTAAGCTGTGTTGCGAGCTTCTTGCAGTGGACTTTGATGAGAATGCATTTGCGCTGTGTTATGTGTATCTAGTTAGAGTGTCGGGCGCTTGGAGAAATTTGTAAGACTTGTAGAAGAAATTGTTGTAGTGGTTCCAACATGGGAAGTTTGAACGGAGATGGGGGATTTTTAGCTCATTTTCTGAATAAGGAAATATTTCTTTGTTCAACATTTGTTTGTCACTTTGTTAATTTTGGTTCTAGTTTCTTGATGGTAACCTGATTTGCCTGATAGATACCAGTAGAATGATGTGTAATTTTGTTTCTTAACGCTGACGTGATTAGGGGGATAGCTACTGGTGGTGCACACAACACTAAGTCAACGCATATTGTTTCACGAGCTTACACTTGTATACTTCATGCAAGTTGTTGGATAATAAGTTTTTTGTGCCGTAATGTTTTACTTAATGGTGTACATTGTCCATGCCATGTACAACACATTGTTTGTTTATCTTTGTTGTTTTCCTTTCATGGAACTAGAAATGTTTTGTTCCTGAATTTACACTCCTTATGTATCCTCACAATTGATGATATATGCCACGTTATAAATAAATTTGAATAGTTTGAGAGCCATTTTTGCAAGCATACCTGTGAAAACAATGCATATTGAAGAAATAACTAGACTTTATCATCATTTTGTAAGTGTGTTTCATAGAGGATGAGTGTGTTTTTTGTGTTCTCTACATGTTAATTATCTTGCAGGCAGAGAATAACAAAATTTTGTTCCATTTGTTATTTTGTGGATTGCATTTTGCAATTATGTTTGTTGAGCAATAAAATTCTCTGCTAACCCCATTGGGGCCTGTTACGAGCAAGGGAAGACTTGCTTTGGTGGGTTAACAACTTAATGTAACCTGCCAAATGCTGTGTTATCTTTATGTTGTTTTTTAGATATTGTGTAAGGCAACCCGTTTTTCTAAATTTGTGTTTAAGGTTTTAAATCCTAATATTTCAGGTAGTTCATAATATTGCAATTGCGGAATTCTTCCGAGACGGTTGTTCAGATCCCAAAAGGTTGCTTGAAGTAATAAATGGCGTCAAGGTATGCTATTTTAAATTCGACATTGTTTTTATTTCTGCTTACTGACATTTTTTATGGTCAGTAGCTTTTATTTTTCATGGATGATATTTGAAGGAAACCATTTTCACTTGTTTTTACCTTTATGGATTTAAAACTGGAATTGCATGACACTAATCCCAATATCAAGTTAACAATATTAAAATGAAGTTGGGTCTAAATAGCTTGGGCTCTTTTAATTTCTTAGCCTTTATGCTGACTCATTTAAGTCTTTCTGGGTCAGTGAAATGGTCTTGGCATTTGGCTTGAATAAGTGAAATGAGTGTCTAAGATCGTGGAGGCCATATTGGATACTGATAATTTCTCATGAATTTTCTGAAAGAAATAAGTCTCCATTGGAAGAATGATCTAGGCAAGATTTAACTTCCTGTTGAACCTGGTGTGTATAGTTGATGATAGTTTTATTTCACAAATTCCTCCTTTTGGGTATCTTATTTATGATATTCTTAAAGGAGGAAACTGGACATACATATCACCACCTCAACAATAATATTACAATTTAGGAAACAGTGGTGAAAAGGGTTCGAACATTGAATAGGTTTTCCTTGTTGAATAGCTTTATGAGATGAAGTTCAGTGTAGAAATCAGGAAGTCTTGTTTAAGCTTCAGATTTCTTTTATGTTGGCTTTGAGTTCTCATTTCTCTCTGGTTTGCCCCCTGGTGAAGTGGTCAGGTGGGGATCACGTTGAAACAGAAGGTTTTATTTTTACTCTCAAAATTGATTTATTTTGTTTTGGATCAATTAATTGTAGCTCGAAGCCTTAGCTCAATTTATTTGTAATTTTGTACTTATTATTTTTTATTTTTTATTGCTGGAGTTGATTCAGAGGAAAAATGATGAGCTTGCTCTAGCTTTGGGAGAACAAGGGGAGTCACTTAACAATGTTGGAAATAAAGTTGTTTTGGGATCCAAAGGAAGTAATGCTTCAGCGCATCAGTTTTCAGGTTCAAACAGCACTGGCACCGTGTATTCAGATGAATTTGACTCTTCTGTGGCAATGCTAAATATTGTATGTTCATTTTGCTCCTTTATTTCTCATTTTGTCTCTTTTAATGTATGCTTTTAATTACCTATGTAAACATATTTTTATATTTCAATTTCTTTAGGCCATCATTTGGTTCCATCTGCATGACTATGCAAAGACATTGTCTGTATTGGAACCTCTCTTTCAAAATATTGAACCTATAGATGAGGTATGTCATAGATGATTTGATTTGATTTTGTTTTTAATTTTACCCTGATATGTTGATTGCTTTGTTTTTCCTCTACCGTGTTTTCTTTTCTAAAGCAGACAACGGCTCTTCATATTTGTCTTCTGCTGCTTGATGCTAGCCTTGCTTGCCATGATGCATCAAAATCAGCTGTAAGTTCTATTTGATCTGTGATTAGTTGGTTTACATTTTAACCATTGCAAGTCTTGTCGCTTAATGCATTGTTCTCTATCATGATATTCATGCTGCATGAATGTATTATTCTTTTTCACTTACATATTAGTCCAGCTAGTTTACTTGTTAACTGAATATTGTGAGTGTTATGACATATGTTATACTTGTCCAGTTCAACCATGAACCTCTCGTTTCTCTGATGATAACTAAATCTTTCTTCTCAAGTCAGTGTTTTCAATGGTCATCTGTCCATTTGGTCTGTCTCAATCCTTTATTTGTAGCTATTTCAACTTTTTCTTTATTATGCATGAATATGTACTTAAATATCTAACCCTTGGTCATCTGAGGTAGGAAATTAATTTACAGATTACAAAATTAACCATAACATTGGTTATTAGGTTTTCAGTTTGTAACATAACATCCCTATCACTCAAGGCATGGCTGACATGACATTTGGTCCTTATGTAGAAAATGTGCATTCATGGTATATTTTGCTACTTATCTCAACCAGTGTAAGAAAGTCACTATGGTGGCGCTGTTGTGTAGCCGCTAGTGTGTAGTGGAATTTCTTGAATCCACAATTGCAGCTTTGGGTGCTCTTGTGGCCACTATAGTTGTGGTTGTAACATTTGTCCTGATCCTATTGTCATCTTTGACAAGTCTTCGATCATAATGTTATACCAATTTCTTTTATGCATGTTATATTTGAGCTAAACTGAGATGATCTAATTTCAATTCGAGAGCCATACGCCATCATGTCTATTTAACTTGGGTCAAACTGAAAAATTTAAGATTTAGTTTACTTGCTTTTGATGGTTTTCTTTTATAAAATACTATTTTAAACTTTCTTGGCATAATTTATTGAACTCTTACCCTGCTAGCTGTAGCATATGTTTATCCTGAATGATTTGTTTTGTAAGCGGCCTAAAAATTTGACATAAGCAGTTTTTTAGTTTCTCTAATTGTACAAGTGCACTAATCTGAGCTGGAATCTGTTTTTGTTTAGGATGTGTTGACTTATCTAGAAAAAGCATTTGGTGTTAGTAGTGTGAGTCAAGGTGACAGTGGGAACACAGCACAGCAACCAGCTGCAAATTTAGTTACCAAGTCTGCACCTGTTGCCATTAGTGCGTCAGCTACTGATGCATCCAGTTCTGACTTAGGGTCAAGTGCAAATGCATCTGAAAATCATCTCTCCAGAGCTTTGTCTGAGGATACACTTGATTATGAAGCCATGATTTTGGATATGGGTGGACAAAATTTAGCAAGGCCAATGGGCCCATCTTCAAATGACATTTCAAGGGCTTTGGTTGACAGGTTTTCTACTGTTGATTTAAAGCTAAAATTGCAACTTTACAAGGTTAGGTTTCTGCTTCTTACTAGGAACCTGAAGCTGGCAAAACGAGAAGTCAAGCTGGCCATGAACATTGCACGTGGAAGAGATTCATCAATGGCTCTTCTTTTGAAATCCCAGCTTGAGTATGCCCGTGGTAACCACCGCAAAGCTGTAAAGCTATTGATGGCATCAAATAATAGAACAGACACAGCATTTTCAAGCATTTTCAACAACAATCTTGGTTGCATTTATTATCAGCTTGGGAAATATCAGACGTCATCTTTATTTTTCTCAAAGGCTTTAACCAATTGCTCATCACTGCGGAAGGATCAATCTTTAAAGCTACCCACTTTCTCACAGGACAATTCTCTCCTTATAATTTATAATTGTGGTGTGCAGTACTTAGCTTGTGGGAAGCCAATACTTGCTGCTCGATGTTTCCAGAAGGCAAGTCTGGTCTTTTATAAACAACCTCTCTTGTGGCTCAGACTCTCGGAATGCTGTTTGATGGCTTTAGAAAAGGGCCTCATCAAATCAACTCGGTTCCCATCAGATAAGTTGGGGGTAGGAGTGTGTGTTGTTGGAATTGGAAAATGGAGGCAACTTGTGGTGGAAGATCAGATTCCAGGAAAGGGACATATGGACTCATCTGAAGGGGATGATTCTTGTCCAAGTGAAGATGGGCGACTGAAGTTATCAGTGTCCCTTGCCCAGCAATGCCTCTTGAATGCTCTAAACTTGCTGGATTCGAACAATGCAAATTGTTTGAAATCTGGTTTGCCCTCTAACTCTTCCGTGGAGGAAAATGATGGAAGTGAAGTGTCACCTTCAAAGAATTCAAATATTAAAAACTTACATGGCATTGATTCAAAGGCATTTTCAGTAGTAGGTTTAGGTCAGGTCAATGCAAACGGGGACACTAAGGAACAAAAGGGAGGAAATAGTCAGGAACTTGTTCAGAACTCCCTATCCTATTATGAAAATGTCCGTAAAAGAGAAAATCAACTGGTTAAACAAGCTGCTCTTGCTAATTTAGCTTATGTGGAGCTGGAATTGGACAATCCTTTGAAGGCACTATCAGTTGCAAGATCTCTCTTAGAACTTCCAGAATGTTCCAGAATTTACATCTTTCTAGGCCATGTTTATGCAGCAGAGGCTCTCTGCTTGCTGAACAGACCAAAGGAAGCGGCTGAGCATTTGTCATTTTATTTGTCTGGGGGAAACAATGTTGACTTGCCTTTCAGCCTTGAGGACTGTGAGAAATGGCAACCAGAGAGGACTGCCGAATTTGAAGAGGTGAATGTAGGATCCGTTGCTGCCAAGAATTCTTCTCTTGAAGGCGCTCAGAGTATTGTTTTCCTCAAGCCAGAGGAGGCGCGAGCAACAATTTATGCAAATTTTGCTGTAATGTCCGCAATGCAGGGTGAGTTTGAGAAATCCAGTATTTTGATTGCACAGGCATTGTCCATATTACCCAACAGTCCAGAAGCCACACTTACTGCAGTTTATTTGGATCTTTTGCTCGGTAAGCCACAGGAAGCTCTGACCAAATTAAAACGTTGTAGCCGTATTAGGTTCCTTCCTAGTGGAATAACATTGAGTAAATCTTCTTGAGTGTTGTATGCTTGGGTTTTGTCATTGTGCCTGGCCAACTTCTCAGCGTTAGTTAGCAGGTAGTTTAATCCTTCCATAGCATTTGTAACATATATAAGTTCAATTCAGAGAATAATTTTTTATGATTCATTTTCCTTATAATTCTCAAATTTAGGGTTCACTTACAGGTGGTGGCTGTGTTTTGGTTAGTGCTGGTGCCCACCTTTGAAATTTGAGGTGTAGATCAGATTCGGATTGTGTTTTTACTTTTTAGAGGCTAATTTGGTTTATATTCAAGAATAGAGGTCATGTCCTTGTGCTTATATTGAAAAAACTGAAAGGTTGATAGTTATTTCAGAATTCCATTTTCAATCCTATGGAGTTCGTTCTTTCTCGTTCTCATTCACTCCGCGGGTGTTATTATCCAGATGAATTTGGTCGTGTCTTGTGCTTTTTGCTAATGTATATATGTCATGGATTGGCAGGTTACTCGTATTTAAACATGGTAACGATTATTTGTATAGAATGTGTTCTTTTTATTACTGGATCTATGAACAATGCTGCCCTTGCTACCCATTAATTTTTTTATAATTATTTATTATGAAGATGATTAATGATGTTTTCAAATTAATATTTTATTTTTTATAGTAGTTGTTTTTTTTTTTTCTTTTGCTTGTGTTAAGATATACCTTGAGCAAAATTCTTAATCTTATGTCGAGCTAATTGATTTTTTCCTTGTATTTAGTCAAAATATGAGTATAATTTATTTGCTTTTTAATAGTCTTTTTCTTTTACAATTTGATATTGAAATTTTAAAGATTACAAAATGATTGGATTTGCAATCAAATTATTTTATTAACACTTTTATATCGATTGTTATTGATTCTTACTAACGAGACAAGTTCATACACATTATATAAGAAATTTATATCTTGAACCTGGGTACATGCCAGAAAATATCCCTTTGTTTTTTTCTCATCTTAATAAAACATCGTAACAACTTTAAATATAAAACTAAATAATCAATATATTAAATTAAGATAAGAAGCCAGTTAAAAAAAATATTCTTAGAAACAACTTATACATACATTTGACATTTAAGGTGAAGATTTAATTTAAAATATAGGAAGTAGATTAATTTTTTATATTTTCTAATTTTAATTTTTTTTATTTATTAAATAATTAAATTTTATAACTTTTCTAATTGAATATTTGTAGTTTAGTTTGTGATTGAATAATGTGATTGATATTTAATAATGTGATTATTATCTTAATTTCTTACTTAATAATATAAAGATAATATCATGTTTAATATAAAACTACGAATGTTTTTTATTGTTTTAATTAATATTATGTTAAATAATAAAAATGATTTCATAAGTAGTGATGATGGATAAAAATAATCTCTAAATTACTATAAATAATAAGGTGGAAATCAGATAAGTAAAACCAATGTCGTGTATACAAGTTGAATCAATACAAAACTAACTTTGTTTTCATTGTGATGGTGCAGGGGTGTTCTCATCACCTTTGCGGTGATGTGCTATAAAAGTTTGAAAATAGAAATAACCATAGAATTTTTTTTATTTTATTTTTTAAACTTGTTTTCTTCTCCTCTTCCGAGGTTTCTGGCATTAGTGTAAAAAAAATTGCTATTTACATGTTATTTATAAATAAATAAATATATGTAAATACAAAATTGAAATCGAAATAGTTTGACATAATTTGTATCGAAATTTAGAGACAAATTTTAATTTTAATATAGTCAGAATAATTTAATTCTCAAACTTTAAAAATAATAGATATAATTTTTTAATTTAATTGTATAAAATATTTTTAATATATTAAATAAAGTTTTAAATTTGTGTTTTAATTCATTTGACATTAATAATATAAATATATGGAAAAAAGTTAACATCATTAAATTAAAAAATATATATTCATTCATTTATCAAAATATATCAAAATTTAAAGTAAAAATAAATTTTAATTTTATATCAAATTTAAACATTAAACATATATTTAATCCATAAATAAATAAAAATGTGGTGTGTCCGTATTTATTGGATGAGATGGTGGGTCAATTAGGAGAAAATTGTAACAAGAGTGGGGCTAAGGTGCTCCTTTTGAGGTGTCATGGTTATTATTAAGTCGTCATAAAGGAAAACACTTTCCCTAACTTAATAACTTAATTTGGATTTTATTAGTCAATAATGATTAATCATCATACATAATTCAGTATTAATAAATAAAATGTTACTGCAATAACTTTAGTTAATAGCAGATTAATTTATTTCAGGAGTGAGTATGATTAAGCATAGTTTATATGCACAATAAATTTGATTAATATAGTATGTAGAACAGTATATATCCAAATGATACAACGACACGTGTCATTGTTAAATTATTGTCAAATTTGTATTGTTGAAGAAACATCTTCTCTTTTTTATTGTACCACAAATAAGTGTTTCAAAGTGGCATTTATTGTTATCTTTGGTTAATGTAAGTATTCAATCTTCTTTGCCTTTATTAATCATTTTATGTTTGTGCTTTTAGCTTTAAATTTTAAACGTCACTCATTATGTTTGTTTTTTTTTTTAATATAAATATTGAATAATCTAAGTTAGAATTTCACTTCAGAAGTAATATATGTTACTTTTAAGAACCGTAATAAAATATTTAAAGAATTGATAATTCTAATAAGAAACTTGGAATTTAATTATTGAGAAATTAAGTTCATTTAATACGAAATTTTAAATAAAATTTTGTTTATTAGTTAATTTTTTTTTGAACGTTTTCTATATATATTTTTCTTACTAACTTGTGTAACTTTTTAAATCTACTAGCTTTTTTTTTAAATGCTATATTTTATTTTTTATTCATAATTTTCTATGTTTATTCTTATATTATTTATAAACTTTTTACTTTTAATCTTTTCATATATAAGTTAAAATCTATCATATATGCTTGGTTTTCTTCTTCAACTCAAAAGTAGGTCTATTAATTTATTTTAGGCTTAATACTGTTTTTGATCCCTAGTTTGAGAGGTTTTGTTCAATATGGTCCTACCTTTTTTTTTAGTAACAATTGATCCCACTTTTTGAAAAAACCGTTCAATTGACTCCTTTTTGGTTACGACGTCAATTTTCTAACGGTGCTGGTTATGACGTCAACAAGTTCTTTCATGCATTCACCTATCCAAATGTTATTTTAACAGTCCTGACATAATGTTATGTTAAAAATCATGTCATCATCATATACAATAAGGACTATAATAAACAATTTAAACTTGAATATGGAACCATTATGAACAAAAATGACTCAATTGAACAGTTTTTTCAAAAGGTGGGATCAATTGTTATGAAAAAAAAAGGTAGGACCATATTGAACAAACCATTCCAAACTAGGGACCAAAAGTGGTATTAAGTCTTTATTTTATATAAAGACAAAGTTTTAATACATAATATATTGATAATGATAAATAGTAACATTTTTTTTAAATATTTTCATATTTTACTATTCACTTTAGCTATTTTATTTGAATATTGTAGTTAAAGATACAGTATTGATATCGATCAATAAAATTTTTGTTAAATTGAATTCCTTTTTATAATATTCAAATTAATTGAAACAATAAAAATACGATATTTACTTTAAAAAATGATGTTTTTACTTAATTCTATATGTTTTGAACATATTTAAGACGTAATCTAAGTTGAATAGTAGAATATACAATAAAAAATATAATAACTGAAAATAAAAATATAAAGTAATTGATATACGAATACAAATTACAAAAGACTAAAATTAATAAAAAATAAAATTATATATGAAAAAAAATATAATAAAATAATTTGAAAATGATATAAAAATATCATATTAAGATGTTTTTTGTTTTCAATCATTTTGTATTTGACAGCCCATTGAAAAGCAAAAGCAGCCATCAGATGGAACCATACGTCATTCTATGTCTCTAACTCAATCATTCACTCTCATGCTCTATGTATCCATACTTGTTTATATTCATGTCTCAAGATATACTTCAATTTTAATCAGTCATATACTCTCTTAATTGCATTAGACTAATTTTGTTATTCACATCAATACAAAAATATAAAATAATGGGAATTTATTATAATAATACATTATATACAAAAATATAAACTCTCCTTAGATGATGTTTGTGTTCTTTGATGTCAAATATGGAAAAACAAATAAGTCAAATCATAATTAATCAGTATTCCACATTATAATTTCAATTATGTGACTAAAAATATAAGATTGAATGTCTTGTCCACATTCTTATTTAGGTATTTTGCATTTTGGAGTATTATCATTTAATTGTTGATGCACATATATACCACATCCTCGATAGTAAATTATTTAATAAAAGATTATTAAAAAAAATTGAATGTCATTAATATATGTTAAGAGTGTTTGACTACATTGTAAGAGCAACCAGTATCATTATCGATATTTTGATGATGAAGACCCACAATGTTAACATAGTTAATTAACATTTGAAGTGATATTAAAATATTAATACTTAAATACTTTAAATCTAATTTTTCGTCAGAAGAGCATAATTGATAAGCTTAAACAAACCTTCAATTAATTAGTCCTTTAAATATTTATGACTTCTTTTTATACATGATTGTAATTCTTGCTCTTAAGATGTTAATTTGTAATTTACATGAATTGTTTTTTCAGTGAGATATTACTTTTATTCAGTTAACTGTTGCAGTTGCATGTTTATTGTTTTAAAATAATGCAATTATGTTAACTTATTCAAGATACAATTACTTAAAATAAATGATAGTTTACCTTTAATTTGTTAATCTTTTTCAATACTAAGTTTTATAATTTTTTTCATTTAAATATGAAATTTATTTCAATTTTAATTTATATTTTTAAAAATTAAGTTTTATAGACATGGATGAATATAAAATAATTGATGATTATTTTATAAGCAGGTACACCCTATTAGTATTGGGACAAACAATTTAAACCGATGGGAATGATAGATATATATTTTAACATTTAATCATATTTTGTTTTTATCGTAAACATACTTTGATAAATCTCTCTCTCACACACACACACATATATATATATATATATATATATATATATATATATATATATATATAATTTTATCACATTATAATTATGAGTCATAAATTTGTTTTTTCATTTCTCATCACTTTTTTTCTAAATATAAATAACTTAAGGTTCTATTATTTTTTCTTTTGCTTATATGTAACGGGGGAAAATGGTATAAACTTCAAAATATAAGTGAACTTTTAAAATATAATAAAACAATAATTTGTTTATAATATAATAAAATAATAAAACTTAATTAAGTTTAATTATATCATAAATCTTCTCTCATTGGTGTGTAACAAATTAAAAGATGGGGGAGACAAGGAAGTAGTAGATGTCGAAGTTGAAAACAAAAACACAAAAATACAATCATACATATCATCTTATTAAACATCAGATTAAACGGTAGCTAAAGGAAAACAGAAGTAACAATCAATAGAATAAATTCTTTTAATGGTGGTTCGATTAAAAATATTTAATTTAATTAAAAAAATAATAAATGAATAAAAGAACAGTTTTCTTATTATTTTACATTTCTTTTAACTAAACAAAATGAAAATTAAATAAGAGATTTTTTTTCCTTCGTTTCTTTTGATTCTAAATATTCTTATCTTTACAAATAAAAATATTCGTTTACGTCAAAACTCAACCTAAGATATAATTGTATATAGAGCTAAATTGCATACACTGAATTTATAAGTAAAATATGTCAACATTGATATTATATATATAGTTAAACTGTATACTGAAATAAATATTACATTTTAAAGTAAACAATATCAATATAAATATTATAGTATATGCTGTGTTATTAATTAATTAAAAGTTTTTATATTAATATAATTATTAAAATATGAATATTATACTAGATTAAAAGAAAATTTAAAAACATCACAAGAATATGATTTTCAAAACCTAAACTTGCATAAATTAACTTCAAATCAATCATAAAGAAGAAAAACTTTAAATTACACACCAGACTGAGTTAATGGACTCTTATTAATGTATCATTCTATTTTCCATTTATTTACAAATGGAGGGGAAAGTAGAAAGGAAATTAAGAGCAATAAATTTAGTGTCACATTATTGAGATTAAAATAAACACTTCATTTTGGAATTATAAGTTTGTCCGTTGCATAAAATATTACAAAATGAATGGGAAAATTATATGCCCGCACAATTATACATTTTCTTATAATAATAAAGTAAATGTAATACTTTATTTTTCAAAACGAATATAAAATGAAACAACACTGGGGGTAAATGTTTTTTAGTTTCTAAAAAACTGAAAATGATCTATGTCCACCAGAAAAATATGTAAATGGTTATTATTATTTGTTTTGAGAGATTTTAGATTGTGATGGAAGGAAATGCTATAAAAGAATAGAAAGAAAGAGGAAAGTGATATACTCGACAAAGCACAGTTGATATAAATTAATAATTGAAAATGTCACAAAAAAGCATGTTTACTACTACTTGCCTAGGATTAAAACATACATGCAAACAATCTCAATTGAAGAAAACAAATGGTTTTACAAATAATAGGAAAAACAAACAACAGCAATTCAAATCAGGAGAGATGAGAGTGGTTCCTTCGACATCCTCTCATGTCGATTTTGACCATATATTCCTCAATCTTTTAACCTGCAAAACATAGGACGTGATATACAATGAGACAAACTTTTCAAGTTCACGGGTTCAAATATGCTTACTTTACTCATACCAAGTACAAAATAAATCACCATTCCATAATTCCACGTGATCTATTCAGTGTGCTTCATGAAAAAAGAGACAGGGAAAATTTGGAGAAAAAGAATGTCTGGTTTATGTCATTATTGAATTGTTTAAATTTAAACATTGAAATTAATCTTTGGTTGATTTGAAGTTATCGAAAACTTTTTTCTTGCTTTTATGACACAGTCAACAACCTATAATAATACTTAGAAAACGACATCCAGTCATGATCATTGCTTTGAAAAAAAAAAACTTGAGGCTCTCGGTCACACAGGCTTAATAACATGCATGGTGTCCCAATTAGCTTCCCGAGGTAGAGATTGTAAGAAAAATAATACAAGACAAGGTAGATATATAAGCATGCATGGTCAAAGGTTACAAAGAGAAGAATTCAAAAGGAGAAAACTGAAGAGGATTTGCATAAAGAAGTAAATTTGGTTGTGGTGGTGTGCAGAAAGAAAACGAAAGGAAAAGCTGATGGAGAAAAAGAGATGAGAAAATGATGAGACTTAACTGGTTTAGAGGGAGCAGGTGTAACCAGGAGGAGGAGACTTGCCACAAGCCACAAGGAGCTGAAGGGCAAGAGGGACATAAATGTTGAGGTTGAGAAGCTTGAGCTTAAGAGTGGTGCAAAGGCACACTGCAGCTTCAACCTCAACCAGTCCTTGAAGCACTGGACAGCACTGGTTCGCAGCCGGGTCTCCCACACCAACGTGAACCAACCCCCCAAGCAGATCCACACAGGCACCCAGTTTCAGAGTGTCAATGGGGCACGTAGCCTGTGCCGGAGACTTGGGTGGCGGGCATGGACTGTTCCCTCCCTTCCCCGGAGTGGTTGGTGGGTTAAGTACGGGCGGGAGAATCACTGGGGGATTCAATATTGGTGGAATAGGGAGTGAAACAGGTGGCTTTAGAATTGGAGGGACGGTGACGGGAGGGACGGTGACGGGAGGAACGGTGACGGGAGGCACAGTGACCGGTGGCTTGACAATGATGGGAGGGAGGGTGACTGGGGGCTTAACAACGGGTGTGGTCTTTGGTTTTCTACTTGGCTTTTGCTTCTTCGGTTTCCCACAGTAGCCACAACCTAGAATGGGAGTGACAGAGGAGATGAAGAGCATGCAAAGGAAGAGATAAGCATAGATCTTTGAGGACTCCATGGTTAGAAAGAAAGAAAGAGAGAGAAGTGAAGAATGCAGAAGAAGAAGTGAGAGGGTGGAGATATATAAGAAGAGAAACAAGGAGAAGCAAACAAAAGAGGGTAAGAGCAGATCACGTGAAGATGGGGCTAGCTACGCTGAAAAGGCAGCTGCCAAGTTTTGCAAGCTGGCACACCTTACAACACACATAGACACCATGATTAACATAGAATGAGTTCCCAAAATTTTAGTTGGCTACTTCTTCATCCTGCTTCCACTTCCTGTATCTGCGTGGCCGTGAAAACCCCGTCAAAGTACAAGCTTCTGTTATGAAGCTTAGCCAAAACCGTACCTTCTTCATCTTCCTTACGCACACCACTTTCTTCCCGTTAACGTCAAATCTTTCCTAACCCTCATTATTACTATCTTTTTCTTCTGACTTCACACTTAAGATAATCCCAATCATCAAACTCTTCATCATTATATCACCAATCCAGAACACCATTTTTATTTTATAAAAAGTATATAATATTTCATTAGACACTGCATTACAAAAAATACTGAAATTATCCATATATATATATATATATATTTATCGATGAATCATCGTATCTGTTGATAAATATTTTTGATTGTATTATTACTAATCAATTTTTCCTCATTAGAAATCCGACTGAAAAATAATGTTCACTAACGAAATTTTATTGTTTTGGACGGATTATGAAAATAAATAATCCTGTTGGAAGTCCACGTCGACTAGAGATAAAATCAAATTATAATATATAAATGATGTGCAAATCTCACTTTACAAACCAATTTTGTGAAGTTGAGTTAGGCTTAAAATCCACTCCTATCAAATACCGGTTATTTTAAATTTAAATCAACTTTGATTTACACAATTTATTTTTATATTACAAGTTAACTTTATCTTTAATTAATATAAAACTTCCTATATTACAAAATTGTAAAACTCAATTTTCTTTTTATTTGTCGTACAAAAGTAGTCTGTCATTTGGTATACGTTTCATATTTCCACGACATGTACACTTTCTAAAAGAATAAAATTTCTTAAATATTAAGAAATAAAAATTGACTATTAATTTTTTTAACCCGATTAAGATTAAAATATGTATACTAATTAAGTGACGTTTTCAAAAGTTATATAATTTAAAACTATTGGTATATTACTGTATGATCTAAATTTACTTTTTCTAATTGTCGTCCAGAAGTACTGTCTCGTTGTACCACTTATACAAATTTCAAGATAATGAACTCAATCCATGCAAAATAAATGACAACTCTTTATAAATTTATAATGATAAAATGGTACTGATAAAAATATTTTTTTATATTTTAAAAAAAGAAGAGAAGAAAAAGGTAATAAAGGATTATATTAAATAAGAATAAAAATAATTTTTGGTGTCAAAATACTATTGTAAAAAAAAGAGTTCATGCAAGATAAAATTAAAATGTTATCAATCAAAAGATATTTTCAGATTATCTTTATCTAAATGATCGCTGTCTAACCAAATATTGTAAAATTGTATGCATAATATGATAATATATTCACATTTAACGCATTGATAATATATGTTATATTGCATTCATTATCTCGGTAAGTTTTAGGACGGAATTTCATCTAACTCTTTTTTTTTTTTTTTTCACAAAATTCAATTTTTTTAACTTATGACGAAAATAGGACCATCAGATATTAAGCATTTATTTCACTTCAAACTTGATTTTACCAATAGATTAATTGTGAAATGCGTATGTGAAAAAATATAATTAAAAATGAACAAATTAATTTATGAATAAAACATATATAAAGCATTCTATCAATTAAATACAATTGTTTTTAGTTAAGTATGTCTATTCCTCTTTAGCAATTCTTAAATTTTACGTAAGCTTTTCAATTTTTCTACAGTTCTTTATTTTTTGTCAAACAACCATATTTAGATCAACGAAATTAACTTTTAGTAAATATAATAACGTTTTAATTATAAATTTTAGACTTATTTATATTTTTACCACCAAAAAGTTTTATCGTTTCACAAATTTTGTTACTAAATATTTTTTTTCCTTACAACTTTTGTCCTTTAACTTGTAAAATATCTTGAAATTTAACCACCACAATTAACACAACTTGTGCCATTTTTCTGAAAGTCGCCAGCCAAAATGACATCCTATCATAGTAGAGTCAAACACTTTAGTCATGTTCAACAGTTGTTGGATGATTATTTTAAAACAACTTTTCACATATTTTAGTAATGAAAAATTATATGATTATTTTATATATAGAAAACACATGACATATTGTTATAATTATTTCAATGTATTTACGAATATTAATTTTAAAATTGATGTACAAACTGACATATTTTACATTAGTTTTTTTTTTTTTACAAATTAAAAGTAAAACAAATGAAATATATACCCACACACTCGTACAAGATGTATCAGTTTTAAAGAAAACTATATCCATTATTTATGTTATGTAACCAATGTGATATCGATACATGTCCATTTGAAGTGGAACCTACCTCCCCTACGATGTCAACTAAACCAATATTCAGGACCAAACTCCTCTATATATAATATCAGGTTTGATCCAATAGTCTTTAAAGTGGGTTAGCGAGACTGAAGGGGGAATAATCTACCTTCATATACAACAAAAGCTATTAAGATATGTTTTTTTTTAATATTTATGAGTAAAAAAAAAAAATAGTATTATAAGATTATTATACTTTTCTGATGACATATTTATAGATTTTTAGACTTATAAATATATATGGTATAGATTCTATATTTTACTAAAAATATAGTTTTATTTTAAATATAAATCGAATAGATACACTAATATATATATATATATATATATATATATATATATATATATATATTAAATTTAAATATAAATAGAACTTCTATATTATATAAAAATAAAAAAATTAAACATTAAAAAAATCTTTAAATTCGTTGCTACAAAATTTTGAATTGAAAGTTTATAAAAGAAATTTATATAAAGAAAATTGTTTTTTATAGGATATATATATACACAATAGGTAAGATTTATGATGCTATATTTCTTATTTTTAAATAAGATATTCTGTTATTATTTTAGACTTTAACTTTATTGTTATTTTGTATTAGTAGATCTCTTTATTGTATTATTTTGTTCATTTTTAAATAAAAACATTATTATTTTTTTTAAAAAAAAGTTAAATTTTTATTGTAGTTCATCTACCAATTATTTATACATATCCCATGATTTTGTCATTTTAATAAATGACATAATTTGTCTAAAATAGTCCATGTGGAAAAATCTGTTTTGCCCTTTAAAGAAAAGAAATGTTGGAGACGCAATAGCATCTCTCTACATAAATGGTGGAGGAGTTGAACTAGCGTCTATGAAGGGTGGAATTGATGGAGTTTCAGAAACCTCTAAATCTTAGGTTTAGAGGTTCTCACATATGTTGTTATTTAATTAATTATTTGATATTTTAGAAATAATTTCCAATACTTGCATAACAATAAAAGAAACCATTTCTATCGATTTCGCTCTTATCTTATTAAACATCTCTATAACAGTAAAGAAAACACTAGAATATTGTAGGTTGAGCTTCATTGTGTACTAAAAGAGTGTTTTGGAATGGGTGAGTGCAAGAAATGTTTTTGCATTTTGAATTTTTTAAGCATTTGTTATCTAAGTTGTATAATATGATTGTCTGATAGGATGGTTTTGTCTATTTGAAATTTTAGAAGTATTAGTTGGTTAGGGTTAAATGGAGATTAATACTAAAGATGATTGCCTTAGGGTCGAGGAAGATTATTATTAATTGGATCGTAATTAGATTAATGTTAATATGAAGTTGATTCTAAAATTTATAAATACAAATTTGAGATATTGTAATAGAATAATTATTTTCATTATACATTTATTGTTAATATTGTCATATTATTATTGACATTCGGGTGTCTTCTACAAAATCTTGATCTAAGGGTTTGGAGTTAGAAAAGTGAACAAAAAGAAGAGTTGACCTAGGCTTCATAAATAAAAACATAAGTAAATTTTCAATTTTTTAGAAGTATATCTGTTACTTGAAATATTCTTTTCAATGTGATTTTTGTGTATATATTCTCAAATTAAATAATTGGACAAATACATTTAATTCATTTGCCCATTTTACTTCCAAATTCAAATGCTATCTTATATTGCATCACCGCCAACGGTAAATAGGACTTTCACCGGTAATGATAATAGTTAGTTGGAGTTGGTTATTATTATCCCTTTGGTAGAAAGGTAAGTTTATTTATAAAACTTTTATTTGTTTAATATAGCAGAATTCACATGCGCATGCTTAATCATACAAAGCTGCGAGTACATTCAAAGTGATGGTGACAGGAAAAAGCCTGCATGGGATTTGTCACATTCACGTAGTTTTTTTTTTCTCTTTTATTATTATTCTTTATTGTTTTTACTAATTTTGTATTCATCCATGTTGTAAATGAAGAGACACCATAACTGTGGTAATTCTGTCATAGTTGAACATTATCAAGTATTGTTGAGATGACTGTAAAGATTTCATCATCTATAAATGATATTACTCTCCACTAAGAAATGTCTGACAAGTTTCTTCATTCATAACCTCTTTTGATAAACATAAAACATTTTAAGACTTTTGTTTTTAGGGCAAGACAATGTGACAAGTACAATGAATTCAGGAGTTGGAAAGAGAGTACAGTGTGGTCTTGAACTGAAAGTGAAACTTCAAATGCCAACTTAGCAAGCTACATAAGCAATTGCATTCATTATATATATATTTGTATGTATATTTTTGTATTTCATCATATCACTTTTTCTATCAAATTACCACAAAACCTTATCTTAAAATATATACACCTATTTTTTTAATCTTGAAAAAGCATCCTATGAAGGATGGATGAATAGATGCTAAAGACACCAATCAGCATACACTCATAAATCCAGAGCTCAGGAATAAAGTTAATTGGATACACATTCTCAAGAGACAGAGGGTCGTGGAAGTTTCTGATGTATATAATATAACTTTCTTTATGAATTCCCTACCAGTTATGATGAGCAAGTGAAATGCTATAAAAGGGTCAGCAGTTGTCACATGCATGCTGATCCATCGTTGTTTTCTACCTTTATTTAACAAAATAAATTTCAAGTTGTTGAATAGAGAGAGAAGTAGCTGACAGGTAGAAATAGGTATGTATATGAGGAATTCAAAAGGTTACAGATGAACAAATTAAGCAGAAGAGAAGAACAAAATGAAGCATATAGCTTTCATCCCAATCCTTTTATAACTAAGCTTCCACATGCAGCCCCTTTTAATACAAAAAACTTAACAATGAATGAACTAACCACAAAACATCACAGTTTTATACACAGTTTAAAATATGATTGCTAAAGAAGAAGAGGACAATATTAAAATTATTTTATGTTTCAGATGTTTTGTAATTCAGGAATTTTGCTTTTCCAAATATTTTAATAGCAAAAAATTGAGTAAATATACTATTTATGTTCTTGGCTATTTTGTTTTGTCCTAAACCAAATATAATAAAATTGAAATTGACTAAACAGCTTTGTGGTTTAAGTAAGTAGCAAAGAGGGAAAAAAATATTTATTAATTAATCACGTTTTGAGTATGAGCTCTGCCCACAAATTTTGGGTTCTCACGTAAGTTTTTCTCTTCGAAAATGCCTGCCGACAAGGATGTGAATTTATATAAGGAGAGACAATTATTCAAGAACTCCATTTCTCTCAAACTAGTGATCCACAAAATAAACCGATTTTAATTATTGATTAAAAAAAGTTAATAATTGAAATTATATGTATGTATTGTAAATTTTAAATGCATTAAGATACCAACAATAGCCTATTTTTTTTTTTTTTTATCAATGATTGAAATTAATAATCTTGCTTTTATTTTGTTGAACTCAAATAGTTTATCCTTTATTCAATTCGAGATAGTAAATCACACATACATCTGATAAAAAAAACACACACACATAAAATTAAAACTTAAAATTTTACCCGAGGAAAAATGAATTACTTGAAAAAATCACCACTTAACATAATAACAAATATCATTGATAAGTGAAAAAAAAAAAAACTAATCCATTTATCTATTTTAATTTTGGTTTTGTTTCTTGAAAAACAAGCACCCGATTGAATCACTATCTTCTTTGTTCATTTTTTCCAAAAGCATGATATAAACATATACTTGATCAATATAATAAGAAAGCAAGTAGAAATTTACAATTCCATAAATACTAAAACATTACTAGGTTAGTGAATTTCATGTAAATTAAAAAATAATAGGAAAACAAACAGTTATTCAGTTTCAATATAGACAAGAGAAATACTATATAATAAACGCTTGTTATATATATAAAAAGTTGAAACATTGCTCTATATATTAAATTAAACTTGTACACTAACACTTGTCACTTGTGTTTTTCTACTTTCTGTTATTCCTTTATATAAAATTAATAAGTGAATTTTAAACCAAATTCAATTTGTAAAAAATTCATCAATATAAATTCTAATACATGACTTTAATATTATACTGATAAGTAAATTTTAAGTTGAAATTCACTCTAGAAAATATATTTGTAAAATGAAATTTAGAGTGAGATGTATATCGTAAATTTATGTACCTAAACTTTGTTTTTGAGTGTTGAATGAGAATGGAGGATTGCAGATGGATGGATGGATGGGAAACAGAACAGCTTGGCAGGCATGTGAGAAGAGTGGTTAAAAGATTGAGAAAGAAAATGATTATTGAGATGAAGAGAGAGAGAGATAGCAGCATGTCCATGATAGGGATGTGCGATGCTGCTCCTGTCCGTGATGGGATTCGCTCCTTCTAAAAGCTTTTAGTTTTTGTAACCTTCTGCATCCGTGAACCATCTTTCTTTCCTTTGCTGTCATCTCTCTCTCTTGTCACCCTATTTTCTCTCTGTTATACACCTCCACTATCTCACAACAACCATCTATAAATCTGTCTGTGAAAATCTGTCTCAATAATTAACGACAAACTTACTATACTTAAGCATGATTAGTGGCTCATCGATATATCTTGACATGACAGCAAAAAGAAAAAGTAAGTGAATTCAGGCCGAAGTATAGACATATCGTGGAATAGAATCAGAAATGTCCACTTAAAACTTGTTAGGATAGACTTTAATCATGGCTCTGATACCATGTTAGAATGTGAGTTTAGGCCTAACTCAACTCTCACAAAATTGGCTTGAAAAGGTGAGATTTGCACCTCACTTATATATATTATAATTTGAGTCGATGTGAGACTTCCAACATATATTCACCACTTATATTTATATATAAATCAATAAGCTGAAGTTAAACTCAATTTATGGAGACTTTTTGGAACACACATCTTGCTTGCTCTATCTAAAATATATACCTGCTATATTAGGCAAATGCAGGGTGGTGTAATTAATTTGATCTGAAAATGAAGTAAGATGTTGAAAGTTTTGTGAGCGTCTACAGAATCTAAATTTGTTTTCTGAGCACTCAGTGACAGAAGAAAGACATTGAATTTAATAGATATTAATTGGCATTTGTCGTCTGTGATGTCAAAGACTAACCATAGTCAGAAGAGTAATATAAAAAAATAAAAATGCAAAAACTAGTGGCTGTGGTGATTTCCCCGAGTGAGCCTACGTACTGCCATGTACAGAGTGTGAAATTGATTCGATGGTAACCAATGACCATGCATGCAATTGGGTTAAGTACAGCCAAAATTCATTTTTTATTTTTTGCTGAAATTTATCTTCGTAAAAATTAACAACGTATATAGACAGACACATGGGGATGGGGTGCAAGTGGGTGTTGGTAACAGATGATTCATATAATATTATATTTTGCGATGAAAATTATTGATCTTCTATGAGACAACCATAGTATGTGATATGATCTTGTCTTCTGAATTAACACAGAGCTTCCCCTGGCCCAATTCTATACCCTTCTTTCGTATTTGCATTACAACATTGTATTTGCAGCGACTAATTTATGCTTTTCGTTTGGTTGGAAAGAGGAAAGTGGGTCATTCATTCAGATCTCATCTCTATTACATTCAATCTATTTTTTTTTTTCCTGTAATTCTCAATGGAAGTTTAAAATCAAATTCAGTTTTTTGTAATTCTCAATGGAAGCTTCACAATAGAATTTCATATGAATGTAGTATTGAAGTAGTTACTCTTTATAATTGCTGGGGAAAGATGGAGTCAACTTGTGTTATAATGGTTTTTATTATTATAAAAAAGTTGACAAAATAATATTTTTTGATATGTGTCTTTAAAGACTTATTCACGGTGTCTTAAGTAAGTTTTCATGATAGAACAAAAATTTTTTAAGATTTGTTAGAATTTCAAAACTAGCGAGAAACTTTAAACAGAATATCAAGTAATTCAAAATAATTTTAGAAACTAAAAAAAGAGAAGAATAAAAGAAAAATTTGGTATGTTTTGAAATGAAAGAGGAGCTCCTAATTTATAGATCTAGGAAAATAACAGTTAAATAACATAATATTATTACAACATTTATCTTCTGGTTTTTATTGTTTTTGCTCTTTTGAATGTTGTATATAAATTCCATACTATTTGTACCACTGATATATTTCCTTCCTTGTTGAAATAATAAAAGAATGGCAATGGATATGGTACAACTATTGATAAAATTCATAATGGTAAGGATTTTTGACAGATTTTCACGGATATTGAGTATAAATATTTTATTTATTTATATAAATACCATGATATCTATGTTTTTATAATCGGTAGGTTTGAGTGAAAAGGGTGAAAAAAGAAAAGAAGAAGAAATGCGTGCTGAGATAAGGAGAAAAATTTGTGATGATTTACTCATTATGTGCAATTGATTCAGCATAATAAATTATGATTGCATGCGTACATACATAATTTGTTATGCCGAGGTACTGATCTATCTAATATCACAAAAATTTAAAATTACATAAATATATATTCATTTTTTTTCTTAAGTAAAATGAATTTTAAAAATTAAGTTGCAATATTACTTTCTTTAATAGATAAAATTTAAGAGACTAAGTATCACTAAATTGATTTATTGGATTAAAAATTTGTTAACATAATATCTTAATAGAAGTTAATTCAACATCAAAAAATTAGTAACAATTTAATATTAGATGAAAACAATAAATTTTATTATGATACACTCTCAATATAATTTTGATATCATATAAAAAAATGAATTTTAAATTTAATTCAACTTTACAAAATTGACTTATAAAATAATATTTAAAGTTACATATATTCTCTAAATTGATCTTGTCTTTAATAAATAAGAGATTTCAAATATCAATAATAAATTTTACTTTAGAAAAAAAAAATTTAAATCAATTCTACAAAAATGATTTATAAAATAAAATTTACACTTTTATATACTCTAAATTGATCTTGTCTCTAATAAATAAGAGATAGGAGGAATTTGTTGGATGGAGAAGTTAAAGTGGTAATACATGTGATACACTGTAAATAAGCTAAGTAACATGATTAATCCTAAATTGGTGCCTAAAGTCCTTTACTTTTAATTATACGTGAATCTTTGGAAGTTTATTACTTCTAATAGAAATATAAATAAAGTTTAATCAAAATACAATCTAAATAATCTTAAACTCTAAATACAATCAAAAATTACAAAAGTACCATACAAATATATTTAGGAATAAGAGAGCATTTAGAGTTTTTGTTTTTCTAATATAATTTAATATTTAAAATTTATGAATGGGTTAATGAATTAATTTTGTTCACGACATATTCAATATGGATGAACCAGATTTTTAGTAGACCGAATAGATTTGAGTTTTACTTATTTGGACAATTCTAATTTTAGTTTTAAATGTTTTTTAACCCTTAAATTATGATAAAGTAATATTATTTGAGTAATCTAAATAGTTAACTTCAAATAATTTCAATTAAACATAACTATTTCTCTGAGAAAAACTTCCTGTAAATAAGTTATTGACATCGAATTTGTACATATTATTTGATATACACTATAATTTATATTAAAAACAAAAGAATATTATTCATGTGGTATATTTTCTTAGTTTAAAATAAGCTGTACCAGCGCTTTATGTTATGAATCACGTGATGAAATGGGGCGTGTTACAATATAGTGCGTGTGATTTATAAAATACATGCTGATTTCAAGGAAATCTAATTCCATTTTAAATTCTTTTAGACATGTGTTTAATTTTTAGTACCGATAAAAAAGCTTGAGGTTAATAAAATTTGTATCTAGTATATTTGACAAAATTAACCAATATCAAGTTTTGAATTGATTCGTGGACTTATTACATTATAAATATTTAGTAAATTAACTAATATACTAGTTATAACATTCTAATTTTCATAACATTTAATTTGTCACACCTTTAATATTATAAAACATTTAACTTTTAAAAAATAACTATAAAATACTATTATAGATATAACTTAAAATACCTTCAATATTACAAATCATTTAACTTTTAAAAGATAACTATAGAATGCTATTACAGATATAACTTAAAATAGTAAAATATATACAAAATTTTACATATTAATTTTATTACACGTGTGAGATACTATTTTGATTTATAATTATATCCCCATAGAGAGGTTATGAGATACTTGTTTGATTATCTTTAAATATATTTAATAAGCCGAAATCTGTAAACTTTGTCAAGTTATTATAGGTTCGAGGAGAAAGTTGTTCTAAAAATGAATGGTAAAAAAATTTGTAACTGCTTGTTTAGTAAGAAAATTTAATAAATTAATATAGAATATAGAAGAACAAATATTAATGCAAATGATTGCCCTGATAGAAATATCATTACATGGATTTCACGAGCCTTTATAATTAGTAATAATGTATTGAGAGAGTTATTATAATTGATATTATTGGAGATAAATAGAAAGATATTTTAAAGTTTATTTGTTGATAAAACTTATTTACAATATCTCTCACTTATTAAAAGTGTCTCTCATATGTAAATAAGTCAGAAATTTAAAATTTGATTATTAGCACTAGAGATGTTTGTTATTCACTCATTTCTATGCCATTCATCTCAACTAGCAATATGGAGGTGCCCTATATATAGATGTTTAAGGTGTTGGAGATACTAATACTGTTAGGCAAAATAAAGATTATTGAAGGTTGAAGTCAACTTATACATGCATATATAAGGCACAAAGTGAAATAAAAAAAAATGTTTAAAGCTTGAAGCTTATGTAAGATTATTTTACAGCACAATTTAAAAGCGTTTTAGTATAACGTTCACAGGTATGGAGTGACATGATCTTGCTGAAATAAAAGTGTATGGATGATTACCACACAACTATATAATAATATTATATTCATTCAATGAATATTAGGTTATATATCTTTTGTGTGGGGGCATGTAGGTGATGTGATGTCCTTAAATGAAAGGGTACCCTACCCTACTGCCCATAACTGCTAATCATACACTCGTCTTTTACCCTTGAAACCAACGTGTACGTGTTCCCTCTTGGCTTAGCCCTCCCAATGCATCATGATGTGTTCCTGTTCCTTAGTTCATAAAGAAACCCCTATTCGTGTCCCTTTTCAATATATATTGGATTCAACCTGTACCAGCTACTCATACACATGCTTCTTCACTTTCTGCTATACACTATTTAGTGCAAGGAGGAGCAAAAAATAGTAGTATTAATTTAATGAATGAGAGAAATTAAGATTTTGTTTAATTTACGATTAATATATATTGAGTTTAATATTGATTGGATAAGAATTTGTTTTGTTTTAACAAGTATGATTTTGTTGTCCATGTTTTTTGGCAAATTTGGTGGCACCGAAAAAGCCATGGTAGGCATGAAAAAGGGAAGAGGCATAGTTTCCTTTTAAATTTCCAGATGTCGTTTACCCCATTTTTGGACTCTAGATCAAATCAAATGGCCACTTTGTTTTCTGTTCATTCTTGTCTTGGTGTTGGTGTAATTGCACCTCCTAAACCAAAACCAAAACCAAAACCAATACACAAAAAATTAAGGAATGGGTATTTTGTATGGAATGGTGGCAAGGGGAGAGGTGGTTCTGGCTGAGTTCAGCGCCACCCAGAGTAATGCCAGTGTGGTAGCCAAACAGATACTCAGCAAGATCAATGTAGGTGACGACAACAACAAAGACAGCAATGTTTCCTTTTCCCATGATCGCTATGTTTTTCATGTCAAGAGGACAGATGGCCTCACTGTTCTTTGCATGGCTGATGATGCATTTGGAAGTAAGCTTCCTCTCATTCATCTTTTTTGCAACTTGTCTTTGAATCTCATTATCCATTGTTTTTCTGTTTCGCCTTCACTACAGGAATGATCCCTTTTGCATTTCTTGAAGATATTCATAAAAAATTTGTCAAGACATATGGGCGTGCGATTCTTTCATCTCCTGCCTACGCCATGAATGATGAGTTCTCAAGGATCCTGAGCCAGCAGATGGATTATTACTCCAATGACCCAAATGCTGATAGATTGAACCGTCTCAAAGGTGAAATGACTCAGGCAAGTTTAAATATACACTTTCTCTGTAATTTCTTCTAAAACTATAGTTTTTGAATAATGACCATGTCATGATAATATATAGGTGAGAACTGTGATGGTGGACAACATTGAAAAAGTATTGGAGAGAGGTGGGAGGTTGGAACTTTTGGTAGAGAAAACTTCAGCAATGAATAACAATTCAATTCGTTTCAGAAAACATTCCCGTCGTTATAAAAATAACTTGTGGTGGAGCAACGTTAGGTTAACGTAAGTACAATAAATTCATACCTTAATTTCCATATATAATTGATTTCATGGTTTATTTATGATCCCTCTCTTCCTCCTGATGCAGGCTTGCCCTTATCATAGTTTTCATCGTTGTATCTTACGTTATACTCGCCTTCCTCTGCCGTGGTCCCTTGTTGACTAATTGCTTGAGATAAGCTCTGAAGGCAACCAAAAAGGATGACTCTGCAAGTTGCCCTCTTCAAGATTGTTCGTGTAATTGCTTTTTTGAATTTCCTTTGCATTAATTCTATCAAATCAGGCATATGGGTAGCATTTTTATGAAGGAAAGATATAACCTTTGGTGGAACCTAAATCGCAATAACAAAGTTGTTCAAAGCTTTAAGCCCTACTTAATTCTATTCACAATCTCGTACCACGTACCATCTTTAGTGAAAGCAAATATTTGAACTATTGTTTGGACACAAAGTAAATAGTATGAAATATTGGATTGAAGGGATATTAAGAGTTTTGAGTATCTTATTATTATTTTTAAAATTTTCTGAATATTGTTGTAGTAAATTTCACTCAAAAGTTATTTTCTTTGTTCTTTGATTAACAATGGAGTCATATATGTATGCATGATGCTTGAGGTCTCTCATGTATGTATAATTGTACCAACAAGTGTCTGTATAATTCGTTTATTGCATCTCTCCAGTTATGTTTATATTAAAGGAAATAAATAGGACATCACTTTTTGATTGTTTGAATTGTTTAAAATAACATGAAATAGAATACAATAAAATGGAATGCACTCCCCATATCTTTAAATATTTCTTTTTCTCCCTCCAACCGTGTGTTTAGTAGAGATAATTTTGAAAACAATATGAGTGAGTTTATAGGTTGTTTTATGAGTATCAACTCTCTTTTTAATGTTTTGAATTTTTCTAGGTTATCATTATTTTTAAGAGTAGTTTATTAGATAATTTTCTATTCTAAGACATCTCTTAAGTAGAGGAAGTTAATTAAGATAAATATATTTATACTTATTTTGAATAAATGTTGTCTGAATTTGAGTTTGAATTAATAGAAGTAAAGTGATCCTACTCGTTAAATGTTGAATAAATGATGATTGCATTAAAATGGAATTATATTTGTCTGAGATGTAATATAATGCACTGCTTATGAACTGAAGTGGAGATTTAATTGTTGGGTTGTTACTTAAAGAGTGAGATGGTATTACAATATTTCTTTGTTAAGTTGAATTGGGGGTTTCAAATAGTAATATTTAGTAAGCATGCACTTACACATACGTTAGAATGAAAATGTGTACTGTTGAAAAACATACCTTCACATTATTTTTCTCAAACAAAAAATTGTGAAACAATTCTTTTTCGATAGAATTTAGTTGAAATGACCATAATATCATTAAAAAGTGATGGTGGTTTTTCGCTTAAACAAAAATCATTTCAATGTAAATGTCCTTTTGATTCTGATGCTTAAGAAAAAACTTAACCACTTTATATGTGCTTTTATACGGAGATTTAACATTGATATGTGTACAAATATTATGATTTATATTATGGAGAATAATATTGTAATTATTGAGTTCAATTAATGAATTGATATTTTGTAGATGATGGTGTGAATAATTACCTAAATACTTTGATGTGTATGTTATGTATGTGTTAGTAGTTATTAAAGAAGTACTATTGACATGTTAAGTGTACTAATTAAGTTAAGGATTGTTGGAGAGATATATAGGTTTTAATCATACTTAAGTTAAATTGACAAATCATGGTGAAGAGTTGATAGAAGTTTTATAGACTAAGTTGATGATAAAAATCACTAGAAGTAAAAAGATATCATTATGCCATGATAGATTGTCTAATGAGATTTATACTTAGATTGTCTAATGAGATTTGTACTTAAATAATTAAATTAATGTATCGAGTTGACGACATGAATTATAGATGCCAAGTTTAGAAATAAACGAAAAATCATGAGTTAAATTTGGGAAAAAGATGTAGGGAACCAAACTCGAATTTCAAAAATGCATCTTGTTTGTTCTTTAGGAAAAATGAAGAAGCATTGACTCTTTTAAAGTTATAAATAAACTCAATCAAGAACAACAGTAACCCTTCTTTGGATTTTGTTGGGGCCACATTTCCCATAATGTTTCTCTTTAGTGGCCTTTCTATTTAAGCAATCTACCACACTCAAACCAAACCCCATTCTTTATGCTTCAGATATGCGTAGATGTGTATTTTATAACTTCCAATATGCTATTATTGCTTTCTCTCTACTTTTCTCTCTATCTTTGTCTTAGTATTGTGAGTAGAAAATAAAACACTTAAAGTACAGACAACATGACTTAAACTGCAATAACTCTCTAATCACTAAACTCAAACAAGTCGTCATTTTCGTGGTAAAATTCATATTAATGTACTTTCACCATACATTTTTACTGTATTATTCAATCATACGTGGTAAAATTCATATTAATGTACTTTCACCATACATTTTTACTGTATTATTCAATCATACGTTAAAGAATTAATTCTCTATGACATCTAAACTCTTTATAACGACAGAATATTTGAAAAAGAATAACACTTATCGCAATTAAATCCAAAAACCTTTTATATCAACAGTTTGACGTCAACGTTCTGTGTTACTGATCAACTAACAGAAACTTCCAAGTTAAAATTATTGTTGAAATCTTTGATTTGTTTGCATTGTACACTTTCAACAAATGAACGATGTTTTACCAAATGCACAATACTCTTAGCCTTGTACAGAGAAGAAATATGCACGTGTGAATAAGAAAGTAAATAGTTTAATTTATATAATGGTACTCCATAAATACAGAGCCATTGAGAAGTGAAAAATATGGAACCTTTACAAGTTGGTGAATCAATGAAAGCCTAACTAATTAAAATCATCAACCGAGAGCCAATCATTTGACTCATCTTCTGAATCCTTACCTTTTAAACGAATAGCATTCTTCCTGCCATCTCTCAGAGAACTTTCATGCAGCCGAACCCAGTCACTAGTAGCACCTTCAGGGGATGAACCCCTGATGTCCTGCGTCTCCCTGTGGCTTGATAATTTATCGGAGCTATAACTCCCATCATCCTCTAGGTCACTGAATGACACATCCTCTTCCTGTTGAAGTTTTGTACAGGAAGCAAATGAACTAGCATCAATATCGGTATCTTCTAACCATTTTTCAGTACTAACCGTGTCATCAACTTCTAAACCCTCCACTGCATTTGTGACCTCAGTCAAATCCTGGTCTTGCTCAAATGAGATACTTTCTCTTTCACAGTTCTCCCTAACTTCTTGATGTGAATCCACAGTCCCAGGTTTTTCACTTTCTTCAGCTTGCAAATTCTTCCCCTCTCCAAGTTTCTGGAGAAGCACATCTCTTGCGTCAACAATCTACAAAAAGAAAAACCGGAAAACATGATATTGCTATCACTTAGAGATTGTTGTTACCCAGACTTGTACAAAAAATAAAAGAGACAATTATCTGTCTTTATCTTCAATCACATAATTGTTGGGTGCAATAAATGGCAATCTGACAATTTGTTTATAGAACCAACACATCTGGAGAGAAAGTCATAAAATAAACAAAGACAAATGCTAAAACTTCAGGGCAAGACATAATTTATCAAAAATATTACCAGACCAAGGTGAGACTGGCAGCAGATAATGGTCTGCTATTCACTAATGTATCATATACAAGCTGTATAACCAAAGGGGGGTAAGGCTGAGGTGAGGAGAGACTAGAGGATCAATTCAATTAAGCATCTAGAAATAGAATAATGTATAGCTTGTAGTAGTGCTCTGTGTTCTCTTGGCTACAACAATTTTTTACTGCCGATGAATTCTATAGAAGTTCAGCATACAGTAACTTGTGGCTCAGTAATTCAAAAATAACATGGTTTCCTAGAGTATAGTGACTGGTCTGACTAGCATGCATAAATAATTCACATGAATACAAGTTGTAAGGGAACTTCAATACGGCAATATTGGGTAAACAAGGCTTGCCTTGGGGTTTGATAAGCACTCATAATCATGCTGATTTAGTCTTGGAAGTATAAGCAAAAAATAGATCATCCAAAATTTCTCCACGTTCATGTAACTGCAAAGATTCAGCCTTAGTGCAACGAATTCAGGTACCAGCCGTTCCATAGCCAATGCATGTTCTCTCTGAGAATTGGACATGCTAAAATCTGCTGCAACAAGTCAAATTTCAGTATTAAGGTCCACCAATCTCAATATAAATTCGGGTGGAATAAATAAAGGAAAATGAGTGGTTTTGGTTTCTTGTACTCATGCTATCTCAAAAATAAAAACGTCAAAAACCACTTTTACTAAAAGAACATTTGCTAGACTTAAAAAAAGCGATATTCTGAGCAGGACACAAGCGTTTGGATTTTTTAACGACTGGGAGTGTGAACTAGCATCGTTACAGGATTAGTTTCTGCAAAATCAGAAATGCCGAAGGAGTCGTTGAACTCACCCTCAAACATACTTAAGAGGTTAATTCAAATATAGGAAAAAAATTAAAACAACACGAAACTCGGATGACATGCCTCCAATATTTGATAAATAAACAGTACACAGTTATACAGCAGCAACATCTTCACGGTAACTTGATCACACCACATAAAATATGTAAACAAGCAAAAGTTGGAATTTTCACAAAATGAGTGAGATAAAGCTTCCATTCTTTCTAAAAATCATGAGAACCTTCCATATTAACCATGTGACTTATGAGCTTATCAGGTAAATAACAAGTAGATCCACTGCAAAATATAATGAAAAAATGGCCATAAAATTATCATTGAAATTCACGGCTTCAATATTCCATGCGACCCATATTACTTCTTTTAAGATGACACAGATCAAGTAGAAATTATTGTACTAATTATTATATAAAGTAACTTTCTTTGACAAACTATCCTAGGAACGTAGATGTTATGAGATTGTAGTAAATGTGGGTATTACTGAAAAACTAGTAATTAATATTCAATTTGCTGAAGTAACAAATGTTGTAAGACACTCAAAAAGACAAATATAAACTACTTTAATTGACATCCCATTTATCCTCGTATAGTTTTTTGAATTGACTGTAAGCTCATCTCATCCACCGTTATTACCCTGCAAAGCACAGAAGTTTTGGAAATGTAATATACCCTAGACTTATCTGAGGGGCTTTCAAGAGTTGTTTTTGTTGATATCCTGATCCTACCGAAAGGTTATTGGCTGAAATTTTTTCAACAATAGATTTGAAATCCAAACATAGCTAGCTATTACTTCACACTCCAGAAGCATGGACACCGGCATTGATTATTGTCAATAGGATTTGATGTATCATGCATTCCTACCAAGCTTGGTAAAGACAATAGTACTTTCCAGCAGAGCATGACAAACCACACATCCCTAACAATCTCTATTTCTCTACTAAACTGAACTTACTTAAGATTCGTATTTATTTATGAAATCACACAAAACCATAAGCTATACCAATTTCAATTTTCCTTTGGGTACGATGCATGCATGAATGAAATAACTCGTTAGTTAAAATAGCAATTATAAGCTTATAAAATGACCACCGGACTCACGAGATCTAACCAATTAGCCAGAGAGGCTCCACCGTAAAAACTGCACGACCACACGGTTAAATTACAAACTCTCTCATATTACACGGATGATATTCAATTGAAAAAACAGATAAACACGATCAAAACAATTAACAAATAACATGGATTATAATCGAAGCAAACTCGAAATACCGTTATGGAGCGGCAAGGGGAATTCGGTCCAGCACTGAGGACGCACAGAAATCTCCTTCACGAAACGCACAACATCATCCGTCGTTCCAGGCACCGCGTCGCCGTTACTTTGTTGCTGATCAGACTCCAACTGCAACAACTGAGAAGCGAACTTGGAGATTCCGGTGACCGCTTTGTTGGTGGAAATTAGCGAGAGAGAATTCTTGAAGCTTCCGCCGATTTCCACGAGATCGTTCCGGATTCCGGTCAGAGCTTGTGAGGAAGAGGAGGAGGAGGAAGAGGAATCAGCGGAGGAAGAAGAAGAAGCGGAAGACGAGGACGGCGGCGGAGCGAGGAAGTTGGCCACGCCGCGGAAAATATGCGATATGTCTTCCTTGACGCCGTGGCGATCGGCGGCGGGAAGCGGCGGAGAAGAGGATTGGGTAACGGTGCGGTCGTTGAGTTGAGAAGATTCCGAGTAAGAGTGGTTGGACTTGAAGAACCAAGACATTTTTTTAACTTTTATTATTCTTTTTTTGGGAATAAAGTTGTTGTGCTTCTCTACTGCAAGCAAGATGACTCTCTGGATGATAATTAGTTTTGGGATGAGTTCAACTTGAATTCGATTTCAAAGGATTTCTCGAAAACAGAACAGAGCCATCCACTCACACATAAACCTTTAAACTTGGCTAAGCTTTTTGTGTTTCATGTCTACATCAAAATATATATATATATATATATATATATATATATATATATATATATATATATATATATATANATATATATATATATATATATATATATATATATATATATATAGGATTACAAAATATTGTCAGCCTAAACTAATTTCATATTATTATTAGATCATCATAATTTTATAGATAAAAGATATTATACATGAAATTTAAATATTTATCTTTATAAAAACATTATAAGTAGATAATATTTTAATGTGTAAATTATATTTTTATTTACCATCATTCAGTTAATATTGTCATAATTCTTTTAAATTTTTTACATGTGAGAATAATATATTTTAAAATATTCTTGTTGAAAGAATAACACCAGAAAATATTTTAAAAAAACTTTAAAAGAACTCTATCAAATATAATTAAATTAATTATACTAATTTCTCAGAAAGAATATTCTACCTTTATGATTTATGATAATCAATTTACACCATTTTATATTGGTAAAATACATCAACTTAATTAAAAAGTTTAAATATAGTTTTATTTGGATTAAAAATAAAAAATTTAATAGTGTTTATCTGATAAAAAAATTAACAAAACTAATTTGTTAATGGAGAATCATAAATTAAGATTAGAAATCCTTATATGCAAATAGGTACGACGTAAATCTCGCACAACTGCAATTGCTTTTTCACGGCCTCTCTTTCTTTATGTTTGACCCAATGTCTTTCATTAATTTCTAACTGTTTTAAATATTGACTTGAGTTATTGAAAAAACAAAACTATTGTCTTATAAGGTTAGTTGAATAGGGATCATTTTTTAAATTACTAAAGTTTGTTTTTATCACCATTAGATGGAAATCAAAGAAGTTAAAATACATATTATACTTTAAATAATGAGGATAGATATAATTTAAAATAAAAGATATTAACTTAACCATATTCATATTTGATAAAAAAATATTAATTTTGATATAAGTGTATTACAATTTTAAATTTTACATATGAAATATTATTTTTAATATTTTATTATTTAGATTTAAAAAAAGTATATTATAATTTTAAATGAATTAATAATTTTAATAATTCATTATTTAGTTTATTAACGATGTCATCATTAATTACTTGTTTTATATCATTTTTTTTTTAACTTTTAGGTTTTGTTATTCACATATTTTCATAATTTTTTTCTTTTCAGTTCTTTATCTTTTATATTTTGATTCCATTTTAAATACAATTTTTTATAATATGATAGAAATATGTCAAAGAGAATTAATACTAGTACAAAAATTATATTTTATCACGTAAAAAAACGAACTATGACGTATATAGTTTTGTACGTTATAATAGGTCTACATATTTTATGACGTAGCAAAAATTTATGTCATCTGAATATATTATGGCACAGTTTCTAAAATCAGTCCATTTATTTATAAGAATATTGGAGAAAATTGTTTCGAATTCTTCTTTGGAGCCCGTACAAATTTTAACAATGGCAGCAAAATCTAACAAAATTATGATAAAAAAAGAAATAACTCTAATGAATGTGAACATAGATAGTTTTACTTAATATCAATTCAAAACAATTTTCTCCAATATTCATATAAAAAAAGTGGACTGATTTTTGAAACTTCATCATAATATATTCAGGCTATCATAACGTAAACTTTTGTTACGTCATAAAATATATAGACCTATTATAAAGTACAAAACTATATACGTCATAGCTCGTTTTTGTACGTCATAAAATATGATTTTTGTACTATAAAATATATTTCATGGGGGTGTCATCTTGAAATAATTATAAAATATTAAAAAATATGTTTATTAGAAAAGTGTTACATTATTTAATTTTTTATTTTGATTGAGAGAGAGATAAGTTATTATTTGATTGATATTACGTAACATTGCATTACTAATACTATTATATAAGTGTTTGTTGGTGGGATGGGAACAGTGAAAACAATATTAGAGAAACTTATTTAATTTGTATATATAAACAATCAGTCTAAAGTCTAATGAACAATTATTTAATATATATTAATATATTCGTCTAATAATTGTATAAATATATTCATTAAAGTAATCTATTAAAAAATTCACCTAATATCAATTAATAAACTCATGGATTAATTGACTCATCGAAAGACTTATATATATATATATATATATATATATATATATATATATATATATATATATATATATATATATTTTGTAACTTATATAAACTATTTATGAACAAATTGATTTAAGATGTTTTAAGAGATTTATATAATCACGTAATGGATACATTCATTTAATAATTATTATTAGATTAGTGTAATTAGTATATGAATATACTATTTCAATATAATTTTCACTAGTGTAAAGAATATATGAAAATTAATTTGATGTATAACATAAAAAAACTACAGCAAAGTTCAACTAAAAAAACTTATCGAAAATTCGTTGAAAATATTATAAATTTTTATAGCTCTTACTTTTATTTAATTAATCTTTCTTGTAATTTAATATTTTTTAATAAACTGATTCGAAATCCGATCAAGTAAACTTTATTTACCGGATTAAATGTAGCTGGCTCTACTTTTTTTTCTTTTTGGGAACATGAACGTTTTAATATTTTTTGTAATGCTTTTTACTGTTTTCTTTTTTATTTTCATGCATTATTTTAAATTTAATCAGTTTTGGATTTATTTATTTTTAAAGAAAGTTTAAGCGTTTTATTTATCAAATGTTTTGATATTATTTAGTCAAGATTTTCGGAAATTGGAAAACTGAAACGTATATATTCCTTATGTATTTTTCTACTTTATTTTGGTATTTATCTCTTCTTTTTTTTTTTTTCTTCAAGAGGTTATTGTTATATTACTTTTTTTTTTCTCTCTCTATAAATGTGCC
Organism: Vigna radiata var. radiata; assembly: GCF_000741045.1. NCBI lineage: Eukaryota > Viridiplantae > Streptophyta > Magnoliopsida > Fabales > Fabaceae > Vigna > Vigna radiata. The sequence goes on from NC_028357.1 coordinate 42,994,773, forward strand.
AAATAGACTTAGTTTTCTCTCCTTATAAAATATTTAGTAGTAACAAGCAAAATAATAAAGGGTCCCATTTATTAATTATGAATGTTGATATGCAATACAACAAAGAGAAAATCATTCGATTGTCTTTTCAAGTTTGCTTTATTCTTTCTATATATAAATAATAACATGTAGGTGTTCGTGTATAAATTGTTTTCATATTCAAGTACAAAATATAATAGTTACTTTTACATAAATTATTAGCCGTTTTCATGGACAACTAATCGAAATAAAAACTTGAAATAACATAGATTAGCTTTACAAGTTTTACCAAACATTTCTTATAAATTCTTATAAGATATATCTAAAAAAGCGTCTTAAATTATTTTGTGCAAGCATATTTAAGTATGAATATCGTTTTTGTTTTTTTATTAATTAATGGATGTGGATTTAATTAGTCACATAATCACTTATTTGATATAACAAGCGCGTCTCAAAGAATTTACTAGTAACTCCAATGATATTAAAATATGTCAAATTATTATTTTTTAGATATCTTTTAGTATCAATAGATGTTACTAAATGCATGCGAAAATTATGTAAAAAAAATTATAAACGTTGACTATTGTTTGGAGTGTAGGATCGAGTAATTCCACAAAATATATTTTTACACTTTTACTCTTTAGTTGCACAGATAATGACGGTTTTATTCTTTAATTGCAAGAATAATTGTATTCGTCTTTAGTTCAAGTTCTTTTTTGTCAATGCTCTAAACCGATACGGAGTATATGTCTAACACTTAAGTCAATAATTAATTTGGACAAATCAGAGGAAAGTATTGAATTCACAATAAATGCAATCACATACCTCTTACCTTCACCTATATTTATCATATTTTGAGATGGACCTAAGGTTAGTGAAATCCTAATCACTATCCAATTTCTCACTACACTAATTGATATTTACCTTTAATCTTGATTCTTAACGTCTCTTAAAAAGTACCTTGTTACTGAGACCAGTCGTTCGACCTTTATTTGCACCTGACCGGATGACCTTCGTCTTTATCTCGTCTGAATTTGGAGGTTTTAACCATGTGAGGTCGGCCGCTCTTTTGTGGTATGACCATCCAACCATACAGAACAATTACATCAGTAACTTTTATTGTTAATAAAATGATAGATAGAAGGAAAAAAAAGTTATATGAAAGTGGATTCTTTTATTTTTTGTTATTTCTAAAAGTTTGTCTTAAACTTAAAAAGAAGAGTAAAAGTACTTAATAACTTTTAATTAGAGATATTAAAATAAGATTTAAACTAAGAGTTAACTAATCCATTAATTGTTTGAGGTCAATTGAGAAAAAAAATAATTTTCTTTAATTTGGATTAAACTGAATGGACTAACTTAACTCATGAGTTAAACATATTTGAATTGGATTAAAGATAAGTTGATCAGTAATTTATTAACAACAATATTATTAAATATTTTACATTTTTTTTATAAGTTTTTTATTCTAATTATTTATTACTTTTAATTACATAAATTCATTTGATTTTTTAACTGTTATAATATTTTTAAATAATAATCAAATAGTTTAGAAGTTTCATTTATTTATTTGTGAAATTATGCACAATATAATTGTCAAGTACTATATTTATAATAATATTTAGAATTTTCTTTTTATAAAAGTAAATAAATTAAGTTAATCTATTTTCATTGTACAAATACAAATATATATTTAATAATTTGTAAAACAAAATCCTTGGAATAAGTCAAAGTTACACCAAATTTTGTTTATAAAAAATTTTATATGTTCCTCTTTCTTAAAAAAAAATAATAAATATTTTATATTCAGGATTATGTATATATAATTAGGTGTATTGATCATGCTTATTATTTAACTTTCTATGCTTTAATTAGTAGGACCATTCTATTGAATGTTACACTCAATGTGTATAAATAAAGTTTTGCCTAATTTTAGGTTTTATAAATTTGTATTTTTTTCATATTTTCTTTATATTCTTTTGGGTTAAATATGTTTTTAATCTTTATATTTTGTGGGACGATTTTGGTTTTAATCTCTCTTTCAAACTAAGATACAATTTAGTCCTTCAACTTTAGAAAACTCTGGTTTTAGTCATTTTTACCAAAATTTTTTTACTTTATTTGTTGTTTACTATAGCGTTTGAAATAGCAAATAAAGTTTAAAAAATTTGGTAAAAAAAACTAAAACTAGAGTTTTCTAAAGTTGAAGGATTAAATTGTACCTTACTTTGAAAGAGGAACTACAACCAAAATCGCCCCAAAATATAGGGACTAAAAACATATTTAACCCTATTCTTTTTCAGTATTTACCAATAATATAATCAATATAATTAAAACAACTAAATTTTATAGTACTTCTTAATATATTTACTCTATAACACACATATACACGCGTATATGTACAAGGTTATTGCATACATTTATTTTTATATTTTCTTTTTAATTTTAAGTATATTATTTAGGTTGTTTCTTTTGCTTTTGATATATTATTTTAATTCACTTCTAACATTACACCTTAATATATATATATATATATATATATATATATATATAATAGATGTTTATACTTTTTAACATAATACTTTATATTATTTTTGCATTTCAATTCATGAATTTTGTTTAATTATATAGAATTTCCTTTTAATACATTACAGGCAGCGATTTTGTTTCCAGACAAAAGTACTGTGTTAGAAATAACTTACTATCGAATATATATATATATATATATATATATATATATATATATATATAATTACCTTATATAAAAATAATATATACTCGAAAAGTATACAATAAAGATAATTTAAAGTATTTTTTATTGTATCACCTATCTTAAATTAATACTTCATACAAACATTAAACATCACTTTTCAGTGATTAGAAGCTACATTTATTAAAATCAACGAAAATAATCTGAATAAGTATTAATAATTAAAATTAAATAATCAATTAGTTAAATTTAACATCTACATAATAACAAATAAGAGCTTAACTTATGGTAATTATAACAAACTTTTATATAGTAATTTTTCCTTGAAAAAACTTAAATAAAAAGTTAAATATTCATCCAACTTTAATATAAATCAAGATGTCTCGAGCTTAATCTTATATCAAATCAATGTTTGGTGAGGAAGCCTTCACTGTCTCACTTTGAAGAGATATAAATGGCATAACAGCAATGATTATAGCGAAGACTTTATCAAGAAAAAACAGTGTAGCTGTCAACAACACACAAACCCATGACACCATTGATTAGTGTTTTTTATGTTTTAGACATTATTTCTTTACCTACGATTTCCACAAGGCTAAGAACATTAAGCACCCAAACCTGAAACTTTGACTTTTCGAACGAAACACATTAGTTATAGTTCACCCTTCGAGGAAAAAATGAATACAAATTAAATATTTATATAAAAGTCTTACAGAATATAACATTGCACATTGGCTGAGGAAAAACATCGTTCCTCAAACCAAAATGATATATTTATTAGACTTGTAATTTCATTGAACAAATTGTATCTCACAATCACATAATGAATATACTTCCCACCGTATACAGGAAATAGCAACTGAGAACAACATATTCCAATATATCAAATTTTCTGCTAAAGCGTTGAAGTGATCAATCAGGAACAAAAGAAACTAAGTGGTTTTAATCAAAGTTCATTATCAATTTACCTTGTACATAAAAAATCATATAATCAAAACCCTCCCTCTGCTGCTAATTATTCAAAAAGAATTTTCACTCTAGCTAACTATGCCACACACAACGTATGATACAAGTCTATTCTTCTTCTTTCCCAACCGAAAGCTGAGTAATCAGAGTACCCATTTCTTTTCTTCCTCGAGCTTATTAAGGATTTGTTTTTCTTTTCCTCAGGAAATGCCTAGATGAGACCTGTATATGGATTGTATGATTGAACAGGCATACCTGAGCCATAGGGGTGAACACTGGCTCCATAAGGATTTCCGAAAGGATTCACTGATTGTTGCTGAGGGGCCATCATCATCATTTGCTGCTGCTGCTGATACATGAAAGCTTGCTGCTGGTTGGACATAGCAGCCATCTGAACAGAATGTGGAGCAGCAACTGCATTAGATGCAAAAAATGGATCATGCATTGTTGGTTGCACTGTGTTTCCCACCGGTGCTGACTCCCATGGATTATAGCTGACATTTTGGTTGTTTCTCCTGAGTGCATCATCGTAAAGACTGTCTAAAGTAAGCTTGTCCAAACCTCCAGCCTGATACCAAGTAGGCCATCACTCAGTCCGAAGAACAGAAACATGTGTTCATGCAAAGAGTTGGTGCGTGTGTGTTTATGCTTGAGAAACATTAAATACTGAGACAGATTCGTATTCACTTATCATGTGAACTGAATGAACTGTCAATTCATAGTAGAAGAGAGCCTACCAGTTTGCTAGCTGATGCAGCACTCTCATTTGAACTAGGAGCGGTAACAAGTGCCAACTCCCATCCTGTAGTTCCATTTGCTGGATTTGAAACGGCAGAAGGCTGTTGTTCAACGGCTGAAAACCACCATTAACAAGTCATCATATACATTTACCCCAAGACATATGCCTACATATATTCTAAGTAGTAGATATCAAATAGAACGATCTAGTCTTAACTGCCAAGTGCAGGAAAAGGAAAACAATGCGGGAGTGCAACTCACATGACTAGCAACTAAGATTAAGTGGCGCTTAATCCTAATAATTTGAAATATCATATTTCTTGAAATAAAAGAGTTCAGTCAACTGCTATGAGCCAACTATTACTGTCAATTCTTTTTTAAGGTTCACAAGTGCTTTTATTCAATGTATTAATTAACCAAAACGGAAGACAAGGAACAACAAATTACCAATGGGAACAATGGCTAAAGCCAATGCATTTTTCTCTTCCAACTCTAAAGCAGCTGGAACCGGATCCTCCAAATTCTAATTAGCAAGCAAAATAAGTGAAAACTGTTAGTGCAGCTAAAACAACGTTCTTGTGGATATAGCATTACTAGTACAACCAGACAGCAATCCAAATTATATCAAAAACAGGGCTAGTACATGCACAAAAAGAAAAATTAATTACCAATAGATCAGGTGGTGGTTGCACTGGTGGTGCTTCCACTTTCACAGGTTCAGCAGGAGGAGGTGGAGGAGGTGAGGGTGAAGGTGAGGGTGGACGTTCCTCCTGCACTTCTGTTGTCTTTTTATCTTCAATAGCTAAAACTTCTTTGTTTTCAATAAGCTGCTTTCAATCAGAGTATGGAACCACTGGTTGGTAAAACAAATTTATATGGCCTATATATAACAATGCATTTTATTGAATAGATGAAACCCTTTTGAAAGGATTGCAACGACACACAGTTTCTTGAAACAAATGAAAGGGGAAAAAGTATGTTGGTGACAAACACCTAAAGGTGAAATACTAATATAATATTATTGTTTCTACAAATATAAGAAAATTCATTGCTGAAAGACAAAAAGTAGTGCGTGTAAAATCAACATGGAATGTTTCTTAAGGTAATGGAAAAGATTTCCAAAATGTTTTGTTGGGCAGAATAACATACCTCAAAGAACAGTCATAATGTATTAATTTTGAATTTTCAGTAAATACCTACTTGCCAGGTTGCAACAATGGTTGAATCACTTTTCTTAAAAGAAAATGAAAATTTCAGAAACAGATAAATCATTGTTCTTACTTATGTAGTATACAGCCAACAGGGTCTTCCCTGGTGTGTGCCTTATGTGTGAACTAGATATGTATTAAATAGCACACTTGCCTTTTATGATTGCATCCTTAAATAAAGCCACAGAGACATACATAGAATGAAACAGTTATGCAACGTCTACCAATACCTGATCCTTACGAACTATAGGTCCCTGGGGAGCATCTTTGACGTACTCTTCCATAGCTTGCAGAAATGATGAAGGGGGCTTCATATCATCAACCAATAAACTTAGTATGTGTTTTCCAAAAGAAACATTGAAAAATGAAGCCAAAATGTCAGACATAAAGCAAAACCTGTTCGACTTTAATAAACTTCTCTCCACGGCCAACATCAAGATTACGGCATATTTCATAAAACTCTGACAGTCTCTCAGCCTGGATTTGTATGAGAGATCTTTAGTGTAACTGTATAGACGAAGTTAAAAATAGAAAAAGAAAAGTAGACCATTGCAGATACCTGCTGCCCAACCCTCCTGTATATATCAAGAGCTTTCAGAGCATCATGGCGTTGCATCTCAAAAAACTGTTACAATAGTCTCATAAATACATAGAAAGTTGAACATCGAGCTTAAACTCCATGAATATAATTACCAAAGATACCTTGTCAACCATATTGACTGTGCCATCACTAATAGCTTGATAAATTTTAATGCTTTCTGAAGCAACCTATATGCAATATAAAGTACATTCAGCGAGGAGGAAAAGAAAAAACTACTAAAGAATATAGTATGGTTATATAATTGACCTACCATTGAGAGTGCTAACTGAATGACAAAGTTATTTACAGCTGCCCCGTGTGGCTGCACCACATAAAAGTTAAAACAAGTTGAACAATTATTATGCAGCCAGCGTTGTAAAAATTGTTCCTTCAATGAAGCCCACCACCTGTGAAGTGTTTGGGTAAAAATTTCATCTATCTTGAACTAATTGAATCAAAAGCTTACCTGGCAGCCAATAACTCGATTAAGAAGTTGTTGTAAAGCTGGCAACTGCTCTAATAGTTCTGCAGTATCCAAATCTTTGGTCCTCTGACAAAATTCACAAAAGAAGTTTCCTAATTTAGATTTATGTATGCAATGATAGCAATGAAGTGAGGGCTTTCTACCATCATGCTATTACTGAATAATACCCATCAATAAAATAATATGCAGTTAACTCAAATACTCATTTTGAAGAGAAATATCTGATTTGTAAAACGGAAAGACTATAAAAATAAAATAAAAGATTACTTACAGGGCGGTCTGCCTCAATGTCATACTTCAACACACGAAAACATTCCAGCCTCTCCTCCAAAAATAATGCATAAGTGCGCACCCATGCAGAATAATCCCATGCTGTGCAATGAAACAATGATTGACATCTACAAAGTCAATAAACATAATAATGAAAATGAAATTAAAATCAATAACTAGAGAAAGACAGTTGCACCATTTGGACTGGAATCATCTTTAAAATGAGCCATATTGAGCATATGACTTCTACTTCTCCCATAATTAATGAGTTCTTCATGAAATGTAGGATCCACTTCCCTTAGAGCACGGTGAATAACAATTAAAGTTTTCAAAGCAACCTAAAGTTAAAACACTTGTCAATCAACCAGATATAAGCAAAATAAAAACACATGCTCAGTGTTTATTTACATGAGAACCACAGAAGTAGCAAAGGCAACTGAAGAATTAGCTGAGAACGGCAGAAGTTGTCAAGCAAATATAGTACAAACAAATACTGTAGCATTAGAACTAGATGAAATGATCTAGTTTTTGCAACAATGGTGATAGTCATAGTCATTAAACACATTCGCAGAGATCTTTCATTAACATTTGCTATTTTGATATTGTTCTTCGTCCCACGTTTATTCAAGGTCACATTTGAAAATCATAGCAAGCCTGCAGAAGTGAGGGACACATGATAATTCACGTATATGACTCGTGAATGCAATGTTTCATGAAAGCAACCGATAATGAATTCATAAAAGCTCCATCACGCATTCCAGGTCTTTAAGTGAATATACTGACAAGATTTCATGTTCATATAAAAAAACCAGTCATATTTAGCACAAGATCTAAGACATTGTGCACATACTGCCCAGTTATGTGTCTTTGATAACCGCCGGGCAAGAGCATGGATGCAATAGGCAACATCGGCTCTAGGTCTTGTAGCTGAGATAGCTGCAAAAATAGCTGCAAGAGAGAGCATAGAAACAAGAGGAATCAAAACCTTTACTTGTCCGACAATTATTCTTCCTTCAATCCAAAAATATATAACAAATAGCATAAACATAAAATGAAAAGTAGATTCACCTCATTAATCATTTCTGTGAAAAGAATCATAAGGAGAAGGAGAAAACAAACCTCTTATGTGTTTTTCCTTCGCTGGACGTTCAACATGGTTTGTGGCTCTAACTATAGAAATGTCCAATTCCTGGAACACAATAAAGCCATTGAGAACAGAGACAAAAGACCTGATCCAGAGATCCCATCCAAAAGAATCTGTGTCCCAATAAGTCTACCTTGTAATCACTGTTGACCTTAGCCAATGAGACTGTTGTAGTGTCCTTAAGTGCCCCAAGTGCCTTTCTCAGACTCTTCTGCGTGCCACCCGACATCCTCTCCCTCACTTAACTACAAAATTCAGCCAAAACTCAAATTAAGATCTCAGTTATTTATTCCTAAACCCCACTTTTTTCATCCAAAAACCAACTAATCTGACACCAAACAAACACGGTTCATCAATAATTAATCAAGTGTAAGTAATGAATATCTCTTAAATTTAACTCGCAATTGTTATATCACTGAACTCAGATCCAACTAAGGACAAAACCCTCACCTACAACAAAATAACCACAAAGCTCTGAATAACTTCGAGAATCAGACAATAATCGAACAAACTTCAAAATTAAACAAAAAGAAATGAAGAAGAACAGAGACATAACAGCCAAACGCGGCCTTACAGTTATGTAAAAACTAAAAAAAGAAAAAAAAAAAAAAAGTAAGGCATTGTAGGGAAAAGGTGGGCTCACAGAATTTTACAGCAAGCGAATCGAATAAAATGGAAGAAGAAGAACCGCAAGTAGAGAAATGGCTTCTTCGGCACAAAAACAAAAGCACGATCTACGGTTAGAACTAGATTTCTCTGAAGCTGAAGAAGCCGAATCAGAGAGAGAGAGAGAGAGTAACGTTGTGTGCCTGAGACCAGAGAGAGAGAGAGAAAAGTCGACAGACAATATAGGCTTGGGTTTGGTTGGTCGTCGGCGTCTGATGTTAATTTTTTAAATATATTATTAATAATATTATATGATATTGTTTTTTTATTATTATAATTATTGTTGGTGTTGGAAGGAAGAAAAAAGAAGCCCAACAAAAAAATTAAGGATTAGCATTTTGTTTGGCTTAATCTTGCTGTCAGAAAATACGGTAGTGTAAGAAGTTGTACTGCTCCGTGGTTAAATTGGGATTTGATCCCCTGCTTTTGTCTCTACCCTCTCTATTCTTGGTCTCTTCTGCCACCTCACCGCCTTCAACCACCGCCCCCACTGTTTTACGCGTTTTTTTTACTCTTCAAAATTCTTAGACCGTTATTATATTAACAACTTCACTATTTTATTTAATAAATAAATTATAAAATAAAAAATTGGATTTTTCTAGTAATTTTTAAATCAAAAGCATTCTCTCAATCCCATTCAAACAATTCTTTTTAGAAATAATAAAAATCCTCGATGAGCTGTTTTGCTACTAAAAATGGAAAGAAAAATTAGAACGATGATGATATTTAGGTAAGTTTTTTTTTAATTGCTGGATTTAGTTGAGTTGTTTGATTCATAGAAAAAAAAAAGTAAATAATTGTTCTAATAGAGAAAATTTTGTACTTGTTATTTTTTACACTATTATTTTTTTCTTATCTTTTGTTTAATTTCTCTTTAAGAAAATGCATTTAACTTGTACGTAATTTTTCAGCTATTTTTAGTTTTTTTTTTTTTTTGTTTAACATAAAAAGGAGCTTGAAATTTGAGAGAATGGAGTTTCAAGTGGTATAGATGGTTCTGTAGTTATGATAAAAAAATAAAACATCAATTTAATAAATGATTAGTTTTTCAAACAAAAATCTATCTATGGTATTAAATTAATTTTAAAGTATTCCTAATGTAAGTTTTTTACGGTGTTATATATAAATATAGAATGTCTGTTTATTTAGCTGATAATTAGTATCTGTAAAAAGGAGAAATCTAACTAATTACATTTTCTTATCTATAATGAAATTTTAATTAAGATCTAAATCAAAATTGACTCCAACTAGATGATGTCTACTAATCTAATTTACAATATATAGAGAGCTATGTCATAATTTCCTTTGATGGTTTAGGCTTCTTCTTTTTTTATGATCTCATACTTTATTGAAATGTGTCTCTACTACTACTTGGCTGGAAAATATTTCTTTTTTATAATTTATGATACTTTTTCTATTATAAATACAAAACATTTACTTATCAACAACTATACTTTACCTTTCATAGAATTTATTTTCTAAAGCACGTTGTCCTCTTAGATTTAAATGATATCTTGCTTAAAACAATATAATTATTTCTGTTTAGACTAATTTAAGTATCATTTTTAAAGAATATGATTTTGAGTATAATTAATAAAAAAACTGTCAATTACTTTTTTTATTAAATATATTAATTTAAACAATTTATTAATCAAATTTAAACGGAATTAGATCGTGATTAGACCATCTTAATCAAAAGTTTATATATAAAACTATAAATACACGTTTATTTAGATTTTTTACTATACATTTAAGCAAATAGGATTTGTTTCTTTATTATAATAAACAAATATACATTTTTTTTAAAATAAAGAAGTTAGACAGACACTTAAAAAGTACAAATTTATTAAAATAATCACTTATTTAGGAAAAATTAAGCCCAAACAAGCAAGCTTAAATATAGATATGTTACTTATTTACAAGTTAAGTTTGGAGACACAGGTAAACATTTCTCTTTCTTAACAAAATTATTATATGTATACTCTATTTTTTATTATTATTATTGTTTTTGTACATTGAGAAACTATTGTGTGTTTCACGACAATATTGGCACAACACAAATGCATTCAACGTGATTTAAAAACAAATTCTTTTCAATGATTGTTGACTACTATTTTTATAAAAGACAGATATAAAATTTTATTATAAATTTGTAAGGAGTGCACTTTAAACTATTTCAATCCTTTAAAATAAACTTTAAACTCATTTATTTTTAATTTGGATCACCATGATAAATATTTACAAAAGTTACGTAAAGAGTGAATTTATATTATGTAATTATGTACTAATATTTTTTAAAAAAATACTGATTACACAGTAAAGATTTTAAAATGTTTGAGAAAAAAATATGAATTGAATAAAATTAAAGGTTTATGGTTGTTCCCTGTTATGTAAATCCGAGTCATCCACCCTAATTGGTGATAAGAAAGGCAAAGGTTGAGTGGTGATGATGGCAATTAAAGAATACCGACAATGAGAGTGACAAGAGGATGCCAGCAAAGGCATTATATATGGAAGGGTACCAAAGAAAATAGTGATCAAAGAATGCTAGCTAGCAAAGATAATGATTGGAGAATGCTGGTGGCAATTATATATAATCAGATAAAACCAATGACAATGGATAAAAAAAAATGAAACTTGCAACAACCATGATTACATAATTATGCTGTCAACATACATAACCAGCACTGGTAAAAGGTTGTTGAAAATAATGCATGCATGCAACAATGAACATGAATTAAGAAAATGAAAATGTGAACGAAATGTTTGAAATAAGATTGATGAGATATGTGTATATTAAGGTTGAATATCATTAGGCAAAGGAGTAATTGTGATATTTATGTAAAGCAAATGCTTCTCTTAATTGGAAAGGAACTGAAAATGCTATGAAAGTACAAATTATGGAGTTGATTGATATAATCTGCTAACCAACTATACCAGGAGACATGTCACAACCAACCTCCAATAATGGAGACATTTAAACTCATTTTTAATGACAGGGATTATTAACAATATTAAGGTTGATGAGATGCATGGAGTTCAATAGCAACTTCATTGCCTTGGAATTACCAATCATGTTCTGCATCACTTTTAAACCTTCATTTGTACTTGGTGTTTCAAGATTTTCAGTGGTAATTAATGACCTTAACCACTTAATTTCGTATGTTAAGTTTAAAGAGTTGAAGTTTTCAAACATATTTGTCGGTTCATGAGATTTATATTTTCCTGCTGTAGAATATTGAAATTAGGACCTTTGCCTCTGGTCATTTGGAGCATACAGAGGGATGGATTCACTTGACTTCACACAATTATATAAAGAAAAAAAGAATTTAATAACACTTTTTTAACAATTTTTTAACAACATATAGGTGATAGATAGTTTGTGATTGGTCCATTTCAAATATTTTTTAAAATAAATTTATATAGACTAATAAAATAATAAAACGTGTTTTGTTATAAAAAAATTATTAAAAATAATTATTAAAATATAAGGATCTAAACATAAAATGCAGGTGTTTCATTTTTTTTTCTCCTTTGGCTATGAGTGGCACGTTAAATACATCCTGAAAGATTTAGATTTTGTTTAAAGTATGAATTAATTCAATAATGATGATTGGGTTAAACCCAAAATTATTTTTTTATGCAAGCAATAACTTACATAACCATTTTGTTCCATTGCATGATCACACTTCCTTCAATTTGGTTACTTCTTTGCGTTGAATTTGGGCACAAATGGTTTAAACTAAATAAAAAAAAATAGATATATTGTTTATAGGCATTATAAATAGGAACTAAAATGTTTATTTTTATTTTTCTAAAATATTTCATCTACATTTATGAGATAACTTTTTTTTTGGTTTAAACTATACAAGGTGTAATGTAATGGCATTTATCTTACCTAAAAAAAATATTAATAACAGGTCATTGAAGTTTAAATTATAATTTTACTTAGAATGAGAAAAAAAAAGGAAATGATAAAATAATCTTATATGATGTTGCTAAGTCTCATTTATTCCAACTATACATTACAAAAATAATTATTATATTTGTCTTTATAAAAAAATAAAATAATATATTTATGTCATTTTTGTTTCGTATCATTTAATTTATCGTATTTTTTCTTTTTTTTTTCTTCTTGAGAAATGATAATATATATATATATATATATATATATATATATATATATATATATATATATATTCTCTGTCCATAAAAAACAAAAAAATCTGCCTTAAGAAATGCGGACCCAAAACAATAGTGTGACTTTCAGGGGATAGAAATCAACACTCTTAACACTTTCTAATGGTTCACTCAATAGTTTTGATAAGTCTTATTAATGTTCCTTTCACCATCCCGCCACATTCAATCATATAAATCCCTTGTGCACCATGTTCTTAGTCTACTCTCAAAAAGTATAAATAAAGTTAAGCAACTACTAAAAATATCATGTTTATATTGTTTTTGGAGTATAATATCGAGTTCAACGTTCAATGTTTAGGTCACAATTTATTTGATCCAAATATTTCCATTTTAAATTTGTTGTAGTCGTTCATCCAATACCGTCTAAAGAACATATGCAGAAGATACTTCAATGTAAAAGTCAATTTAATTTTTGGTAGTTTATATATTAATGTCCCAATATCTCAAACCTATATTTATATATTTCAGATAAAACTTTTGATTAACAACCACCAAATTACGGTTGATAATCACACTTTACCTTAATTTGTTTAACATTAAAATTAATTTTCCTTTGAGACTGTTCAATCAGATTTTATAACCACTGTCATGTCACTTGTCCAGTACAAAAGTAGTTTGTTGACGTATCTGACTAAAAGTTAATCATCTAATTTGTGATTAATCGGATCGTTATACAATGCACATATGCAAGTAAATTATGATTAAAATTCTTATAAAATACTTCTCTCCATATATATAGTGATGTCAAAATGGGTTAGAACCAGCGGACCAATCCGATTCACCATGGATTCCGGTCACGTTGGGTTTGAAAAAAATAATTTTTTTTTATACGGGTTAATTTTCAATTCGGCTCACTTAGACTCTGACTTACCCAGGTTCAACCTGTGGTGAGTCGGGTTAGCTCACCAACCCACCTAGTTTAATTTAATTATTTATCATTTTGTGTTTCAATATTATTAGTTAACATTTTTTTATTGTATTATAAATGGACATAAATAAAAAGATGTTTCAAGAGAGTAAATTATTATAAATTTATCCATTCAAAAATCTAATATTGTAAATACATAAATGACACAAAAATGATTAATGTTATAAACTTATTTATTCGTCTTTTGAATTTGTTTTTGGAATATATTTGAGTTGTATTTTAATTTTTTATTCATTTTGAATTGTTTTTAAAGTTTAAATTTTTGTGTTGGATTATTTTGTTAATAAATTGAACCAAAAAACTCAAGGAAGCAAGTTACTGCACTTTTTCTTTTCATAATAAACTCTCCTGTCACTTATATGATTCTATTTAGACCAAGAAAAGAAAAATAATTTGTGCATAATATAATTTCTTTTTCTTATTTCTTTCAATATACATATACACATTCTATTTAAGCGTAAAAAGGAATAGCATTTATCTCTACAAAAAATGTTTATCAAACATTTTTCCTTATTATATAATCAAATGACCGATTAATTAATATAATGAACAGAAAAACATTCAAACAGCACACTTTTGATGTATTTAAAATATTTATTAAACGAAAGCAAATAGGTAACCATCTCTTTCTATCGAAACTCGAGATTTTATAGGTTCCAACGAAATTTTAATAATATAAAAAATAAAAACTAGCATCTTATACTTAGAAAACCTTAAAATTGACACTAACATCTCCAAGACCTATGTTAAATCTCCAAAACCTATGTTAAGACAATTTTGAATCGATTTTTATTTATGCTTCTTCTTCTTATTTTCTACAACCAAAGTGTCAATTATAATAACTAATATCAATTAGCAATATAAAAAAAGTATTATGTTTCCAGATAATCAATTTAATTAATAACTATAACATTCTCCTTTTAAGGATATATTAGTTATCACACATTATTCCTTTCTCATATATATATATATATATATATATATATATATATATATATATATATATATATATATATATATATATATATATATATATATATATATAATTTTTAGTTTATATTTATGTTACTGACATACATAATTACACCAAGATAAGTTAAAATTATTTAAAAAAAAAACTTTCATAATATATTTATTAAATTATACCCATATTTCAATCATATATCATCCATATACATACAAATTTAATTAATTTAATTAACATTTGAATAAAGTGTTTAATAAAATCGATTCATTGACTAAATATCATGTTAGAATATAATTATATCAATAACTAGATATATTTCACTTCACTTTTAAAAGATACATGTCTTAAATTAAATTCAAATATTTGCACATGTCATAATAATAAAACTACATAATAGAAACATATTTCTTATGTGATACAATTCTTGTTCACAAAACATTCTATGTCATAGAAACTTCTTCAAAATCTTACTATACTTTATATTTGTTTTCATTTATGTGATCTAATTTATTGTAAGTGATATCTCAAATATAACAATACACTGAAAAGTATTTTTTTAATGTTTAGAAACATTAAAATAAATTTATTCTCTTACTTAGTCTCACTCACACTCGTTCAACTAATTAAGCACGTTTTGCAATTCTCTCAATCCACATTTTTACTTGTAATGTCAAATGCGCAAAATACCAACTCAATTAGCTTGATCAAAGAACAAACCTATAAAATTTTTAGTTAAATGAATTTCATCCAATGATATTTTTACTCACCTAACAATTCTACATAATTAAGGAATTTTACATAATATAATGGGAGATCAAATTAGTTCATATTATAAATTGGTGTCCAATAGTGGCCCAACAACGAGTGAAAATAGAAATATCTACTTAGAACTCGTTAGGATAGGTTCTAATATGACTCTGATATCATATTAAAAAGTGAGTTTAAGCCTAACTCAACCCTACAAAACCGACTTGTAAGGTGAGGTTTGCACTTTACTTATATATTATAAATTGGTCTTATCTCTAATCAATGTGGAGACTTTCCAACAGTTCAAATCGAGATTTTTCTTCATTTCTTATACTAATATGTTGTTTCAAAATAACATCAACTTAAATCACTATTACTCAACAGAAATATCAAGACTTTTCGCTACTAAAATATGTAAAATATTATCAACATTCATCCCAAGATTCAAACAATCTTCACACATTCAAACAATACATAATTTTTACATAAAATTAAATATTATACCCACATCACATTCACAACCATATTATATATCTATCATAAGATACTATTTAAACTTTACTAGTTTCTTTACCTCTTAACTCCAACTATCACATGAAAGTTAACATGTACATAAAAAAATTCTGATTAGTTATAAGAATATGTTACTGAATTAATAGATATATATTTTTTTTTACTCTAAAAGAATCGCATGCAAAACTCATCATACATGTGAAATTCCCCAAAACCAACTAAATTTTTTTTGAAAAGATAAACTTATTTTAAAAATATTCTAATTAGGTAAACTTGGTCTATTATCCACCAAGATTCTTAAAGCGATCTATGATTATAAAGAATTAGTAGATTTTCATAAATATAACGAGGAGAAAAAGGTGCAAAGAAAAAATAATTTTAGAAGCATATTAAGTTTTGTGAAATGAAATTTAAATAATTAATTTTTTTATTTATAAGCTTAATATTTAAATAATAAAATACTTATATTTATCTCAGTTATATTATTACTTTTAAACACCTTATTAGACCTTTACAATAATTTATTTAATTATACTTTTACTTTAAAATAATGTAATTATGCATTTTTCACTCTTTTAGATTTTAACAGTGTCAATTATATAATTATATTGATATATAGGGTATTTCAATTATTATAATCATGACATTTATTCCTTTTTAATTGAAATTTGTCTGAGGTATTGGTTTATAAAATGTTTAAAAGACTACATCTCAATAAATGATTTGTTTTTTCTCCTCTTTTCCCAACCTTCTGTTTTTCTAAAACCTGAATCTCAATATTTTTATTTTTTTTTCCTTCTTTGCTTCTTTTATAAATTGTTTTCCATCTTTTCAATCTTTTGGAATTTGTTTCTAATGAAGTAGAAAAAGTAATTTCTAATGAAGTAAGAAAAGTAAGACCCACCAAAATTTAGTACTCTAAGTAGGAGATTTTGAATCTTTTTATCTTTTTTTATATGATGCTCGCATAATGCTTAAATGAGTTACGTAAACAGATTGATAAAATGAATTGATTCAATTCAACTTAAATATTCTATAACTTTGAATTTCGTGGTTTTCATACTCAACTTGGCCTATTTAAATTGCTGAATCGAGTTAGATTAACCCCCATTTACTTTAAGTTATAATTTTATAAGTTTTTCCCAATTCGATTTATTGAATTATTAAACCAGATTAGTTTCTGCAACTCTAATAGTAAGTGACAATTTTCTGATCACAAATTTACATGTAGAAGACGAAGACAAACTATTAATGTAATTTTGTTATGATTTGACTATCGATAAACATTGTATTAGTGTGGTGATGACACCGTGTTTTAAGAATTAGATAAAATCTATATAATAATACAATTTGTATTATTATGCAATTCATTTAAATTTAAAATTTAGATTAATTTTATTATTATTTTATTTTACCATGGCTATGGCTATGGGTGATATTATTCTTCAAAATAAAAAAATTCATTTTGGTTGAAAAATAGTATCTATTATGAAAGCTGAAGCCTTACGTAAAAAAGAAAAGAAAAAGTTATATATTATAGGCACACCTTTTTGAAATCACGTTCTTTAAAAAACGAAAAATACAAAACTGTAGCTATTGCTTTTGCTTTTAAAATAAAGTGGCTTTGGCAGTATAGACTTTCAAACTCAGAAATCATCCTTTTTAAACAATTAATATTAACAATCTAATTTTATTAAATAAATGACAAATTAAAAGTTACACGTTCAAATAAAAAATAGCATAAATATTCAAATACGTATCCGGATATACAAACATAAGTAATTCAAAAAGATATATACACATCAACGTAAAAATAAAGTATTCAATATCTGTATAGATGGGTTTCTTTAGACCTTTATAAAATTATATACTCATAAAGTATAAGAAGAATAAAAAGCCATACAATAAATATATAGAAAAATTCAATTATAGAGAAAAAGATAAATATTTGTATGAATTATAATTTAATTACAACACAAATCCAAGAGATTATATCTTATCAATTTCAAAACATTTTAGATAAGGCATAATCATATATATTTTAGATAAGGCATAAAATGAATATAAATCATATATAGGATAAAATGAATATAAATCGATTTAAAAAAAATGGTTAAATATGTTTTTAGTCCCTATATTTTGGAGCGATTTTGGTTTTAGTCCCTCTTTTAAACTAAGGTACAATTTAGTCCTTTAACTTTCGAAAACTCTGGTTTTAATCTTTTTTATCAAATTTTTTTAACTTTATTATTTGATAAAAAAGATTAAAACCAGAGTTTTCGAAAGTTAAAAGACTAAATTGTACCTTAGTTTAAAACATGGATTAAAATCAAAATCGTCCCAAAATATATAGAGACTAAAAACATATTTAACCCTAAGAATATCAAATAAGAGTATCCTGATATACTGAAAACTAAAATCTGATTCAAACTGATATAAGGTATGTTATGTCTTCTTTGAATTGTAGGTTCTTGCACTCAATGATATAAATCATAAACTAGGATAATAAATAGACTAACGTATGTTATTCAACCTTTCTAATTTTGACTTTAGTCATACCATTTTAATTATTTAAAATTCGTATAATTAAAAATTTTGAAATAAAGATAAATTGTTGAGCGGGTTACTGAACTGATTAAAATATTAGATTATTTTATTACTTTTTGGTCTGCATCGGACAAAATTTCATTCGTTGACCAAATCAAGTCTAAAAATAAATTTGACTCCTTAGATGAAATTCGTTGGAACGAATCATACGATTAATAACTTTGTAGTTTTTGTTTTTTTTCTAAATCAATTTCGATTTCAAACTAAGCAATTCTTTAATTCCACCAAGCGAAATGCGTCAAATAACACATTAAAAACATAGTTTGCATGATAAAACTAATATTATCCTTAAATTCAAGTTTAAAATTAACAACACATAGTAATGCATCATTTTAATTTTAAACATTTTCAAATTAGTCGTATTTAATATAAGAACAAACATATTTCAAAATGTAATATAATTTAAAATAACTTTGTTTTTAGGATGTTGATTCGTTGTTTATAGTGTCGTTTAATTAGTCCAATATACTCAACCTGGATTCGTTTATTTGATTTAAAATACTTAAGTGTTGTACATATTTATTATCAAAACCAATTTTACAACTAATTCATTTACATTATGGATCAAAATTATAAAAATCTTTAATTGGCTGATTCTCGCGTTATATTGATTATAATAATCAAATCATACATTTATTTTCAGCAATCATATTTTTTATATTATTTTGTTGTTATGATGAACTAATGGAGAAAAAAAAAAGACGTAATGGATAACGGCAGATGAAGAAGAAAATAGTGGTGAAGGGTTTTCATAAATGTAAATTGCAGTAAATTATCAAAGATATAATAAGAATTAATAAAGTAAGGGTGAAAGTGATGATCCAAATTGCTACAATCAATATTCATTTTGTTATTTCTTCATGTTTGGAATGTTATTGATATGTTTGAAATTGTATCTACAAATTATTACTCTTATTTTACATTTGACTTCCTTGTTTATATATTTTTTTCTTACTTTGATCGTTGTTTGGCATAATAAAATAAGAGAAATATACATAAATTAAAATAATTGTCATAAGATTGTTCATGTGTTTTTCATCTTTGTTCTCACGTAGCATATAACATCTTTCTCGAATTGACCTTAATCTCTATTTCAATTATCCTTTTCTTGTTGTTTTAATTTTCTCGATCTCATATTGAACAAGCTTCTTTTGATGTTTTGACAATGTTCTCTACTCAATCTCTTCGTTCAATCCATTTTATCTTAACGCGTCTCTTTTTCAACCTTATACATATATACATGTTTGTTGCTTCCTTATATTCGATTATTTCTTGAATTCTCAACAAATTTCTCTCATCTATTTTGTTTGACAGATCAACCTTTTATTTTCAAGAATTTAGGTATATAAAGATTCATTACCAAATCAACCAAAATTGAGAATTAAATATTATACTAATTGAGAAAAAAAAAACAAGTAAAATCTTAATACTTAGATATTTACAAAAAAGAACTTTCGAGAGAAAATAAATTTACTTTTATTGGATTCTAATATACATTAATTACTCTACACTTTATTATATCCTGTCTTGTAGGTTTATTATTAAAAAAATAAGAAATGATATAAGGAATTTGGAGAAAAAGTTAAGGAAGGAAAGTAAAGAGAAGAAGAAAAAAATTATTGTAAAAGGAATTGATAAGGAAAAAAGAAAGAAGGAAATAAATAAACAGATAGATTACCGTTATGTATAAGAAAGAACTATATTTAAGGAACTACATCATTTATAATTCACAAAATAAATTTTATATGTCAAGTAGGAATGGCTTTAGAAAATAAACTTTGTATGTCAAGTAGGAATGACTTTAGAGTGGTCAAGTGAGGTGGGTTTAATTATATTTCTTTTTATTTTTATTGAGTATAAAATTTGCATCTCATTCTCATTTCGATTAAATAAAAAATCGACTTATATTTGTGTCTTCTTTTATCTTAAATTTTAATTAAAATTTTTAATAAAATAAAAATCATAACATGTATAATTTTTATAAATATTGAAAGAAAAAGTGTCTTATATATCTGAATAAATTTAATAAATATCGAACTAATTAAACTATTAAAAAAGATGAAAAAGAAAATTTAGAAAAAAATTTCAAATGAAACCAAATTAAGAACCAAACAAAGAATATAAAATATAAGTTTGAGTTATCTAATATTATAAAATATTTAAAAATTTAATTTGGTAAAATTAAGATTAGCATTTTGATATAATAGCATTTGAGGTTATGATAAAAGATTAAAAATTCAAACAAACGTAAAGGATATCAAACTAGTCAAATAATATAGAGAGAATGAAAAATTATTTGATTAAAAAGGAGTTCTTGAAAACAAAATAAAAAACTAAAAAGAATAATAAAAATAAGTTTTAAAATTATATAACAAACTAAAAATGTTTAATAATTTTAAATAAAAGAGTATACAGATTTCCTTTATCATATCAGATAATTTTAAAAATTAGACATGAATATTATTAAAAAAATAATTTATGTACGAAAAAAAAAATACTATATATCCTGATTTATGAACATTATTAATTTGAAAGGAATATAAAACCAAGAAAAATTAAGTGAAAATAAAAGGACTAATTTAAAATGGGATAACATATAAGTAGAAGCACCTTTAGATGTTTTTATGTTTAATGTTGTGGTAGATCTTTATTTTCCTTTAAAATCTTAAATACTTTTTTTTTTATCTCAATTACGTATTTATTTTTATAAAATTGAAGTAATTAGAGATTTTTGATTGGATAATCAATTGATTATGTGATTGGGAAAAATTGGGAGAAAAAGAAGTGTTAATTCAAAATTTTAGGTTGACGAAGAGCCACCGTCTAAGTTGTGGTAGCGATCGCCTTCAGCTGCTTCATTCGATGAAGTATCTGGGCAAAAAAATGGAGACTTTATTCTCTATTGTGGTGTTTTGGGCATGACTTTTCTGCTCTTGAAGTCTTAACAAAGTGACACACAACAAAAACGATCTTTCTCTTTGCTCTCAGATTATGAAGACTTGCTATGCCATTACCAATTGAAAGCTGCGATTTATAGATGAAGATTTGAAGAGAAAAATTGGAAGCTACTATTGATAGAGGGCAAAGAAATTTATTTTAGGTAGTGTTTGGTGATTCCTTTCGAAATCTAGTGTATTTCACTCATGAACCCTAATTTCACAATCCAATAAAATGATGTTTTTTTGTTTTTCTCACGAATCCTAATTTGAAATTTCACATTCCTCAATTGTAGAGAAAAGGTTTGCTTTTTTTTTTTTTTCCTAATTTATTCTCAATTTTATAATTTAAAAGTTATAAAATATACATGTATAAACTGTCATGTCATTTTAAATAATACACTAATTATGTCACTAAATCCAAACTTACTCTTTGTTTAATTTGATGAAAGATCTCTAATTATTTTAGTTTTACACAGAGAAAGATCCGCTAAAAAATATATATTTAAAATTATGAACGAAAATAGAGTTATCGAAACCTTATTTTTATTATTATATGAGTTTGATTTGTTGGATATGTTATCTCTAACATGCGAATCATGGAAGAAAGAATATTAATCTACCCCACCACTCTCTATTTCTATATATTTCTTAAAATATTCCTTTTAACTTACTCTATCATTTCAAAACATCCAACCAAACGACTATGTTCTGTTAATGGACAATAACACGCATCTTTATATTTAAGATTCCTTTTTCTATTTTAAATCATTCAGTTTAAACTAACATCCCACATGTCTTTATTTATTTCTTCGATATTAAATGTTATAATTTAAATATTTTCTTTTTGAAATTACTCTTATATTTATTTGATAACAGGTGTTTTTGTTTTAGATATTTCAGATAATTGATAAAGGAATAATGGATAAATTATGTAACAGTGGATATATCAAATATGGATCTTTAGAAGATATTTCTTGAATGTTAAAATTAATTTTTGAGTTTTCATGATATCAAATATATAAAATATATTAAAATTAGAAAAAACTAATTTATTTATATATTTAAAAAATTGAGTTAAATATTTTTTTTTAATTTATAATAAAAACTTGTGAATGATTTGTCTCTATCTTTTAAAAAGTAATAATTTTAATTTCTCATTTCTAAATATGTTAAAGTTTAATGGAGTGACAACACTTAAACATTTAACATTTATACTAGTAACACATAGACGCACATGGTTTAGTTTTATTTTATTTTTAATGAAAATTGGATATTTTTAAAAATCGCCACTGCTTTTTAAAGAAGTTTTGGTCTTGCATATGAAAATTTTATGAACTTTTTCCCATGTATAAAAATGGTGAAAATTGCTAAACAAAACACTTTTTTTATTGAAAAATAAGTTTTTGTTCATGGTTATGCAAATTTTGTGAACTTTTTTCCAAATTAATATGTTAAAAGTTATTTATGAGGGTATTAATATAATATCTCTTATTGAAAATTTGAGGGGTTTATGATTTTATTTTTCCATGTATTTCTTTAGCTCTGATAACTTATATTATGTCGATGGTGTTCTATCGAGAATATTAATGGATATATGATGGGTGTTTTCTCCTTCAACTAAAAAATGTTATTTTTTTTAATTATAGTTATTAATGTAAATAGAAGATAATTTTTAATTGATTGACACAGTGAAATTCACAACATGAACAAAGGGTACACTACTTAGCTAATAGTAATTTACATCAGAATATGCTAATAAGAATTTAATTAGGTTTTATGAAAAAAAAATCATGTTTAAAACATTTAAAACTAAATACTGTTCTGGACCAGCTCTTCATAATTTTTTTAAATAAAAAATAAAACAAAAAAGTTGAAACCAACATTTTTATAACTTAAAATTGATTTGTGTACAAAATAAAATTTCCATAAATTAAAATGAACTTATATATAAATTATTTTTGAAGATTCTTTCCTATATTTGTTTCTAAAATTGTACTTTTAATTTATGTATAAACTATTTTATAAGGATGTTCTGTTTTGTTTTTCTAAAATTATTTATAAAAAAACTCTGAATATATTTAAATAAATTAATTATTGAAAGTGTATAAGAAATAAATTTAATTTATAATAATTTTACTTGGAAATGGAAAGATTAAATTAATTTTTTATTGGTTTGTAAAATTCAGTGAAGAACCTTACTTACAAAATGAAGATAATCTTTGTTCATAAAATCTGAAGGAATAGTCTGTGTTAGTGTTATACGTGATTTGAGGGGAGTTGGTGCCATGTACAGCTAAAATGGGTTGTTCATCTGTCTCCAACCGACAATGAAATTAACCAACTTAACTATTCAAACCTTCATATTTCATATATCTTATGTAAATAAATAAGCCTTCTTCATATTTTATATTTTATGTACAATTTGTCTGTGTTTTGTTGTTTAGTCCATAATCCGGTTAAATTGAAAGATCATTGTATTTGATTTGGTGGAATGAAACTTAGAATAAAGATGAAAAGTTTAGTCTTTTTATAAAATTTCAGGTTACGTATAGTTTTCTACTTCATTTTTCTTTTGAGGTAAATGACAAAGAGGTTTCATTTCAGCTACGGGTACTATCTTAAGCAAACCACTATATTCATTTGAAGTCCAAATAGACAATGACATATACTTAAAAAGAAAAAATGTCTCCTTCAATTACTTAAGCTGTCCTGTCAAGACACATTTAAGAATATGTTTTCTCTGTGCAGCCACATAAGGAAAACTAGCATAAATATTTTTTTATTTCTTTATGAAAAAAATTACAATTTCAATCTAATATGTGAACCACAAAATTGTTTGAATATATTAATGTTACAACTGCTAACGACACAACTCATGCTCCTAACAATCTAAATATGTTTCAAAATTGGTTGAATGAATAAACTATCATGATCTTTTCACAATAGCAGTAGCATAGAAAGGATGGTGACAAAATGCAAAAGAAATCTTCAACTTTGGGTCTAGGGCTCCTGCCCTGCACACATTCAAGGCAATGCTGTTGCGTTCTGCTACTTGCTCTATTCTGCGCAGCTCAGCCATTGTGTCAGGATCATTGGCAAAACTACTTTTCACCTCTTTTGCTATCCTCTGAGCTTCCTTGAAGTAATCACATATGGCTAGGGTCTGGAGGATAAACAAATAGGTGAAAAAACTGTATCTGAGAGCAAAGACTCTTAATAGCTTTTCAAACCAATACTCACAGCGAAGTTAGCATGGATAGTGGACTCTTTGAACGTCGCATATGAGACGTGATCAGGAACGCACGCTTTCTGTAAAAGCTCGAATTGCTGAACAAATATCTGGAAAATGTTTGTACGTGAATTAAGTTGCAAATGGAAAATTTGATTCATAAAGCACACTACTAACAAACCTAATCGGTTTGATTCACAAACCCTGAACCACGGCAAAGATTAAACAAAAAATAGGACTGACTGATATTAAGGACCAGTCTGAAAACTCAATCAAACAACACTGGTAAAGAAAAGATTTGAAATTTTGTGAGGCTAGATTACATGTCAAAATTGACATTAGTGAATAACTTACGAAAACAATAAACTAATTGAAAAGTAGCCATTATTGTTATCTTTGAAAAAAAAAAAAAATAAGCATTACCAGGTTGACAATTTTTAAACGCAAAAAAAACTTAACACTTGGCTTTAAAGTATATTTGATAAGACCAAATAAGCTAGTTAACTTATAAACTAGATTGACCAAAACAGTGATATTTGATAAGATACCTTAAAGTAGCTTTAGGAATTTCTGACTTATAAGCTGCACTACAAGCAACTTCAACTAGCTCGTAACTTTTTTAATTTTTTTCCATTACTTCCCCCATATTTTAATATATTTTCGTATTGTCTTTAGTCTTTTTTTACTTATTGTCTTTAGTCTTTAATATATTTTACCTATAAAACGTGAATTTGATTTATGATAAAACTTGTGTACTTAGGTTCTTTCATGTTATTTTACATTGATCAACTTCAGTTAGCTCTAAAACACTTCTATTCCAGTAAGTTATCTAATCTGCTAGGAGCTTATGCTAGTAACTTATCAGCTACCCGCTAGTTTTCGCCCAAACACACCCTTAGTTTCACCAAAGACAAGTCATTTTTTAATACACTTGAAAATTGAATATGGGAAACAGAAAACCTTACCTCATGTTCTGTGTTGAATGGGCTTTGCAGCGGAACTATTCTGTGCTCATTCCTCAAAGCAGCGAACATCTAGAAAAATAATTTGATTGCTGCAGAATGTAAGTCCACTAAACTGGATCACATAAGAAAAGAAAAATACTCTACTTAAGTAAATTATCGTATACAGGTAACAAAATATGATCTAGTCCATTTGGAAAAACAGGGTTCTCGGTTTTCACATACAGACTACTAAATTCTGGGTCCTATAGATCTGGGAGGAAATTTTCAAGCCACTATTGTCTCTCACATCTGCATTCCTAGATGAAATAATGCAAAACATCGCCATTGACAAATTATATACAGAATTACCATGCTTAGCCCTTCAGATAGATATATTTGGCTTTGAAGAAACAAAACGGCAGCAGAGATCTGATAATCCATTTCTCCGTCCTTAAAAGAATCCCTTTTTTTCTTTGTCTTTTTCTTAGCTGGTCAACAGGACACAAGTACATATTGAAGTCAGTTATTTCTTTTTTCTGATAACCAAATGCACTAATACAAAAAGTCTTAATCATACTACTGTAAGAGTCACTAAACTGTTGGCAAACATAAAGCAGAGTATAACCTCTTTCCCACATATAAATCACTTTTAATATTAAAAAATCTGGATGAATTACCGTCACATACCAGAGTCACTACTCATTGACATCCGGAGATGTTTCTTCTCCGCAAGCTTTATCAACACAACATAAGTATACCAGTATACCATGCAATAATCATGAACGGAATAGAGTTCCAGTTCAAATCCCAAGTTGAGAAACCGAAAAGCTATCCAATAAGTTTGCTCTTCTACCCATGCGAGTATGTGTTGGTACATTTTGAAACATACTTTCTGTTAGAACAGAGAAATATTAAAAATTAACAGATGAATTGTAGTTTAGTGAAAACAGCTAATAGAAACTTAATCAATAAAGTCCCATTAAGAAGTATGTGCGCTGCAATGCCACAAGAATATTCACATCCATGCAAGTAAATGGTAAACCAACAAGCAACAGACCTTATTATTTGAAGTTTTTGAGGCTTCTTCAAACTCTCCTTTAAAAGACATCTCCAGCTTCAGAGTAATGCAAGATTAAATCAATATTGGCTTAAAATGAACTTCCAGCAGTCATAAAATATAAATATTTGCATTGACCATATAAGCTGAATCCTACACCAAATGCCGGGATATCTTAGACCATTTAATCTCTTCCCCTATACCAACTTTCAATTTTATTCTTTTGCATTTTCTACTTTGGAGATTTTTATGAGGGCATCATAAAATATAAATATTTGCATAAGAATCTGAATCATACACCAAATGCTGGGATATCTTAGAGCCTTTAATTTCCCTACACCAAATTTCAATTTTATTCGTTTTCATTATCTTCTTTAATTAAAGTTTTTTAGACGATGGGGGTGTCATAAAATATATGTATGTACATCAACAATATAAGTTGAATCCTGCAACAAATGCTGGGACAGCTTCAACATTTATTTAGTATCTTCCTATGTACCAAATTTCTATTGTATTATTTTTGCATTTTGTACTTCTTTGGTGTTTTTCAGAGGATGGGGATTCATAAAATATAATAAGTAATTACATAAACAATAGAAGTTGAATCCCATACCAACTACTGGGATATCTTGACCATTTAAATTCCTCCCCTACACCAAATTTGAATTGTATTCCTTTTGCATTTTATATATTCTTTTAGAGGAGGATGGGGGTATTTTTTGCTGTCAAATAAGAAAAATGAGTACTATTATCTCAAAAAATTTAAAAATTTCACTCCCCAAAAAAAAAAAGTTTCAGAGTAACATAATGGCAGTTAAAAGAAACATCTCAAAATTGTATGTCAGTCGCTTGTACCAGAGAAGAATTATGAAGCACCAAGGAAAATCTTCGTAAGATTTAACTCAAATTCTTAATGAAAATAGAGCATGTTAATGGAAACTGAATGCAGCCAAATTTGGAGTGCGACTTCTTGTATTTTCCTTTTTGTACCCTATTCATTTCAGTTTCTTGTAATAAGTACATGGTACACTAGAAAAAAGAAAATTCAACTCTTAAAATTTAAAGGCATAATATACATATTCAAGCAGATTTTTCGGCATAGTAAAGAGAAAGGGTAGGATTAGTAAGTTGTATACTCTGAAAAACAAGCAAAGGACAAACCTGTACATAGGTGACGCGCCAGTCTTGTAACATTTTTCCTAGCTTGCGCCTTTGCCATGCCGCATTTGTACAAAGAATTTTGAGTAAATTTATCACCAACTGCATGCATAAAATTTGTAGAGATTATACAATGTCTAATTCAACAAATGATGTGTCGTGCGACCATTTCTTTGGAGGAAAAGAATTTATACAGGAATAATCCTGTCCTTGAGTAAAACAATCTAGGTTGATTATAAAAACTAACAAAATTAAACAGAAGGCAGCAACTGAACCTTTATAACTCCAGGTAAAAAGATGATGATCATCATCAAAAGTATTCATGTCTATATGAGTTCAACAAATACAAAAGAGTAAAAGGTGTTATGTTATGTTAGATCATTAATAGTATGCCATATCAACGGCTTTAATTGAATTACCTGTCCTAGTTGCACCATAAATTCATTTTTCTGAATGTCATGCATCTCTGCAACTTCAGGTAATCCAGCAGCTCTAGTGATCATAGAAAAAATAGGATCTCGACCATAGAGTTTCCCGTCCTGGACCAGCAGAAGCTGATAACAAGTTTTAATGGTGAGGTTGGAGAACAAAGAACAAAACAATAGTAGTAACTAAAATTCTACAACCATGCATATCTAGAATGCCTTTATTACAGGTAAGGATGGAGCGACACAATGAACCAATAGCACAAAGACATGCATCAGCATTCCAATAATAAGCACAAAGATGTCATAAACGTTACTTTATACGTCTCAACCATCCCATACCAGGTTCTTCCAAAAGTATGAGTGTTACAATAAATCAGGTTCTGTGCTTCGCCCTGGATAACAGCTCCTTAAATATTTTGACAATAGATGTAAGCTTTATAGTGATGTAACTCCCTAATATTCCGTTCAGCACAGTAAAAACTGAGATAAAATATTATAATACTCATTAACAGTGTCATATCATCAGGCTAAAAGTACTACACGTTTATCAGCCAACTCCATCACATATAAACAAAGGGAAACCCTAAGCTACAAAGCTTCCACAATATTCAAGGTTCGGAGAAAGGTCAGACCAACACAAGGTAGAAAACAAATTTACATTTTCAATAAGGTACTAGGAAAAAGTTCTAATGTTCATGTAAGACAATATATATTGCTCTTCCTGGTTGACTCCTAAGAGGAAGCATGTGAAAAGGAAAAATTCTAATTGAAAAATATTTAATTTAACTGCATACATAGAAGATTCATTGAAGTAGCTATAACAAGACAAGAAAATCCTCATCAAATCAAGGAGAATCAAGGAACATTTGCATATCCACCTGAAGATGGGCTCTAGCAACCAAATCAGGTTTAGATTTCTGGAATTTAACCACAAAAAGTAAAGCAGCTTCCAATGATGGGGCCAATGTGCAGGAACATATTGCATCTAGGTCTTGAAGGAGTTTCATGAAATATTCAAGGGCCTGGAAAAGATAAACTGGAAATATAAACAATTGAATTAAGTTTCATGTATTAAAAGCAGCCCTGTAAACACTTGCCTTTTCCCAACAAAGAATTTTGATTGACCTTGGTGGTGTTGGGGCAGATAATCTACTGTTTAAACTAGCATCAAAGCCAATTGGTTGACAACCTGATGCAGTTGTATTCTCTAAGTTTTGCTTAGACATTTCATGAGCATTAACTCTAAGAAAATCTGAAGATTTTTTAATGTAGTCAATCTCTGAAATGCATGACGCTATGTGTTTCCTTGCCATCTCCAAACCTCGTCCTTGGGGTCGTTTCATAGACATCAAAAGATGGTAAAAATGCTGAAAGAAAATTATGTGATAAAATTTCAGTCAAAGAGAGTGTATTTAATTGATAAGAAAGAGTTGAAATTGAAATGACAGCTGAGTTATCACAAGATGGAAGCAGAAATGCACTAGATACACAACAAATAAAAGTATCATCAAGGAAAGCCACTAGGATTAGGGTAGTTGCAAGGAGGCTTGGGTGGTTTAGAGGTCATACATTTCAACCTCCAAGTAGCCACTGTGACCAGAATAATGATATGTATGGAATACAAAAGGTTCCAGGTATGGGTGCCCAAGTTTTAAAGCCAGAAGCCCAACATAGAGGATATGGGTATAAGGAGCAGCGACATCCTTAACTTCTTTTACGTACTAAAACTATGTTAATCCGGGGAGGTTCAAAAAAAGGGATGCATGATAAGTTTACAGTGCCTATCATCTTATCTTCAACACGTGTAAATTGATTAAATATATCGCAGAAAGTGTTTATTTACTAATCGACACAGCAACATATGTCAATCTAATAAATTATGTACAGCTGTAATTCTGCATTATTTGCATAACTTAGAAGAGAATAAACATAGGATAAAACCTTACGAAAACGTAATCGACACAACAGCGCTTTGCAGTAGCCTTCTTCCAGATCAGGATTATTTTGAAGTTGCTCAATATCTGCAACCAAATAGATCAACTAAATTAAAAGGTATAAGTATATGTTGTACTCCTTTTTTTGATTGGGGGAAAAGTCAGAATGACTGGTTTTGGCATTATGAAACTTAGAGACTGTACTAGCATTTTGGACATTATGAGCAATAAATAGGAACCATAATTTCCTGTGTCATTGAACTCCAAACTTCGATATATCTTTTTTCACCGATTTCACCATTGAACACATAGCAAAACAATTTTCAAAGGAAAATATCAAAAAATGATCAAACATTTCAATCGGCATTCATATCTCCATTACACTACATAGAATTCAAGGATGGCTGGCATAAAGCAAAGAGGTAAATACAACATTTTAAAAATAAGAATAGTGACAATCTTCAAGGGCTATTAATTTTGAGATTCAGGTTTTTCCTCTAGAACATCAGTACTAATTGGCACCCTCAATCCCTTCGGCAAAACTTCCAGAAACTAACAAAAATTTTATGAGACCTCACCAATAAAACAAAAGGTAACCTTTTTAAGTTTCAAAAGCACTTACCTTCTCTTTTTTCTTTGATCGGAAAAGTCAAATATATTGTTATACTATATGTCAAATATATCATTATACAGTAAATCAAATATATTATTATACTATAAGAAGGAGCATAGCATAAGATATGCTAGGGGGTTACAATACGAAGGTTAGAAACATAACCTCTGAACACACCAGTAACAGCACATCTGAAAACAAGCAATTACCTTCTGATACTCTTCTCTTTGATGATGAAGCCTTACAAGAACGCAATTGGCGAGATATCGTTTCTTCGACAGCATTTAGCAGTGATAAACACTTTTCATCTCCATCTCCACTCAAGGGTAGGCCATATGACATGGTAAATAGATCCTCTTCCTGAAATGAACAAATATGACAAATTTTAATAGAAAAATATGCTCTGCAAGAATACAACCTTAAAAAAAGGACAAGTAATTTAAGGTCGTATATTCATAGAAATGTAAAGCTTATAAAAAGCATGTGCTGCAGAAACAAACAATTATGATGATGTGTTCAAGTGACATAATCATCACAAAGTTTAATCTATAAAGGGCGATCCACACAAATGAATAAATGTTGAACATAGAGAATTGTAAATCCTAACATTCTATCCCCTTCTTTTCATCCTAAAGTAATTTAATGAGTGCCAACTACACGAGACATATAATCACAGCCTTCCAAAAGAAGAAAACAAACCGTTATTTATTAGACCAATGGAGAAATTAAGAATTTTAAATAGATAAGGCACCAAGAAAATGTAGGCATATAACGGAGTTGAAAATAAGTGTTGTTGGAATACTTTACTTCATGTGTTCGGGCTTCAGAGACGACTGAAAGGATTGCTTTGCAGGTTGCACGTATGACTTTACAGTAAGAGTGCAGCAGGGCATGCGACAATGTCCTCTCAGGTCGTAGGAGATAGAGGCAAGAATAGACAGTTTGTGCCAAGGAATGACCCTTGTGCCATGTCGCCTGCAATTTCAGTACATAAATAAATAAAGACTAAAAAGCGTCTTATCAAGGTTGCACATTGTCAACCTCACGAAAAAATTAGCATGCATATGTTGATGTTTCTGTATGTATTTTGACTTTTGAGAAAGACATTTTCTGCTATTTGGAAAATAATTCTACAAAAGAAAATTATGATTCCACCATACAACCAACCATATTAAAGCAATGGCAACTGGCAACATGGTATGGATACCTCACAAGCTAGTAGATGATCCATGATGTCAATCACGCATTGAACGTCAGTAGTTTTATCAGCACTAACAGGAACAGGAGCAACGCCATTCTCAATGGCTTCATCGAGAGAATAGTATGTACAAGCAATACCAGAATCCATCTTCGGGTCCATTATCTGAAAAAATTCAATAAATAAGCAATCCGTACAAGCCAATGATACACAATACAGAAAACAGCTCCTCTGCACAACAAACCTCCAGACATTTCTCACGCAGCAATAAATAACCAATGGAATCTCGAAACCCTATATCAAAACTAATTATGCATAAGAAAATTAAATATGATTCTGTTTCTTGAAAAATGCAACTTAAACAAAAAAAAAAAAAAAAAAAACCTCCAATGCGGACATGGCAGCAAAAAGATTGAAGTTGTCTCCATGAATAAGCTCTCCCTCTTGAAGATCTGCCAATGGGACAAGGAAAGTTAGTTCAAAAACCACTTTGCCAAACACACCATGCTACAGCAATCGGTGCTGTTAATTTAATTTGCTAAGCGAACAAAAGAAGTTTCACAGTAGCATTTACTGTGATGAATTTAAATTAGAGAAAGTGGTTATGTAAGAGGCGATGAGGTTTTAGGGAAAAAAGAAAAGGGAGGGAGCAGCATGTTGAGAAATTGAGTGAGAAAAGTGACCTTGGCAGGCGGCATGGAGGAGAGGGGAGACATCGGCCCAAACGGAGTTGTCGCCGGAGGGAATGGAGGCGCGTGGAGGAATAGAGGGTGGTTCAGACGCGCGATCCTCGGCCATGTGTTCTTAAACCTGAGCTTGAAGGAGTTGTTGAGATTGTGAAAGGAGTGAGAAGAGTTTTGGTTTGTGGAGAAGTTTGTTTGGTTGAGTTTTGGAAAAGCTACACACGAGTGAGGGATGAAGGGCTGAAGTGAGGGAGGGTTTAGTTTAGGGTATGGATCCAATCAATCAATGTCTTTGCATTTTCTTCTCCTCTTTTTTATTTTTTTTTTCATTTCATAAAAATCATCTACAGACTCAAAAACTCATATTTAACTTCATGTGCTGAAAATGAATATTATTTAGTTTTTTAGAATGTTTTTTTGATATTTTTGAAATTTTAGATATTGTCTATGAGAAAAATATTGATTTTATTTTTATCTTTTAGAGTTAGAGATATTAATATTTTGTTTTAATATTGTAAAGTTGTTTAGCGTTTGAGTTTTTCATGATAGTTCGTTTCTTATACAGAGTATGAAACTAAATGTTTTACTGTTAATATCTTTATTTATGTTTAATGGTTGCAATTTCACTTTCTTTTTTCTCTTAATTTATTTTCTGTTTTGTAAATTTCTTCTCTTTTATTTACAATATCACATTTTCATCAAAAACGTTATTTTCATCTACAACTACAACCATAGTCATTGCATTTCGTATTTTCTAATTGTAAATTAAAATTGCGTGATGATGGTAAATTATTCAATTATAATAATTTTAGATGGTTTAAGGTCCGAAATCAAAAGAGCTAATTTTTCCTTATTATATTTATCTTTTACTTATTTCTAATTTTCAAATTTTCATTTCCAATAATGCAAAGAGAATAGTAATTGAGTGCTCCAAGGTTTTTTTTTTCTGTATTTCTATTTTTTTCTTCCTACACTCCCATAAAACTCGTAAATATGAAATTACTTATAATTAAAATTATAGTGAAAAGAAAAAAGTTATCCCTCCATCCCATTTTTAAATACATTTCGCATTGTACAAATTAATTTTTGAATCTGTAAATACTTTTGGAAAATACAATCCATAATGTGCTTTAAAAATGTATTATGCATTGTACAGTTCATAAAATATTTTTAAATCTAAATTATCATTTAAATTGTATATTCTAGAATATAATTTTAAAAAATTAGATTCTGTAACTTCTAATCCAAAATTATTTTCAGAACACTCAATGCATAAATTTATTGTTAATATGTTCCTGGATGTACATTTCTGAATGTATTTAAAAGGAATATTTGAGATTGAGTGTTTTGGAATATATTAAATTTGTTTGGATTAGATGGTTTGGAATTTCCACCCAAAAACCCACACCAGCTTCTTCTCCTCAACATGCCAAAAAGAAAGACAAAGACAATGATTCATTAGTTCAGTTCAATAGTAACCAAAAATGGTAGTTTTCTTTTTTGGATTTATATACTTAAGTAAGAAAAAGAAGGAATTAATTGATTTTGTGATACCTTCTTTATGCTCTTCGCTTAGATCCAGTATTAAGTATATATGAAAAAGTCAAAAACTTTATAAAAGAATTATAAATACATATTAATATTTTGTATTAAAAGTAGTGTTAAGGTTTAATAGCCAATTTAGTCTTCACTTTGGTTAAAAAATCTCAATTTAATCCCTCGTTATAAAAGTGTTTTACATTAGTCCTAACTTTTAAAATAGTGGGTCAGATTTTTCGTTAAATATAAGTTAACAAAATTAATAGATGATGATGTGAGACAGCTTAAAGCTAATGTGTTAGATTGGTCCCTCGTTAGCTTTAAGTTGTGTCACATCATCATCCATTAATTTCGTTAACTTATATTTAACAGAAGGGACCAATCTGACCCACTATTTTAAAAGTTAGGACTAATTTAAAACACTTTTATAATGAGACTAAATTGAGATTTTTCTATCAGAATAAGGACTAAATTGGCTATTAAACCTACTGTTAATTATAAATTACAATCATATTTCATTAGTAATGTGTTTTGCCATAATCATTCTTGGAAATATTCATGAAAATGTGCCAACTTACTTTTCACATCACATCATAATGCTCCAATTATTATAGAGAGATTCACCAATACCATTAAACATGTAATCCATATGTTTTCCCAACATGTATTTTATTATCTCAATAATAAAAAAATATGTAGATTTATACTTTTACAAAGGAAAAAAAAAGTTAATTAATCAATTATAATATTTGTCAACCCTCTCTCTGGCTAATTTAGAGGAAATATTTAAGTCATACTTTTATTAGAAAAACATTTTTTTTGGAACTAATTTTATGACAATTTTCTTATATTAAGTTTTCTTCAAAAACAGATTTTTTTTCACTAATTTTATGAAAATTTTCTATATCCTGATATTTTTTTTTCTTTCCAAGTTTTATGAAGTATAGTTTATAGTAAAAATTACAATTATTTTAGTTAACAGATATATTTGCTAATACTTTCATAGGCGTGTGTTACGTTCTTATTCACTTTGTACATTTTTAAGGCCACTAACCATTTTTTTTTTAAATATACCTTTTTATGATTTTTATGCTATATTTTTATACACTTTTATACTATTAACCAATTTTAAAAAAAAGTATTTGATCTGATTCTCAAACCATTATTGCAAAGAAGTAAGCAAGTTTTATAATTTATACTAAAAATTCATCATTTAAAAAATCAACCACAATGATAAGTGCATGTTTATAAAAAAAAGGCTTAATAGCTATTTTGGTCCCTATTTTTGTTTGGTTTGTTCATTTTGGTCCTCATTTTTTATTTTTGTTCAATGTGGTCCTAAAGATTGTAAAATCTGTTCAATTTAGTCCTTTTCTGAAACGGCATCTAAATAGTTAACGGCAAACAGTACAGCTGTGCAATGCAGTAACGATTTGGCACAGGACTGCCTACGTGGATGTCCTTGATGCACAGTTACGTGGACTTAATTAAATTTTAAGTGAAATTAGGGTTTTTATATTAGGGTTTTATGTTGGAAAATTAAATTAAGGGTTTTCGAATGAAATTACCCCCAATTTGAAGCGTAGTGTGGAACCCAATCTTTGACAAGTGCAGATTCTATCATTGCAGAAGGAGTTTATGATGTTGGGGTAGGAACCTTGTGTATGGTAGGTTGCCGTGAATTGAACCTAGGGAAGCAGCAAGAAGAAAAATTTGGAGAACTTACTTTGGGTCACAGGGTTGCCGTGAATTGCTCCACTTCATCTCACTGATTATGATGTCAATTCTTACTTTGGGTCACATGGTACCTCTTGTTCTGAACTTTGAAGCTCTTCTCACTCAAAATCCCAACAACAGAAGGCTAATATTTAGAAACAATCCATGGCTGGAAGTTAATGAAATAAGTGTGAGGTTGGTCACCATGGTGGCTTTCACTGAAACAAAGTAAACAAAACTCTAATTTCAGAATCTGCACTTTGTCAAAGATTGGGTTTCATTGCGAATGAAACATTGCTTCAAATTGGGGGTAATTTCATTCGAAAAACCCTTAATTTCATTTTCAAACATAAAACCCTAATATAAAAACCCTAATTTCACTTAAAATTTAATTAAGTCCACGTAATCAAGGGCATCCACGTAGGCAGTCCTGTGCCAAATCGTTACTGCATTGCACAGTTGTACTGTTTGCCGTTAACTATTTAGACGTCGTTTCAGAAAAAAGACTAAATTGAACAGATTTTACAATCTTTAGGACCACATTGAACAAAAATAAAAAATAAGCACGAAAATGAACAAACCAAACAAAAATAGGGACCAAAATAGCTATTAAGCCTAAAAAAAAAATTGTTGGTTCTTTTATGACAACTCAAACACACATTGATTACCTTTCTCATCTTTCTTTCTCAAAAAATGATTATTTCACATACCTAAATTTTTTACATTCATTTGACATTATTCTTATTTACTTTTTACTCTTTTTTTTCTTGAAAAACTACAAAACTTTATACTTTTTAGACCATTTTATCCTTGTATTCTGCGTCAAATGAATGTAAAAATGTGTCATAGTATCATTACTCCTAACAAAACTCAAACACTCACTTAGTTGACACTCCTTTCTCTATTTTTATTTTCTCTCAGCTACTCATACATTTGTGAATTTTTTAAATTATTATTTTTTCTGTAAGAGAGCAACACACACGTAAATACATGAATGAAAAAAATATTTAAATAAATACACTAATGAAAAGAGGTGGAATGAAAGATTCACATATAAAAATAGAAAACATATAACAATAATAATGATAATAATTTTTAGATTAAAATAAAATAATATATTATTGACATTAAAAGTTTATCACAAAAATTTTCAAATCATAACTTTATTGTTATTACCCATTTCTATTGTAAAGACTATTTATTATTTTCATCATGAGAAAATAATTGATAATAATAAGAATAATTAACCTAATTTTTTAATCAATAAGAATAATCAACCAAATAATAATAACAATAACAATGATTATAGAAAAAAAATAATCTTAACATAAAAATGATAACAAAGTTGAAGTTTTATAATATATGTAATAAATAAATATATGTTGAGTGAGAAAACAAATGACAAAAACTTACAAATTTATACTTTCTTTAAAATTTTTATGTTGAAATATACGTCTAGTTTTCTCCCATCAAATTACTGAATAAATGATCATATGAAGTGAATTGTTTAATTTAACAATTTAACTTATCCCCAAGATTGATAGTTTGAACATATGTAACATTGTAACATCAGGAGAAGACAGTCACTTCTAGAAAAGAAACCCAAAACAATATCAGGATAAGAATCGCAACAGTTCAAGGATTACAGAGACAACATGATAAAAAGTTGTTTCCCTTTGGAAATAACTTCAAAACCAATGAAATAAGAAGGGAAATTTGATGTTTTGTCTATGTTAAATTTACTCCAAGATTTATCTACTCTATATATGGTTTACACGATGCAGATTTTATTAATCTTTATAAAGTGGTGAAGTGTCAAATATCAATGGGGTATAGTCTGATGTTTAGTCGTCTGAGCCATATTGAATGAAGAATCATATGAAACACATCAAACGACTTAGCTGGTCGATTCAGCACAAAATGTCTCTGAACTTTCATCACTCTCTTCTGCAATTTCAAGTACTTAGTACGAGGAACACTTTTCAGTATTGTCTTGATTTCAGTTATCCTTTTCGATGGAATATGCAACGAAAACTTACTCCAATCAAGAACATCACTAAACGGAAGTTGATAGTAATCTGAAACAATTACAGGAACACATCCTGAATTGATAGACTCCACAATTCGAGGACTCGCCACTTCATATCCACTAGGGCACAGGCAAAACCTGCTTTGTCCCATTAAACCATGATAGTCCATGCCTTTAGGAAGATACTCATGCACTTGAACCTCTTCATCTTTGTCTTTCCAATGTTCGAGTAGCATCTCCCTAATCCTACCATGAGCCCCTCCAGCGAAGAAAGCAAGTACAGAACGATTACTAGGATCATGACCAGGAATTGGCGAACTCAACTTATAACCTTGTAAGTTAATTTCAGGCATTGGCACATCTTTCTCCGGCTTGAATCCTTCCGAAGTGTTGGCATTGCATAACACTCTTATCAAGTTCTTGAAAAGCTCTATCCCAGATTTCTCTCGTGAAATATCCGGAGCCTTCAACCAACAAAAACACATGTAACTCTTGCATCCAACATCATTAATCTAAACAAACTGATTAAACTTACAATCTAATTGTTTATGTCGTGTAAATTGTTACCCAGTCATGACAAGAAGCTAAGAAGTGATCTGCACCAGTGCTTCTGTTCCAGTATGGGTACCTGGTGGCTATGATGTTGGCGTAGTCAATGGTGACCCGCATCAGTTCGTCTCGAGAGTACGTGGTGAGAGGGTTGTATAAATACCTTACGATTTGGGCGACACTTATGGGTAGCATAAACACGTGGGCTTCATCTGGATGGCGGGCCGAGAATGGGCCTGTTATGTTCTCCAGTTCAGCTATTACGTGTCCCTCGATGCCGTAAATCGATTTCATGGGCCCTAGATGGAACAAGGGTCTCTCACCTTCTCTGTAGGTCCACACTTTGAATCTCTTCAACATCTCTATATGACTTCTGCACCAAATTGAGGAACGATAAAACGGGACTATTTTGACTTTCGTGTTATTCAGTTTGAAAGGACAAACATCGTGTGAAAAGTGACATGAAAACATGAATGAAGCGTGTTTTGGGTTACGAAATTGAATCAGAGAATCTTTTTAAGTCAATATTCTTATGAGTTGAAATTCTTTATTTTGTTTTCTCTATAGAGTACATTATTTTCTCAGAAAGGGTAACTTGTTTATCTTGTTTTACAATCGTAGATTGTTACTCAATTAAACGATTCCATCAGTGTAAATAGACTAAAAAAAAGGAAGTAAAGTTGAAGATATTTCGTTACTTCCTTATTTTTCTAATCAAATTCTATAATTAGCGGATGGGAAAATCTGTCTCTTATTGTTAACAAACCATGTCTTCATTATTATATTTTCTTTGACTAAGTTACCATATGCTTAGTTAGATACCATGAAAGACAAAACGAGCTCATAAAAAGATAAGGGTACTTTACACATTTTACAATAACGTGTTATATATCACTCTTTTTGTCAATATAAAACTATCACTAAATTAACATAAATGTAATATATCAATTTAAACCTATGATCACATTTGGTTGTCGGTAAGTTGATTATCAGTTATAACGCTTATCTTATGCACTATTGTTTACTGTTAAGATTTATTCTTGATAACCGTATGAAAAACATTGACAACCAATAAGTAACCGATGGACAACTTATATAAAGTTTTAGTAGATCTGTCATCAATTTAAAAAATATATATATACTAAAGAAAACCCTTATCTCGTGTCTATATAATATAACTTCCATTCAGCTTCTACTTAAACTTCTACTTAAACGCAATATATATATATATATATATATATATATATATATATATATATATATATATATATATATATATATATATATATATATATATATATATATANATATATATATATATATATATATATATATATATATATATATATATATATATATATATATATATATATATATATATATATATATATATATATCAATCTTCAAAATGTCCTTATAATTAATTTTAGAAAAAAGTCTCTTTAACAACTTTTTTTTTACAATTTATGCTTGGTCTGTTTCAAATATTTTTTTAAAATAAATTCAAACAGACCAATAAAATTGTGACACAGTCCTGTTGTCAAAAAGTTGTTAAAATATCATTGTCCTTGATTTTAACACCTACATAACAAATCTCTCAATAATTATGTGTGTGCAAGGCCATGAGAGTGGAAAAAAAGAAGCAAAATTTATGCAAATGGACGCTACTTGATTTAATTAAACCATGAAAGTTACTTACTGATGAAAAGCATAAGCATTTCTGTAAATGTTTCCTCTGGGAACAAAAATCTCTTCTTTTTCTGAGGTGAAGTTTCTCCTTTGTGTCGCTCTGCGGATAGCTGCTCTTGCTTCAGCCAAGTCTTCTTCAATTCTCGTTAAACTGTTGTTACTCAAATTCCTTTTCTTCTACATATATATTAAACAAGGCTAACTCAGTAATAACAAAAAGGAAAAAGCACCAAAATTAAAGAAAAAACATAAATTTTCCGTGATGAGAAGAAAAAGAAGAAGAAAAACACACTTTAACGAGAAGGGGTCTTGCTTTGACAATGGAAACGTTCACATCTTGCGAAGGCGTGAATGAAAGAGTACTATGTTGTTCCTTTGCAGCGTCGAGAATTTTGAGATGCTCCTCGGAAGGTAAAACGTTGATGGCGGGTAAAAGCAGAGGTATGTGGTTTCGCTGATGTGCAAAGAAGGCGAGGAGGATAAGAATAAGGAACAACGTTACGGAGAAGACAAGAGATGAATTGAACGTCGGCATGGTGGTTGTCGTGTCAGTTTCTGGATTTGGTGATGGATGGTTGCTTGTTATTCAATTGTTTTTCTATCTCACTCTTGCTTATATGATCGATCGGTGATTACGCTATGAACATTATTTGGTACTGAAAAGAGATGGGAAGAGAGACATAGCATGAGGATGTGGAAGAAAAAAGTTGACCTACTCTTAGAGAAAACACACACTTACTTCTTGTGGTTTTCGTTCACAAAAGTTGGTCAAGCTTAATGGAACGTTTTCTGAATGAAATTAATGGATGTATATTTTTTTATCTTTTGGTATATTTTTGGTGTATTTTACAAAAGTTGGCTAAGAAATCACCACCATATTTTAATATCATTTATCTCTGTATTGGTCTAAAATTACTCCATAATCAATAATAATAATAATAATAATAATAATAATAATAATAATAATAATAATAATAAACATGAACAAATCACTTAATAACATATAAATAATGTTAAAATATTGTCAAAATATCATTATAGTTTCATATAAAATATAAAATATGTATTATTACTGGTAAAAATACGTTGATTGTGGAAAAAGAAAAACATGTGAGTGGGTAGTAAAAGGAAAGGAATAAAACAGTTGTGAACATTAATTGTGCTAACCCATGATTCGGTTTCCGTGTGGTGTGATAATCGTTTAATACCCTTCTTCAATTTGTGTTTTTGCGTTTTGTTTTTTTAAAATTTGAAGTTATTCGTTTTTACTTATCTAGATTTACTTTTTAAGGTATTGTTTGTTTTGTATTTTTACGTGTTTACCACGATTTTGTGTATATTACAAGGATTAGTCAATTCTTGATAAATAAAATTTGGTCTAAAAGCTTAATATTTATAAAAAAAATATCTTGATGGATTAAGAGAAAAAATATTTACGCTTAATCCCAATTCTTAAATAATGTCAAACTTTTAATAGAAACATGTATTTTAATTATTTTTCTATAATGTGAAACTTGAAGAAACAGATGCGAGGAATTAATGTAACAGGAAATAAAAGAAAATGAATAGATAATTGTTATTCATAAAAAAAAAATGATATGAATGCAAACATATAGGTTGATCGATTTCTCAAAATGAGAAATCAATAAAAGAGACTACATTTGGTATCATACAAAAATGGTTAAAAAAACTTGACAAAAAGCTACGTGAGAAGAAAAATAATCAAATATTGGATCAGTGTCATGTTTCAAAACTTTCATGTTACACATAATAAATTGAAACCATTAATGTAATACAAGAATAAATGCATCATTTATAAGTTATATAGGATTAGCAATAAGATCATATTTCACACACGCATGCTTGTGTAACATATACGACAAACTAATGAATTACCACTAATTCTCCATTTATTTCTCAACTACGTTAAGAATCTTCCATTTATATTAGTATTCTCTACCACCTTACCATTGCTCTTATTCGCACTTCTGTTAGTTATTCAATATAAAGTAATTTTATCTTTTTTATCAGTTATTTTTATACTATTTACAATTATGCAAGTTATTTTAGAACAATTTATCAGTCCGCAACTTACTTTTTATTACATTTTATATTCATGCATATAATTCGCCGTTGTTTTCTTACATTTCTTTAAACTTACATACATTATTGTAATTAATATTTTAAATTAAGTCATTTTACTTGATGTTTATGTTAGCACAAAACCCTTAGTTTTCTTTATTAATTAATATTTGGTGTTCTGTAAATTATAAAGGTTTTATTATAAAAATTACAAAAACAAACCCAAACATATTACTTAAATATTTTATAATCAAGACAACGAAATTTTAATAATCATGAATATTAGTTTTGATTTTATAATAATGAATTAATTACCAAATCTGATTATTTTTTTATAAAACTTAAAAAATATTGGATGAAAATATATATCTAAATTAAAAATTATAGAATATTAGTAATTTAATTAAAAAATTAAGAGTAAGATTTATTTAACATATTTTAATTTGTATTTCACATAAAACAAAGATAAAAGTAAAGGTAAGTAGCTTCAAACCACCTCTTCAAAATCTTAAATCTGGAATTTGTGCTATGGATTGAGCTTTAGGTACGAGGATTTTCATTATTGGAAAATGCTATTACATCGATTCTAAACACAAACCATGATTTTTTTTTTTCCATTGATTATGACTGATTTAAAAAATTATGATTTTATATTTGAGGCACTACGTGGTTTTTAAAACTTATAAAATGATTTTATATTAATGACACTATTGAAACAATAAAATCAAACTCCTTTAAAATTATTTCAAAATGGAGTTAATCTTTATTTTGATATTTTATTGGCACTATATAATGGGTCTCCCTTTGTATCTTTTTATTATACATACTTGCAAATTGATTTTTGTTTCATTTCTTGTCTTTACGATGGAAAATAGTTTCTTTTTCTAAAAACACAAATAATGATAAATAAAAATACATTAGAATAGAGCAATAATGTGCACAGAATATTATAAGTTTGTTTTGTTGTTTACTTCAAAAGGTATAACTATGAGAATAAGTAATCTATTTGAATAAAGAATTTTAATGAAATAATTTACAATGCATTTAAAATGCTTTGTGATAAAATATGTTATTTTGGTAAAAAAAATTAAAAGATTTTAAAAGTTTATAAAAATAATTAGAATACTTAAAATTAGATAATTTTATATTTTACATAAAAAAAAGTAAGAATTTGAATTTTTTTTTTCATATTTCTAATTTTTTTTTCATTCATATGTTCTATTATAGTCAATATCTCATTAATTTAACTAAAATCAAGACGATGACTTCACTAAGAACGAAGTATTATTTTTTGAAAAACGGCGAAAAAAGTTTGTTTCAAGAGTTGGTCCACTAATCCATCTACTTAATTTTATTTTATTAAAATTTAATTTTAATTTTATAAAAAAATATTTATTATCTTTTTTTGCTTGAAAAAATGATTTAAGTTCCTTATTTTAAAAATTAATTAAACAGTGAGAGTGAAATTTATTTAAATTTGAATTACAGAAAGTTTGTAATTTTTTTTATTTAAAAAAA
This sequence comes from Vigna radiata var. radiata, assembly GCF_000741045.1. Classification (NCBI taxonomy): domain Eukaryota; kingdom Viridiplantae; phylum Streptophyta; class Magnoliopsida; order Fabales; family Fabaceae; genus Vigna; species Vigna radiata. The sequence continues at coordinate 43,038,824 of NC_028357.1, forward strand.
ATTGTAATTAAATGAGCCAGCTCGTTTACCCACCAACCTTGGTGGGTCGGGCCAGATTCGAATTTTTCTGGCCCGCTAATAAATGAGTCGAGTTAGATTGACTCACTAAGTGACCAACCCGTGGTCGGTCAGGTCAAATTAGGCCGAGTAGCCCGTTTTGACAGCTCTAATATAAACTGGTATCCACTTTTTTTATTAACTATAAAATAAATTTTAAAAATAATTAATTTATATAATTCTTTTATTATTATAAATAATTTTATGAATTTTAAAAAGTAGTTATAAAAAACGGTGAAATAATTATTTTAATTTATAAAATAATTAAATTTAGATTAACTATAAAAATCGAAATGCAATTATTCTAATTTAAAATAACAGTTGCTTAAAATTATAAAAACATGTGTAAACTAAAAACGAATCATTTATTCACACACATATTTACACACACTTTAAATTGACTAATATAAAAAAAATTAACAAACTCAATTTAAATTTATTAGATTTGAATTTCTTGTAAATTATAAACTTGTTTTCCGTTCTTAAAGATTAAAGTTTAGCCTCTATGGCAGATATGGAATGAGGTACATATCATATGCATTAATGGTTGTGCTGGTTGATTATAAAATGCCTTCAATTTCAAATTCCTATTCGGTGAATCACTTTGCATGACAATATATTGATTTCTGACGTTTTCTCCACCGGAATATCCACTGAAAACTTGAGGTAAATAGTTGATGTATATATATTAGATGTTTAATAAAAAAAATATATTAATGTTTTATGTGTATATTACATGTTTCACAAAAATATTAATTTATTCTATTGTTTTATCTGATTTTGTTATGATTATATGTTGACATAAAAGCATGTAATTGTTTTATGAATATAAATCGACATATATATTTTGTTATGAATATATAAAGTCGAAAATAATTTTAAAATAATAAGATTACACATGGTGAAAGTTTGTATTTGAATTTTTATATATTTTTTATTTATATTTGGGTTTGAAAGAGTATAAAAAAATTAGGTTTAAACCATTTAGTTGTTCCTATTTTTGGGAGGTTTTCCATTTTGATCCCGTCTTATTAGAATCCCCAATTCAGTCCCTATAAGTGTTAATTTCAATCAATTAAGCCCCTACCGTTAAATTTAGGTAATGGGGTTAACTTTTTTGCACAACTGGAAGGATGACCTGTTAATTTCTGTAAACGGGACTTATTTAGAGTTCAAATTGATTGAAATTAGCACTTATGAGACTCAATTCATGCCACGTTTCAACTCTAAATACACGTTTATAGAAATTAACAGGTCATCCTCCCAGGTGTGCAAAAAAGTTAACTCCGTTACCTAAATTTAACGGCAGAGGCTTAATTGATTGGAATTAGTACTTATAGGGATTCAATTGGGGATTCTAATAAGACAGAGATCAAAATGGGAAAACCTCCCGAAAATAGAGACAACTAAATGGATTAAACCAAAAAATTATAAAGGATAAAGTTAAAAAAAATAAAGTAAAAAAAAATGAAATGAATATTATCTTAACGTAAACGTATCGCGATGCTAACTTATTTTCCAAGTGTTAAATAATGTAGTGATCCATTTCTCTAGAAGTCAATCTTGTATGATAGCATCCACTTCGGCCATTATGAGCAACGATAGCGACTTTGCTATCAGTGTTTCATAGACTGCAATGAAGAAGACAAACGAAAGTAGGTAAACAAAATGAACTAGTAATTAGAGGTATTAATTAATATTTTTCAAATGCTCCTGTTGCTGAAATTATTAACACGATAAGCCAGTTTTGATGGTGGATGAAAATTTAGGAGTCATTCCGTCATAATTATTTTTATAATGCCTTAGAAATTTTGATAGTGACAGATTATAAATAAGAAAGATGGAAAGTAAATTGAAATATACAAAATTAATTTGTTCATACATAAATGATACCTATAATCAGATTTTTTCCTTTCTCCATTATTCAATAAATAGACATGAAGAAATTTTCAGGAATTGACATTGACCACAACAAGGAACATTCAAAAGAAGGCTTAAAATCATATTGAAGAAAACCATTATAGTAAGCGAGTAGAAAGAAGGCTTTAGGACAATCAGATTATTCTATATATATAGATACGTTCCCCTGTGGCATATGTTGCAGCAATTGAAGAAAAAATATGTGTAAAAATGGTTTTGTTTTTTTTTTTTCACGGTAGCCAAATTTAAAACCTAAATTACGGAACTAAGCAAGTTTTAAAAAAATTGGCAAGTGATGTAGGGGAGTGACGATATAATATGAAAAATTCGTCCATGCTCCAAACAACTTTGCTAAGTTAGTAATTGTTGTAATTGAAATGACATAACAACTTCTATTCAGAATTTGTGGAAAGACTGCACGACATTTTATTCAAATTGAAAATTATTCAAGATGTACCATTTTTATTCATTACAATTTTTTTAAAATTATTGGTGAAATAAAAAAATCATTATTATCTTTAAATTATTGATAAATTTTATTAACGAGTTTTAAAATTTTAATTAATAATAAATTTTACCAATTGATTTATTATTAACGAAAACATCGGTCAATATTATATATTGTATTTATTATCAGATTTTTTTCATCGATAAGATTTTTCGTTAAATAACTTATATATTATCGATGGAATAATTTGTCGATAATCATATAACTTATTTGTTTAATAAAAATTTTGTCTACGTAGAATAGTTTTCAACATGAATGTGACTTTATTTTTGGTCAAAACTACACAATCTTGTTTATCCATCACAACTTCATCGACATTAACGCCAACACTCATCATCACCATGAACGTCTTTGTTGTTTCAACCAAAGAGGATTGTCAAAGATGTCATTGGTGTCATTTTCCTTTTCCTCTACAAGGGTTTTGTCCTCCTACCATCACCAGCTAAGTTTCGCTTGGCACCACCAACTACTATGCTTTGTGATCAGGATATTCAAGCATTGTCGATGTTAAAAGATATGAAAACACTTTTCTATCGCAACCAAATCCTATTACTCCATTTATTCACAAACAATTTCTATTTTGAAACAATTTGGATTCTGATGGTTGTTGGGCAATGATTGTAGTTGAAGAAGAAAATAAATTGTCAAGGTGATGGAGAATATAGAAAAAAATGAAAAGCTAAAGAAATAATAAGACAAAGAGAGATTAGAGAAGGTGAACCGGATCAAAATATTTACAAAAAAAATTTATTGACGAATTTTTCCTTAGATAATTACTAATAAATTTTTCTTTCGGTAATTGTTGACGAATTTTTCCTAAAATTTATGAACAAAATTACTAATTGATATAAATTTCTATGATAAATTTTATCGACTGCATTATTATTAACAAATTTTGATCCATTGAAAATGTGTTGAAAAAATAGTTATTACCGACATTATTAACATTTATTATGGATTTTGACAGTCTTTAATACCATTCTTTTTAGTGATTATGGATGTTATCATATGTTACACAACTTTCAATGGGGCTCATTGGTGTGCATAGTGTGATTGTTAATTCATTGATAAACATACCAAATCGTAAAAATAATATAAAATGATACGACTAAATATCGTTTCTCAATATACTCATGTAATACTAAATAATCATATAATTAATAACTCCTCCAAACTAAAGAATAATTCATGAATAAAAGATTATGTATAAGAAATAAATTGATAAAGAATAAAGGTTAAACTTTAAGGGTTGAAGATACTTAGAAATGAATACAAGTCAAAAAATTGTATGGTGTGACATTCTTAAGGTTAGATTTCACCAACTTTATTCTTGTGCATAGACAAACTCATCTCCCTCAAATATGAGGATAAAAAAAAAGATATTATATCCTTTGGATATAAATATAAAGATAAAATTAACTTTTTTTTTCATTGAAAATGAATATGTGATAAAATTTGTCTATCTACTGCCTGATATCTATTAGAATGTTGCTTAATTTAAACAGTTTAAAAATAAAGTACTAACATCACTGCTTTGCACTTAATTTTTTTGTCTTCTTAAAATTAAAATTTTAATTATAATAAGTGTCAAAAAAATATTTGATACTTACACAAAAAAATGGCCGTCAATGTTTTTTCTATAAATTATTAAGAAAATATATAAAATAACAAATCTTTATAAAAATTCAGTCTCTAAATACACCATTATAGAGACAAACATATATAAGAAATAAATTACTAATAAAATATAAAAGAAATTATTAACAACAAATAGATCTTGTAGTGGAAAGAGAGAAACAAACATTTAAACAATAAAATTTACTAGCAACAAATAATTATAATTTTATGTGTGTATAGTTCAAATTTATATAAATATAGTGATGAAGTTGAAAACCAAAATCACTTTTAAATTTTTAATAAAAAAATTATTCAATATAAATACAAACAATCATATAATTAAAAAATAATATTACTATTTTTTAAGTTGTAAAAAAATAGAAATAAATAAATTCTAGAAGTAAATAAATAAAAGACAATGAAATAGGTGTGAATATAAAACTTTTTCTTAAATAAATAATTTGAAACTACATAAATAATAATCTTATAAAGTAAAAATCATGTCTGAAAATATTATTAATAAAAGAAATTATAAAGATGTGTTTCAAAACACTAGTCTATTTAATCAAAATCAAGACATAGAATCATCAGTATGTCATTATCTTATTTAAAATATCATGATTTCGTCATTAAAAAATCGTATCGTAAGGTTAAAGGATGGAGAAAATTTTAATTGTTCAATTTAAAACAAAATATATATATATTCTGGTTGTTTATTTTTTTCACTTGAATAAAACGAAATTTCATAAGTTAGTACAGTTAAACAGTTACTTGTGTTAGAATTTGGAATACAAAAGATTTTCTTTTTTCATTGGTTAAATCAATCTCAAAATATGATGTTATTTTAGAATAACAATGAAAATATGAAATATATATTGAGCCAAGTACAATTTTAATCTTTTCCTAAAATAATCATTGTTCAAATTTACAAAGATAATAAAATATGTAATCTTATTCTGATAAAATTATTCTTTTTCTGTAACATGATTTATCTATTGAACGAAATATAAAACGATAGATGATGAAATTTTAAAAGGCAAATAATAAATTAAAAAATATTGAAATAAAGATTGTAGTTATTAAATGAAATAAAACACGAATATACATTTATAAGTACATTCGGTGGTGTATACTATGACAGACAAAACTAGGAGCTTGCCGAAGCAATTAATCTAAGATTCAATCTTCTAAGCCAAATTGAATGAAGTATCATATGCATCAAATCGAATGGCTTTGCGGGTCGATAAATCATAAAATGCCTTCGAACTCTCATCACATTCATATGCAATTTCAAATACCTATTCCTTGAAACTCTTTGCAGAATAGTTTTGATTTCTGGTATTTTCTCCACTGGAATCTCCAATGAAAACTGACTCCAATTCAACACATCAGAAAAGGGTAGAGAGTAATTACTACTAATTAACACAGGCACACACCCTGAAGTAAATGCTTCCACAACTCTAGGACTTGCTACTTCAAAACCACTCGGACACAAGCAAAACTTGCTTTCTCCCATTAATTTGAAGTAGTTCATGCCCTTTGGAAGAGATTCATAAACTTGAACTTCATTATCTTTTCCCTTCCAATAATTCAGCAAGATTGTTCGAATGTCACCATGTTCTCTTCCGGCAAAAAAAGCTAAAATGCTGCGATCGTCTGGGCGTTGCCCTAGATTGGGTGAACCTAGCTTTCCCTTTGCCAAATTCACTTCTGGGATAGACACATCTTTGTTAGGTATGAATCCTTCTGAGGTGTTGGCATTGCAAAGCACCCTCATGAAACTCTTGAACAGTTTTGGCTTCCCGAATGACACTTTCGGACCCTAAGTCATCAAACACAGATAATTATATATATACTTGTTTTACTATAATGATTCTGATTTTTTATAAACAAAAAATAAGATCTTACCCAATCATGACATGACAGTAAAAAATGGTCAGCGCCTTCACTTCTATTCCAATAAGGATACTTATCTGCAACAACACCGATATAATCTTCCACCAACCGCTGCAGGCGAATAGGCTTGTAATCTGAATGCTTCGTGATAGGCATGTAGACATATTGAACAATGTTAGCTATGCTGAAAGGAATGTAAAAAACGTGAGCTTCCTCAGGATTTCTTGTCCTGAAATGGCTCCACTTATCATAATTGTCTATTTCATCCATAAATTGCCCTTCAATGGCGTATATATTATTTACTGGTCCTTTGTGCACCAATGGCTGCTCTCCTTCCTCGTACACCCACACTTTGAATCTCTTTACCATCTCCATGTGGCTCCTGCATCAATCACGTTGTGTTTTAGAAATTCATTTCTGGGGAAACCCACTGCAACTGCGTAGCGGTTTCTTCTTCGACCACACTTCGAAACCTTTTTGATTATTCGAGACTTTCAGTAAAACAAAGCGTAGATCCACATGCTGTCATTAATGCATGGCCTTTAATATACGAACTTCCGTGTATCTATGCTGAAAACTACTGCCACCTTAGACTGTAATTAGTTTTATAAGAAAAAGTGTCATTCTGGAATTTTGTCTTAAGATGATTATTTGAAAAATATATTTCGACACTGACACTAAAATGTTTTATATTTTAAAAATACAAAAAATTATTTTTTAATAAACATTTTACTTTTATACTATATATTAAATAAATATAAAAATATATCACCTTATCTTTATTCTAAATATTTATATATTATTTTACAACATTTAAAGAAGTGTTGAAGAAATTATACAAGATACTTTTTATATATTTTTTAAATGTCAACAACATATGAACATGAAAACAATAATATAAAATCTAAATTTGATAAAATTTACATGATCGGTAATGAAAAAGGATTTTAATGCCAGTATTAATTATGAAATGATTTAAAGATGATTATTTTTTTAACTTATATATTTTTTCATAAATTATTATTTTTTATCCAGAGCTAAATTAAACATATTTCTTGTACGGAATTATATGGAGCTTCCTATTTTGAATCTAACCATGCACTATAAATTACATTTTTTTAATGTTCGGGATACTCATGTAATATTACGAAATATATTGTCATTGATAGCATTTTTTTTCTTCTTAACAGTAAGTCAACAATACTAAAAAAATGTGGTTAGCGGAATTGACAAGCATAAATAATCCTACAATAATTATATAATTTGAACTCCAAATACAGACAATAAAAATGTCAACTTCAACCAATATGTGAACATAATTAAAACCACAAAATTTGTGTGCTCTACCCAGATAACAACAAAGAAGGATATAGCAAAAATCCTCTATTTTTCAATATACTTTTAGCATGGATTAATTATAAAATCGATTACCAATTACAAGTAAAATTCATACAACAAAAAGAACAAACTCAGAGATATAATTAATAAATTTTATTCAATGCCACTTAATTAATTTTCTTAAAAAAGAAGTTTGTAAATGGGTGGTGTTTATCTAAGTAATTGATGAGCTTGAGAATTCAGAGCTTAACTGATAAAAAGCGTGTGGATTCCAGTAAATAGATCCTTTAGGAACAAAAGTTTGTCTGGTGTCGAAAGTATAGTTCCTTGAGCGGATAGATTCCTGAATTGCGGCTCGAGCTCGTGCCAATCCTTCTTCTATTTTCTCCAAACCAGCAAGTTTCTATCATAAACCAAACACAAAATTAAGAAAAGGGTAGACAATATGTACGGTAACATATACGAAACAAAAGCAAAAGAAAAAAAAAAAAAACATGTTACACGTTTAAGGCTGCTAATTACCTTGGTAGAGCTACTTAACACAGTGCTGTTATTGGTGGTTTGATTTGCAGGTGTGAAGTTGGAAAGAAGATGAAGCGATGGAGGTGACGGAGAGGGTGGAGGAGAGGGTGGAGGAGAAGGATAAGGAGAAGGATAAGAAGAAGGATAAGAAGAAGAAGGAGAGATGATATTTGTGTGGTTTTGTAGGTGTTTGACAGTGGAAGGAAGCAAAGGATGAGAAAAGAGAAAGTGGGTGGTGGTATTATTTTGCAGCTTGAAGGGAAAGAAGAGGAAGAAGGCAACAAAGCAAAAGACAGGGAATAAGAATGCAGAAATGGGGCATCTCAACCATTCCATTGCCTTAGCAACTTCACACACACACCCTTTGCCTTCTTATGCACACCACTTATTTATATCAAATGCTCTTCATTTATCATAAGCATAAAAGTAAAATTGATTTGTCCTTCTCCAATAAATGAGAGATATTTTTACTGCATCATAAGGTCGGTGACTTTCTCAAGAATCCAAAGCTTAATTTTTCATCCTAGCTGACGTAAACTGAATATATATGTTTTAGTTTGGCAGCATAACCTGGGGAGAAAAGTACTGTTCACATAGGTTGTCCGTGCGATGGGTAGAGGTGCCTCTTTCCAAACAGTTAAACTTCATGTTTTCCTCGTGCCAAACTTTAATAGTTTATTATAAAAATATTAAAAAATTAATTTTAACTTGAATGGTGTTTGATCATATATAATCTAAACTAAAATTTTTCATTTTCATAAATGAAAAGATCAATTGGACGAAGCCTGGGGATGCTAACTAGCTTTATTGTGCAGACGAATCCGAATCAAATGCGTAATGAGGGCATAGAAGGGCAGAAAGGTATACGAATAAGGGGACACCATTTTTAGATCCCTTAAAATGATGGTTTATTTATTTTCATAGTCTCTCTGACATAATTAATAAATTAAAGCAAGCAGCAGTAGTTTAAATGGAGCCAGCTTTGGCTGCACCATCTCAGACTGCTTTTGCCAACCTTCATATCAAAGTTTGAACATGATTGGAATTGCAGGTTGCAACCAACATGTTGAGGTAAAAGATGGTCCAACTTCAGAAATCACAGATAGGAAAGGTCCCTCTCATCAACACAGAATCCAAACTATCATATTTCATTTCTTTTCCTCTTGTATAAATTTAATCATATTTTTTGTATAATATAAGTCAAATAGAAATGAATATTTACATAAATTATTTCTGCATTATAGATGAAATATGATAGATGAAATTTAACAAGTGTTGCTTCCACTTGCAAACAATAGTACAGCCTGTAATGATTTTGCTCTCACTCGCTACTATTTATCAGATTTCAAAGGTTTCATCTTCCATCGCCTTATCATGACGAACAGAGTCACTTTGCCTATTGGCTTGGCTCACAATGGACAATTCCGAAAGTGACATATCACACACTAATTCAATTCAAATTTTAAATAAAAACATATCAATTACTTCTTATTATTAAAACTTTTTATTAACATACAAATAAATGTTCTCCTAATAATTTTTCAAGATGCTTGTTAATAGATTGCTCAAAATATTAACAATACAGTGACAGATTTAAAAGTGTAAATTGTTATGTTTGGTTGAATCTGATGTCAGACCATTAGACAATTTTCATTCATTTATTTAAAACAAAAATTAAAAGCAACATATATAAACTTTTAAAATATAAACTAAATTAATGAAACTAATTGTTTTTAGATTAAGTGGTTAGATGTCTAAATTTTATAATTTAATAAAACAATACACTTTTAATTTTTTTTAAATATGATTATTATTTTATAAATAAAATATTCATTAACGTATCAGATCCACATAAATAAATTTTAAATGAATTAAATCAAATTAGTCCAATTTGATTTAAATTAGAGTTTTTTTTCTAATTTATTTTATTTTACAAAGTTTTGAAAACTAGTAAACTATTCGTTACCATCATAAATACTTACATCATAAAATAAAAGTAAATATATTAATTATGACCAAATAAGGTATTAGCAATTTTAGACATTAATTAATATGTTGTTTGTGAGTCATTAGGCCAAACTTCATCATTGTAGCCCATAATTACTGTCACGGTCTGTCGCGGTCCGTCACAGCCAGAGTTATTATCCTTATCTCAGCCATGGATCACCGATCCTTTTCAATTGAATAACAAAGGCTTAAATCCTTAATTGATTTTCATGTTAGGATGTAAACTTTTCAGTTTAGTATCCGTTTTTAAAAGTGTATACATTGGATCTTTATGTTTTGCAATTTGTGTCAATTTAGTGAATTAATGACACTTCAAATAAGTTTGTAACAGCAATTAGAAGGTGTCGAAACGTTCAAATATTTAATAAACATGCTGCAACTCAAAATGACTTGTCCACTTGCAATTTTCAAGCCAAATTGATGGTTCAAAAAGACTAAATTGACACAAATTGCAAAACATGGGGACCAATATATACATTTTTAAAAACGAGTACTAAACTGAAAATTCCCTCTTAACATAGGGACCAATTAAGGATTTAAGCCAATAACAAAATAACAGTATTAATAGCAGCAGTATTTCTTTGGAAATGAAAGAAAATTACCAATATTTTTATTTGATTCATTGTTTCTAATTAGTCGATTATGGATCATAAAACTCATGCGGCGTATATCACTACATACGAGTTTTAACCTTCGTTATTAAATAAAAATATATAATATAGTATAGCCTGATAAAAATTGTATTTTACAAACATAAATAAATTATGCCTATTGATTATAAAATTAATATAAATAAATATATAAAACTAAAACATTAAATCATATAATGTTAATTTTATTTTTCTTACAAAAAAATATTATTTATTAATAAAAATCAAATTAACTTAACACAATAATTTCCTCATAAAAACACCAAAAACTTGAAACTTTATATGTTTAAAACAATATAAACACTAACATTGTCATCTTCTAAGACTTTAAAAAACCTTTAATTAATTTAAAAAGTTTATAACAAACTAAAAGTATAATTACTTTTTTACTAAAGTCTTAAAAAATCATCTTTCAAAATATCTCCAAAGGATAAATAATTATCATAAATTCAACATAAATAAACGTTTATATTTATGAAAATACTAAAGAATTATTTGCATATTCACTTTAACTACCTTAAAAACAAATGAGAAGATATAACCAATAAAATTTCGATCATGCTTACTTACATCAATTTTTATGTATTGTGATGAAAAATATTAATAATTTTCTTTTACTTAATTTATTTAATATATAAATTTATAGATAAAAATACGAGCCAGTAGAATACATAATAAGCTGTCTAGTTATTTTATATAAACTTTAAAATACCCATGTGAGTGATGTATAAGAATATGGTTAAATAATTTTAATTTTATAAAAAAAAATTGAAGACCAGAGACATTATTTTATATTATGAATTTATCACAATCAAAAAAAAAAAAAATCACTCATAATTCATATAATGTGTGAACCTTAAAGTGAGCGAGCTTTAAGGGGTTATCTCCAATGGAGCATATCACTAAATTGCAGAGAATTATCATCACAAATTATGACGGCAACTTGGTGCCCACTCGTGCCCACTTCAGCGCAAACAAAACTTCTTTTGTCCCATTTACTTTCTGTACTTTGTGCCCATTCCATTAAAAGATTCTTATGTCTACTTTTCACCCTTTCAAAGATGCTTATGTTAATGAGCCTAAGTTTTCACTTATGTATTCTTTCTTATGATTTCTCTACAAAAAAACTCCAATTTCATTATCGTTCTCTGATGGGCTAAACCTGAGAAGAAAAGCTAAGAGTTGAGGATTGCCATACCATTTTTGGTGTTTGAAAACAACTGTTAAACTCAACCTTTTCATATGGACTTATACCGAATGGTGACATATATGAAAGAACAAAGTACTGACATCAGTAGAAAACTGACAGTTTGTAGTTATGGGAATGGAACAGAAGAGAATCTCGTCTTATTATTATGAAGGTGTTAGTTGGAAATTTAGCCTTCTGAGCCAAAGTGAGTGGAGTATCATATGTATCAAATCAAAGGGCTTTGCAGGCCTGTTTATCACAAAATGCCTTCCAACGCTCCTCACATTGTAATACAACTTTCTATACTTATCTCTCGAAACATTTTGTAAAATAATCTTAATCTCTGCAATTCTCTCAACTGCAATTTCTAAAGAGAACTCACTCCAATCAAGCACATCACTGAAAGGTAAAGAGTAATTATCAGAGATTATTACAGGGACACACCCTGCATAGATGGCTTCCACAACCCTAGGACTTGCCACTTCATGCCCACTGGGGCACAGACAAAACTTGCTCAGACCCATCAACTTTGTGTAATCTTCACCCTTTTCAAGGTACTCGTGAACTTCAACTTCTCTATCCTTCTTCTTCCATCGCTTTAGCAGTGTTTTTCGAATCTTACCATGGGCACCACCGGCAAAAAAGGCTAATATTGGACGATTACTGAGGTGCTGCCCCATATTAGGTGGACCAAGCTTTCCAACAGGTAAATACACTTCCGGAATGGAGACATCTCTGTTCGGTTGAAACCCTTCCGAAGTGTTGGCATTGCAAAGTACTCTGATGAAGTATTTGAAGAGTTCAGGATTCGCATATGACACTTTTGGACCCTGAATCATCATCATCACAACCAATTGGATAAAAACATCAACCTAAGATCTTAACGTTAAAAAGCAGGGTATGTATGTCATATGTGTACCCACCCAATCATGGCATGAAACAAGAAAATGGTCGGCACCTTTGCTTCTGTTCCAATAAGGATATTTATTTGCAACAACTTTGATGTAATCCTCCACCAACCGTTGTAAGCGTGGAGGATCATAGTCGGATCTGGACCTTCTGGGCTTGTAAACATACCGAATGACCTTCGATACGCTGAAGGGAAGAAAGAAGAGATGGGCCTGTTCTGGATTATGGGCCTTGAATGGGCTCTTCTTAGCCATGTCCATTTCATCGATGAATTGGCCTTCAATGGAGTATTTGTTGTTTACAGGCCCATCATGCACCAATGGCTGCTCTCCTTCCTCGTACACCCAAACCTTCAATCTTTTCATCATCTCCACGTGGCTCCTGTACTTTTCCCGTTGTAGAGAACGTTAAGCCCATGGAACCTCTTCATATATTTAGGATAAAACGAAAATAAATATTAAATGTTTTTTTTTCATATTAAAATTAAATTTGCTTCTGTATTAAATTTTAAATAAATGAATATAGTTATTTTTAGTCTAATTGTGTTAATTATTTTATATATCAAATTTTTACTTTAAATAAATGATATAGTTATTTTAATTTAATTATATTAATTATTTTACGTATTAAATATTTTTCAACAAATATTGAAATCAAACTGTGTGAAATAGTATAATTCAAATATTAATATGAAGTGGCACATAAAAAAAAGGAACGAATTCTAATTTATGTAAAAAATTTGAAATTAAAAATATATTTAAGTAGCTTATCATCTTTTTCTTGAAACAGTAACAAATTTTTTCAAGAATTACATTCTTTTAAGTATGCATTATTTTAGGATTTTGAAATCCTTGATAAAACCCTAACCCCAAATTTGAGGGTTGCAGAAACACAGAAGAAAGATAGGATCTTATCTGTGGAAAAAGACAATTTTGTAGTACATTTATGCACAATACGAACTACAGTGACAAAAAATGTAGAACAGTTATTTCTGAAAAAAAAGTACTTTTGCAATATCAAACCAAAAAAAGACAGATTCAGAATGGGTCATACTTAACTGGTGGAAAGCTTGTGGATTTCGGTAAATGGAAGCTTTTGGGACAAAATTTGCTTTGAAGAGGGAAGTCTGGTTATTGTACCGAATTGCTTTCTGGATGAATGCTCGCGAACGAGCTAAACCTTCTTCAATCCTCTCCAAACTTGTCACCTTCTTCATGCCATGGCCAAACTGAAAATTAAAGACAAAGGGTATCAATCTAAGAACAATTAGAACAACATTTCAAAAGATGGTGAAGGTTGAATACCTTGATCCGTGTAAGATCTGTATTGTTGTAGGCTTCATTGGGGGTGGATAGAAGTTCTTGGGGAGAAGTACTGCCTCTGATACTAGAAATATTGAAAGGAGAATCTGAGTGAACATGAATCGCTGGATAATCATGGGAGGGGGTGAAACAAATTAGGAAAAAATTAAGGAAAAACACTAGAAAGATTAAAGAAGACAGTGGTGATTTGAAAACTTTCATCAATTCTTTCAGAGCTTTGGAAATCTGCTCCCGAAAACCTCTCTTTCACCAACCATTTATGAGATTGATCATCAATAATTGATGATTTAACACCCCACACCAAATAAACAACTTATTTTTTATAACAGAGCAACCCAATACTTCTTTTTCACTAATGACAAATTCTTTAGTAACTTTTCTAAAGTATCTCTATTACAGCATCCATCCAAAGAAGAAACACTTCTTTCACTTCAAACGAGAAAGGGTTTTACTTTTTGATATAGAAAAAATACTTGAAAAGTAGTAATTCTTCTCTTCTACACAAGTAACAATTTTAACTAAGTAACTCACTCCCTCTCAATTACTTCTTTTTAAAAATAGATTCTCTGGGAGGTGCTCTCATCTAACTTTTAACTTTATAGCTAGCCAACAATGTAATCAATAAGTGCTGCCATCAGCTATGACCCACCTACAATACAAAAATGTTCTGGTGAACACGTGTAAAGTTGAGTTCTTACGTTCTTTTTTTGGACTACTGAAATTATAAATTCTGGCCTCAGCAATCGTGTTTAATGCGGAGAAATCTTATATCTTTTGACAGCTTTTCCAATACTTCATTAAATATTATAAAATGAAAAGTAAATAGTCTTAAAAATACAAAAAAAAAAAAAACATTTAACGCTTCATTTCTTACTCAAATTAGTAACAGCTATGCACAACTAAACAGGGGAAGCAAAACAGAACAGTGGTGGCAAGTTCATAATGTTGTGAAGAGTAATCAGAATATTTTACATCTACACTGAGAAATTTGTACCAAGGGGAACCTCATACTATTTGCATAAGAATGAGAATTGTAAATCAATTGAATTCATCGAAAATTGAGGTACTACTATTTCTTCGCATTGCAACTTTGGGGCCATGATTTAACATACAATTATCAACTTAATCACCATTTGCCTATCGAAAATGCTGATTTCAACTGAATATGTAATGTTCACAAGACTAGTCACATTGGAAATCTTGAACAACTACATCTCCCTTTAGCTTAGAACATACACAGCTCAGATAAACCAGAAACAGTGACTCAACTTAACCAAAAATAGTTTATATAACATCTTACGAGTTGTATCCAAATGGGCTTAAGAGTGGAAAATCAAGAAATGGAGAAACATTCCTTATTGTGAAGCCGTGAGCCTGAAGTTCAGTCTTCTAAGCCAAATTGAGTGAAGTATCATGTGCATCAAATCAAATGGCTTAGCTGGTCTATTCATCACAAAGTGTCTCCGAACTCTTCTCACATTTCTGTGCAATTTCATGTACTTCCCATCCGATACATTTTGTAATATAGCCTTGATCTTTGGTATATTCTTAACTGGGATTTGTACGGAAAACCGATTCCAGTTAAGCACATCACCGAAGGGCAAAGTATAGTTCTCAGAAATGATCACAGGAACACAGCCTGCATTAATCGCTTCTACAACTCTAGGACTAGCCACTTCATACCCACTGGGGCACAAGCAGAACTTGCTCAGTCCCATTAACTCGGTATAGTTTTGGCCACTTTGAAGGTACTCATGAACTTGAACTTGGTTATCTTTGTCCTTCCAGTGCTTCAGAAGCAACTTCCTGATGTAACCATGAGCTCCACCAGAAAAAAATGCTAGTATGGTGCGGTTCATGGGGTGCTGGCCCAAATTTGGTGGTCCCAGTTTTCCAACGGGCAAGTACACTTCCGGGATAGCCACGTCCCTCTTGGGCTGGAATCCTTCTGATGTGTTGGCATTGCATAAAACTCTGATGAAGTTCTTGAAGAGCTTAGGATTGGCATGTGATATTTCTGGTGCCTGAATCATCAAGTAAAGTAAAAACACTTGTTATGATTATAAAATTATAAAGGTACTTCTTTTCGGTCAAAAACCCTCTAAAAAAGGGTCACATACATGCAGAGTTATGAAAAATTATCAATCGCAAAATACTGAAGTTACAAGGCATGTGACATATATGAAATAACAAGAACAATTTTAAGATGAGTACCCAATCGTGACAGGAGAGGAGAAAATGATCTGCACCACTGCTTCTGTTCCAATAAGGATACTTTTCTGCCACCACGCCAATGTAATCCTCCACCAACCGTTGTAAGCGGTCACGGCGATAATCATTTTGGGACATTAAAGGTTTATAAACATAATGAACCACATTAACCACGCTAAAGGGTAGGAAAAAGGCGTGTGCCATATCAGGGTTCCTAGCCTTGAAGGGACTCCTCTTGCTGTTGTCCAATTCATCAATGAACTGACCCTCAATGGCGTATATATCATTCACTGGCCCATAATGCACTAATGGTTGTTCTCCTTCCTCGTACACCCACACTTTGAATCTCTTCACCATCTCCTTGTGGCTCCTGCTTTTCATTTTATTAAAAAACATCACTTGTTAGTAACAACAATGTTCATATTTTTTGTGTGCATGTGTGTAGCCTAGATAGAGTATGCTATTATAAGCAAGGTTTTAAAGGACTTTTTATCACAATTGTGGCCACAATTTAAAACCTTGACTACAGGTAAAGACGGTGAAGATATTTAGGAATCTTTCAACTTAACCGGTGAAAAGCATGAGGGTTTCTATAAATGGACCCTTTTGGTATAAAGTCTTCTTGCTTTCCTGAATTGTTGTGGTTCCTAGAGAGAATTGCTTCCTGGATTGAGGCTCGAGCCTTTGCTAAACCTTCTTCAATTACATCAAAGCTAGTCCTTTTCTGCAAAAAATGAAAAAAAAAAAAGTTTTCTTTCCTTAGAAAATTGGGTACTGAAAACAGTGTCGTGTATAATATATATATATATATATATATACACACACATATATATATATAATATGTGTGTGTGTTTGAGGGTATGCGTGTGTGTTAGGAAGTTTGACTCCAAAACTTAGTGGTTAACTTTTGCACACCTTAGTGATATGGCCAAGGCTTGTATTTGCAGAGTTGGCTAGAAAGTGAAGATGGGGTTGTACTTGTGTTGTGATGGCTTTGATGGTGGAAAGGGAGAAATATGGAAAATCGATGGAAAGGTGAGTTCCCTTGAGATGAGTGAAGAAAATGAAGAGAAGAATGGGGAGAAAAAATGGGAATAACAGAGAGGGTGGGGAGCATCTAAGGGGCACCATGGTAGTTCATGGATTGAATGTAACCGTAGCTATATAATCAACAATTTTCAACATAGTAATCTTAAGTCATGTGAACATGTCTAAGAAGTTGCAGACCTAAGTTATTGTATAATCTTTTCACGAAGTTTTTAGCATTATCGGGCGTTTAGTTTGTGGTTGAAGGCATGTGGAATAGACCATAAAAGTAGGGCTTTGTATTCAGAAACTGGCACGTTAATCACCATAGCATTTATTTCTGTGCAAAGAAATGACATTTTACTTGCCTGAGATGACAAAATTTTGAGCTCAAACATGTAAATTCCAAGTGTACATCAATGAATGTTCACTCTCGCTGAAAGTAAAGAAAACGCAGATAATTCATGGATAAACAGAAGATCTTAGGTTTTTTGGAATGACCATGATGAAAAGTTAGAAGAAAGCACTTTGGTTTATCCATGAATTATCTGCGTTTTCTTTATCATTTCATTCCAAGGTTTTTTATCATGTCTTCCGCACATTTGTTTCCCAGAATTAGAAATCCAAAATCATGATTTTTCTTCATCCCTCTAATTACCCTGGTTCATTCTCACCACTGTCCTATTACACGAGCAGTGCATTGAAAGTCTGGAACGATATTGGTTTCATTTTCGTCAACATTATCGGCCCCACTAATGATACATCTAACGAGGCATATGCCTTTGCAACTTCATCATATTTAGAAATTTTAATAATTAAAAAAATGTACTCTTATGTATAATTATTAAATAATTGAGAATAAAATATTATATATTTTTTTAAAAATACTAGTTATGAGAGAACAATATTTAACAAGAGAGTTTTAATAGAAATATAGAAATCAATAAATAATTAAAGTTTTAAAAGTTGAATTTTGAATAAAGAGAAGGAAGAAGTCAAGGGAAAAGATAGAGAGTGTTACATTTTATTTTTCTTGTTTCTTTTTATTTTTATTTTGTCTTCTTTTTTGTGTGTATATATATATATATATATATATATGTGTGTGTGTGTGTGAGAGAGAGAGAGTTGGGCTAAATTATGGTTATTTTTTATTTGGTTATTATTTTTTTAATGATTTATGACTTTCGTGGGTAGAGGATTATTATTGATTTATTTGTGTGTGTGGTGATTCAATAAAAGGTAGTAAAAAATAACTTTTTCGCAATTTTCGTCAATTTTTTGTATATTGAGTTTTACACAACTTGGTAAACTTTGTGAAAAAGTTACAACTCGAACAATTTATTATCTTACACAACTTAATAACCCCTAAGAGACCAAACATCATACATCACAAAAACAATAACAATATTTTTCATTAAATGAAAACTATTGTTATATTGCTTATTTAGCTCATTTTTTATTTGCATATACTATAACCATATTTTTATTTTTATACTCAAGATGATCATATAAGTAATAAAGAAGATGTATAATGATAAAGAATAAGAGTTGAACAAGACTAGTTAATGTTTAGGATATACTAGAATTATATTTCATTAGTACTTTATTTTTTTCAATAAAAAATGTTTGTAAAGCAATCATTTTCTTTTTTTAATTGAAAATTTCAAAAATTAAAAATAAAATTTTATTTTTATTATATAATTTGTATTAATTATAAATAAGCCAAAAATTATACTCTTACAAATCACGACACTCATATTCAATTGTAATCATTTATCATATTCAAAAAGTCTTTGATATTAATTCGATGTAATTTCGATAAATAAAAAATATTAAGAAGACAAAACATCTAAATAAATTAAAATTAAAATTCAAAATTTTGTCAAGTATTTCTGAATAATTTTTGCTATTATGGCCTTCCTGCTATCAATTTATAAAGAAAGTTTCTCCATGACTACTTTATTTTGATAATACGTAAAGAAAAAATAAAAAATCATCCAGAACAATAATAAAAAATATTAATTTTTATTTTTATTTATTCAAACACTCTATATTCTTAACTTCTGTTATTCAAAATATTGGTTTACTTATTTGTTTTTTATTTTTCAAATTACAGTGAATTAGCATTATTATATTAATTAATAAACTACATTATAAAAAACATAAAAAATAAATAAAAACAGTGATTTAAAATTAAAAAGTGTTTAATTAGTAATTTGATTACAATATTAAGTTTTTAATTTATTTTAGTCTTATATTTATATTTTACTTAACTGACATTATATTTTAGGGTTAAATATGTTTTTGGTCTCTATACTTTGGGGTGATTTTGGTTTTAGTTCTTCTTTCAAATCAAGGTACAATTTAGTCTTTCAACTTTAGAAAACTCTGGTTTTAGTCCTTTTTACCAATTTTTTTTAACTTTATTTGCGGTTTCAAACGCGTTTCATTATATCATTTGGATTGTTTACACTGACACATTTTTGCTTCAATGTTAACCCTATATAAGGACTAAAAACATATTTAACCCTATATTTTATTTACCGAGTTTCTATTAAAAGAAAAGCTATGTTATGTTAAATTGGAGTTGATATTATTTAGAATGTGCAATCTATCATAATATAGGTAATTTCATACCTATCTTAGAATTCTGTCATATTTTTGGTTAAGTTTATTTGAAAAAAATATATATAAAAATATCAACGAGTATCCATAAGTTTTCTTAGATATAAAACATTAAGCAAATATTTATTTATGGATATCCAGACTGCTGGATTTCTTAGGACGAAATAGCATATAAAACATACACGGTACTCTATCCAAATCCTTATCATCCCTCCATCCATTAAACTTTTTAATTTTGTCAATTTTTTAATAACGAAAGTAAATTAATGTGGAAAAAGCATCCAAATGATGTAATTTAGCTTTTTCAAAATTATGAAAATGGTGGAAATGTTAAAATAATTGCAAAAATTTAGTTTAGTATAATTTCACTGTGAAGAAATTATACGAGTTTGATACAATTTTGACGTACTGAAGTGAAGTGTGTCAGTTTAAGACAACTTTAATAAATTTTATAATTTTTAAAAAATTTAATTAAAGTTATGTCAATTTATATATTTTATTTACATTATATATTTTTTAATTTTAATTAAAGTTGTGTTTCTTCTTTTCTCATCCATGGAAGTTTGCCGCGTGGCTGTTTTGTGATATGTTGTTAGTCACAGCTTATCATGACCATGTATTTTGTGGTGATAGATAAATGGATAATTATATTTTTTTTATTAGTGTAAAATTATTTCACAATTAATAATAATAATTTTAAATACTAAAATAATTTATAAATGATGGTAAAATATTATAAAAATTGTCAAAATATTATCTGATACATAGATAAAAGCTTATCTGTTGCGTTGCTTTTTCTATGTTCTTCTTTTTTCTTTTTTTTTTATCAATTCATTGTTAGATTGTTAATAATGCCATAAAATGTTACGCTAAAATGTCATTAATAAAAAAGTAAAGTGGTAAATTTTATAAAGTTAAAAATTATCCTAAACGATTAATGATGAGAAATTAGAATTGTTAAAATGGGTCACAATTCGCAGCTAATTCAGTTTATCACGGGTTTGGACCGGGTTGAATGTAAAAAAATTATATATTTCAAACTAACTCATTTAAACCCTACTCATATGGATTGAACTTGTAGTGGACTAAATTAGTCCACCAACCCACTTACCTAATCTTATTTTATTAAAATTTAATTTGATTTTATAAAAAAATATTTATTACTTTTTTTACTTGAAAAAGTTATCTAAGTTTTTTATTTTTAAAATTAATTAAATAGTGTTTAAATTGTAGAAAATTTATAATTTATTTTAAAAAAATTATAATTAAGTAAATAAATGAATCAGTTTTTCTATCTATCATTTCCCTGCTGAATCGGGTTGACTTTGAATATTTCTAATTCACTATTAAATAAACCAAAATTTTTCTAACTCAGAAATAAATAAACCAAATTAAATTAAGGACATACCTTTGCGAATGAAGTGAAGTTACAGCACAAAGTAGTCTAGTAAGTAATACGTGGCTATTAAGTAGGTAGGTGCAGAATGTTCTCCTTTCTCAAGAAAAGAATAATTAAATAATAGGTGAATAGTGAAAGTTTTTAAAAAGTGTGTTCACATCTCCATGAAATCACAGTTATTGCTATGTGAGGATTGCAGTTCAAGAAATTAAAGTCCACTTCAAAACATCATACCCATGCATTCTTCCATTAAGAACTACTTTTGTTATATTATTTTATGTAATTATGAACCTGAAACGTCCCAAGAACACTGCTGTCAAATAAAAGGTCTCTGACACATACCATTAAAGTGGGGAACAGTATTCAAGACACCGTTATTTATCACCAACAGATAAAAAATTACACTATTTTATACTTATTATTATAACGTTAAAAGGAAACTTTGCTGCACTTATTTTTCTCTTCAATTTTTTATTTTTCTATATTTATGTTATCATTTATTTTTGAGTCAGTCAACGAACCCTGGATAGCGTGCGTGAGATAGTATTTTTCTTTTATAAACAAAAAGTTGCAGACAAAATTTGGTTCGTTTGACTTTTGAGCCTCAACCACTATTGACACAGCACTTTTAAACATTGTTATAGACGAGTTTGGCACTGTAATTTGACTGATTTAGAAGTTGCAATATTAGTCTTAGCAGACACATATAACAATTAATGAAGAAAAGGAACAAGCCTGTTATATAGATTTTCTAGATACAATCTTAAAGATATTGAAGAAAAAATTGAAAAAGACAAATATATTCTGAAGAATAATTTCTAAATCTTTGGGACTCGTTGTAACAATGAGAGACTTGAAATGAACCTTATCACTAAATGCTTGCGCCCCTTATACAATTAATAATACACCAGGGAATCCATATAATGCTGCATATGTATCTGTTATGAAAGATGAAGATATAATCATGGAAGCGTGTCACACCCAAAAGAGTCACGCCACTCCAGCATTTGAAGAGTGGCTGCATAATGTGACAATGCTCCAACCACCACAAGAGCATGAAAAATTTGGTGGCTGTGACCTGCCAAATCGAACCAGCCTGGCTTCCATCTTTCGGGTATTCTTGTCACATAGAATAAGGTCCCTGTCAAGTAAGATAATGCCATGCCACTTTCATATGCTAAGGTAATATTGCGTCTGGGATTGGTCCAATTCACAAAGCATGCATGGATTGCAGGCACAATGCCGAAAAGTCCCATTGAGCAGAACAACATGGCACGAAATGAACGGTATTTGCTGGTGGAAAGTGTTGGGGAGAGCATTGTTGCGATGGTGAACACTCCCATGGCTGTGATCCCAGCAAGATACATGATTTGCCAGTGAGGCTCACAAAGGAAAACGTAGTAAATTTGAGGGAAAAAGGAGGTGATGATCATCACAACTATTCCTACATAGTCCAGTCGCCACAGGAACATGTTCAAGTTGTGGGAGTGGCAACAGAAGAGGTGGCACATGCTGCTAGAGAAGAGGCAGAACATTGAACCACCTAGGAAAACAAAGAATGGCCACCTTGCTATAACCAATGCTGTCGATTGAAGTTCGACTGTCAAAGGCATTTCATTATTTAAATCAAACAGTACCGTTGTACCCTGCAGTTTCATCGTACAATGTCATTTTTCATGATATGAACTAAATACCATATATTGTTTGGTTATTCAATACGATGGATGATTTTGATTATGTGTTGAATATTGATTTCAGCGGAAACTGTTTTAGATAACTCCAACGTTGGATAATTAACAGTGAATTCTATTGTTAACTTGCTTTCAGAAAGAAAATATTTATATATTCGAAATCAATTTTGTTAATTTTCATTGCTAGTGACAGGGTGTGTTTATCTGTTTCTAATGTGGTCATAGCTCACGTACCAGAAGCAAATCTTTGATGTTATGAGAGACATTTTTTTCCGCATTTGAAGAAAAAGACCTGCAAAAGATGAACATGAGAAATTAGTTGGGTTCTGGTAAGATCTATCATACTAGTAGTAGCTAGGTAGTTCACCTAATATAAATTCCTAAGCACGATGGCTAATATGAAACGACAAAAGTGGTTAGAATTTATTCTAACTTATAAATTGAATGATGGAGAAAGGCAATTTCCTAAGTATCCTCATTCTAGTTAAACTACCTCTCAAAGTGTACATCAACGGCACGATTTTCTGGGCTTAAATTTAAGAAAAAGCGTTTAACTTCACGGGACTGGTTTGAAGTATACAAAAATGATAAAATAAGAAAAAAAAAGTATATATTTACTCGTTCAAAAATACAAAGGTATGAACTCTACCAAAACTTTTCCGGAAGAAAGTCTTAAATGTTATAAAGTTGTGATAATAAATTATGTATTTGATAATCAAGTGTGTTCAAGAAACAATTCCATCCCTGTGCCTGGTTTGAGTGTGAGACAACTGATACAAAAACTCTGTTCCAATATTTAAAGTAATTCTCTTGCATAATTAAAGCAACTAGATTCCCAGATTTAGTTTGTTTATTCAAAATTTCAATCAGCAGCAGGTGCTGGCAACATGCTGACATGTGTTTTCTTTTACACGAGAAAGGAACTGCTGAAATCACAACCGACAATGGACAACTAGATTTCATGTTTTCTGTTACATGACAGAAAAACTTAGGTTGTTGCCGTCATAACACAAACCACAACCCAAGGAAGAAAAAAACAAAAAACGGTTGTAGAATAACCTGGTTAGGAGTTGCAAAAGATCCACCACACGAGGCTTCATCAAATTGGCGAGAGTCAACCCAAGAAAGAGTAAAAACCCAATGAAATGGCTGAAACAGAAGAACCCCACAAACAAGAACGTTAGTTAGACATCATAAAATAAAATTTAAAAAAAAAAAAGAAGAGAGAGAGAGAGAAAAAGAAGGGATTTTGTTGATTACGTCCAAACATTTATGGTCTCGTTGTGCCAGCGAAAGAGGCTGAAGAGAGCTTGTTTGAAGGGCCAATTGACCCTGTAATAACGCAGAATGTATTCGTTGTCTTTCATGTAGTCCGGCAGCTCCCAAAACGACAGGAGAGGGTAGCGTTTTGGTCTGTGACGGTCGCAGAGGTTCTTCTTCATGGTCTGTTTGGACTGTGTAAAAGAGAAGGTTTCATCAGTTTCTTTGGGTTTGCGCTTGACGACGCATTTGGTGTGAGTAGTACTGTTCATCTGTCTCTGGAAGGAAGGTTGAGGTATATGATATGATACGATGATGAATGGTTGTTGAAGACTAGTGTGAGATGAGATGAGATGAAAGGCAACGATGGATGAGAATGTAAATGGTGGTTGCGTGGCTAAACGTTGATGCAGTAATGGAGGCTGCACAACTGCACCAACTGCAGCATTTAAGGAGAGCCTGAGTCTGTCTCCGTAAGCTTTGCCACTATTATGTGGGGTTTGTTAAGACTTATAAACCCATGCACACACACTTATTTTATATATATATATATATATTATCGATTGCATTATTGTTTATGAATTTCATTTCTCAAGTCAATATCTAAATTCGGAAACTTAGGTCACTGGTAAATCATCTACCAACTTTCATCTTGTGGTGGAGTATGGGCTACACCTATCGTTTCTTTTAATTTAACCATACCAATAAATCATAAATCGTAAATCCAATTTTCCCAAACTCGTTTCACATGATTTGGTGGAGTACACAAGATCTTAAAGTGATGTCTTGTTAATGGAAAACTAAGAGAGACTATCTTTCTTACAAGAGTTCTTTTACTTCTATTGTTGAAATTCTTAAATTTTATGCTTTTGAGTTATCCTTAATTGGATAGTCCAATTTTATATTGTTTATGGTACTTTGCTTTATGTCTAAAATGTTGTAATAAGTTGTATATTTAGTAGTTTATAGTTGATACTAAGCAATGACAACAATTGCGTGCAATTAACTTTATGTATTTCTATTTTTATATCCAGTTAATTTTTTATTTAATGTGAAATGCATCGAATGTGGTTTAAATAAAAAGGTGAAAAGGTTTATACTTTTAACTTAATCCAGTGAATATGAATTAAAAAATAAAAATGATTTGATTCTTAAATGTTTACTTAAATTTATTTCTGAGAAATTCTCTTAACTTTGAAATAAAACTTCAACTAGCTCACACGAAAGAAAGAAAATAAGCAATCAATAAACTCTAAGTACGGTTTATGACTTAAAATGTCCACATTATTCGTACATGGAGAATAAAGGTGTTTAATGTTATTTTGTTTAAGAAGTGATTAAGAAATGTTGATACGTTATTTCTAGTTTTTCGTCTTTTATTAATAAGTAAGTTATAAAAAATCAATTATTTCCTACATGTGAAAGACATCCGTAATATTCTTAATATTCAAAATACATGTGGTGTGACAAGCATTCCACCTATGTTAGTATAGGCTGATGATTCGTAATGTTGTGTCGATATGAATGTAATTTGGTCGAAATCGCTTTTTCATTACAAACATCTTACCAATGTTAAAATTTTCTTAGTAACACATTTCAGTCTTAGTTATTTCTTCAGCAAAAGTGACACTTTAGGAGAAAATAATATGAATATTAAAATTATATATATATATATATATATAGTTAATTATTTTTTATACTTAATACTAATAGTTGTAAAACTCATATCCTTTTTATGCAAGTTAAACATTTCTATTTAAGTTTCTGTCTTTCTCATCTTTCTTAAATTTTTACTATAACTTTCATCCTTTTCAAAATTAATGAGTTAATGAACCTAATTCTATCTGAACAAATTTTTATGAATATATTTTTATAATGAATGTATATGGATTTATTTTGTTATAACAATAATGTTAATTTCATATAGCTTTAATTTATTGTGTAGTACTTGATTTATTGCAATACTAAATTGAACTTTGTATTACATACTTGGCTGCAAAATGTGTTGTTTTGACTGAAGTTAAATGATGATTTAATATATGTTACAAATTTTCTAGAAGATTATTTCTAAGAATTTAATCCTAAAAATTGTTTAAAAAAATAGTTTTAACGATATTAAATTTTTTAAAAGAGTGTGAGAAAATAAAATGAAATAGCAATATACTTTTTACTCTATATCTTGTTACTAAAATTAACTTTCATTTTCATATTTAAAAAAAAAACATTTTTCCGTTATTTATTTTGGAATTTGAGTTAATATTATTCAAAAGTGTTATATTTTTATTTTGAAACATAATATTAAACCTTACTCAGTCATTAAATTAATCTCTGTCAAAATCATGGAAGTGGTCATATGTTAGAATAGAGAACAGTGTCAAATGTGAATTTCACAAGCAATTGAAAAAAGTGTTTTAGTAAGTGTATTGCATGTGATAAATATTTATTTTATATGTAGCTAACATTTACAATAAAGATATATCTTTTTAATCATAAACCGTAGTGTAGAATTTTAATGAATAATTTAAGTTTATGTTAAATTATTAATTTTATTATTATTATTATCTCAAAATCTCGATAATAACTCATTTAGATGTTATAAATAAAAGTGGAATTCTAGAGATACAATTCAATTAATTAGTTAATTAATTTTATATAAAATATGTAATTTGAAATAGTTAAGTGGTTACTGCCGTCACGCTCTAATGTCTAAATCTAATTAAAAGAACATAGAAAAAAAAATTGAACAGAAATAGTTAATATATGGAATATAAGTTAAAAGAGTTTAGAAACTGTATGAGATGAATATATGGTTAAAGTTTCCTTATCTCAATATAATTAATCGTATTAGTTTAAGGCGATAAAAAATAAAAAGAATATTTAATTTAAGAGGGAGTATTCTACTATAGTTACCTGTGACAATGTGGAAATACCCATAATATGGAAATATAAGTTACTAATTTGGGTATGGATGATGTGTAATAGATTACGTGAGGTGATTACGTGAGGTGGTTGTTTGAATTCCTTGATTGTTGAGAGTTGGGAGAGAAGAAAGATTATTCTTCCACCTACTAATTACGGCATTTAAATGGGTGTTAGTGTCAATTCTGAGCATCGCATCTACATCATAGTACTCATACTACCTTTTCATCTACCAATAAACATAATAAACCTTACATCTTGCCTTATGCTCTCTCATTTTTTTGGCTATCTATAAGACAACCAATTGGTTTATCTTAATATATATCTTCTTCGTTTATGATATTTGGATCTCAAATATAAGATAAGGAAGTACTTTATCTTATAAGACAACTTATTTTATGTGACCCTTTTGCAAAAAATTATTTAATCAATGTATTAATATTTGTATACTGTAGAGGATTCATCGGTCGAGTTTGGAAGACTGATTTGATTAAGAAAGTTAATTAATCCTATTAATTACTATAGTGAATGTGAATATACAAAACTAATGAGTAATTGGTGAGTTTTATTAACTAAAAATATATGGTATTAATAGATGATTAATGAGTTTGACGATTATGAAACCTATAAATACTAGATTAATATTTAGGTAAAGAAAGCTTTTGACAAATTCACACTGAAACCTCTTTAAGAAATATATATAACTTGAGTATGATCCAACCATCCATCGAAAAAAATATGAAGAAATTGAACAATTAGAATTAAATGAAAAGGGAAAGAGAACGATCAATGGAACAGCAAGAAAGAAAGAATGATCGACTTCGGATTCTTTTTGATACCATGAAAGAATGGGATTATGATATGTATGAATTATTGAAGTTAATATAAAAGTTTTATATGGAGCAAAATATGAAAATAAAAAAAGATTTTGAATGTTTAGTATTTAGAATGAAAGGGAAGGAAGGTCGGTAGTTGCAGCATTATAGAAGCACATGCTCTGATAAGGACAGTTTATGAAATTCATATTATTATTGAATTTGTCGGTTTTCTTAGGCTCTTCGCTCAAACCGTAATTGACCTACAAATTACATGGAATTAAAAAATACCCTAAACTGGTTTTCATATTGCTCCCAATTCCACTGTTTCAATCAATTAAACTCTTATACTTTCTACTAAAACTAATCCTCTTCAATAAATATAAAAAAATAGAAAAAGGTAGATAGAATATGGATGGGGGAATGAGGGTGTAATTGAAGAGAAGTAGATTGAGGTTAGTTGTTGGCATTAATTCACTGAATAATGAAAGCCTTAATACAATGATTATGATTAGGCGACAGTTGGCTCACTCTCACCACCTATTACAAAATACGCACGCTACCATAAATTGCATTACATTTCATTTCCCCTGCATTTTCGTCAAAACGTTAAATTAATTAATTAGCACCAATATTTGACATCAAATTCCACGTCCCTTTCTGGCCCAAAGTTTATTTATGTAATCTAACCATATCATTCCTTCGCTATAAATTTACATCCACGTCTTTCATTGTTGAAGATCAAATTTAAATATATCAATATTTTCATATAAAATCATAATAAATGATATTTAAATTGTCTTTCTCAGTAAATTTGATTTAAATATTTTTAAAAAAAGTCAAGTAATTAAAATAAATTTCACTGTCGTATTTAATTTAATTAAGCCTGGATAAACAGTATACATATATCTTATTTAATTGTCCTCCATATACATAGATTGATTTTGAAGATCAAGGTATATGAAATTATGGCATTTATTTATTACCTAATATACTTGGTATACTATTGTACCTGGACAATTTAAACGTACCTTAAAGTTACATTATATTTGTACATTAATAAAATTATTACGATAACCATGTAAAAGGCTTCAGTTGAATACAAAGGTTAAAAAGAAATACTCTTTTAACAATACTAATGGGTTATCGGATCGAGTACAGTGCTTACCCGTAATATGAAAAAAAAAGAATTATCCACTATCCGTTCACTATTCACACATATACTTGTTTAAAAAAATTATTAAAACATTTTAAAATATGTGAATATTCATAAATATTTCAAAATATATATTTTTATAAATTATTAAAATAAAATTACAAAAAAATATAAAATATACTATAAATTTAATTTCAATTAAATTTAATCTTATAAATATAAATTAATTTTAATTTTAATTAAATTTAATGTAAATTAGATTTTATTTTTATTTTTTACAAATAATATAATACTCATACTAAACAAGTATTAAAATATATATATTATTCGCAATATATATATATATATATATATATATATACGGGGTTTGCTAACTTGCGTACGCCTGTTTTTCAGTTGGTATATTTTAGCAATGTACCGGTTTCAGTAGACAAAAATACCTTTATATCATGAATTCTAAGTTTTAAGGTTAAGGGCATTTTAATAATTTTCATTCTCAAAATTAAAAAAATAAAAAAAAAAATCCCAATCCCTTATTCACATCTCTCATTCCTCTCAACCTTTCTCTTTCATCTCTTTCACTCCAACATTTTCTCTCTTTCACTCCAACATTTTCTGTCATCCCTACACTAGCCCTAATTGAAAAAAATCTAACACTTGTCTTATTTTAATAATTTTCATTCTCAAAATTAAAAAAAAAAAAAAAAAAACCCAAACCCTTACTCACCTCTTTCATTCCTCTCAACTCTTTCTCCTTCATCTCTCTCACTCAACACATTTCCTCTGTCATATCTGCACTAGCTCTAACTAAAAAAACACTAATTATTAAATAAAATGGTTAGAGAAAAAAATATTTACAAAAATAAAAAAATTAAAGCACCTAATTTTTTCTTTATATAATTATAAATAAAATTTCAAGATTTAGAATTTTTATTGTTTGATTTTATAATTGAGAATTTTATTATATTTTGATTTGTTTTTTTCTTTAGTAAAGGAAAACAAGTTAATGAATTTCTACCAAAAAAAAATTAAATGATTATGTAGCAATGTTACTTAGTAGTCTCAGAATGTAAAGAAATGTAAAGGAAGGATGCTCATAAGTCTTGGTGCAAGTTGTGCCCGTCGGCTGTTATATATATATAGTGAAGATAATGAAATTAAAAAGATTTTGAATGAACTTTTTTCGAAATGTGAATATGACTCAACTCTTTACAAAAGTAAATCGTTTAATAATGAATGTTTTTTTAGTTAGGGCTAGTGTAAAGATGACAGAAAAAATGTTTGAGTGAGAGAGATGAAGGAGAAAGGGTTGAGAGGAATGAAGGAGGTGAGTAAGGGTTTGGGGTTTTCTTTTTTTAGTTTTGAGAATGAAAATTATTAAAATAAGGCTAGTGTTTCTGATTTTTTTCAATTAGAGCTAGAGTATGAATGACAGAGAAAATGTTGAAGTGAAAGAGATGAAAGAGAAATGGTTGAGAGGAATGAGAGTGATGGGTAAGGGTTTGCGAGTTTATTTTTTTAATTTTTGAGAATAAAAATTATTAAAATACCCTTAACCTTAAAACTTAGAATTCATGATATATAGGAGTATTTTTGTCTATTGAAACTCGATACACATTGCTAAAATGTACCAACTGAACAACAAGCGTACACAAATTAGCAAACCCATATATATATATATACCAATTATTTATCGTAAATTTAATTCACAAATACGATGGACGCATATTTTTTTCTATCGAATATCAAATTCATGGATGGTTTCCCTAAAACTCACTTCAAGAACAAAATTTCATCATTCTCCAACACCTAATGTCATATATGTCTTTCTATCACTTATGAGTGGGAAACTTTAACTATATACAATTTTATTTATTACTCTTTTTTCATTTTAAAGATGATTTAATATCACTTATTATAATTTTATTTACTTGTAAATCGAATTTCTATTTTATAGAAATTAGAAAAAAAATACTCTATCGCCTATTTTAAACTTGATTGCTTCCTGAAAAAGTAATTAAAGTTATTATAAAGTTCAAATTTTACGAGCAAATGTAACTTCAAAAATTAGTAAAGAAATTACTACACGTTTTCATGTTTGTTTATGTATACATGTTAAATCAATTTACTTCTTCCATCTTCTATCGAAAGTTAATTTGAACAATCTTGGAATAAAAAATCAATTTCTATATTTTATATGATTAAAAAATGTAAGACTTTGGTTGAAGATGAATTGAAATAATTTGTATTATTTCCAAAATGATTTTAAATTCTGAGAGTATTATAATGTTGGAAACTTTGCTTTATTTAAAACTAGAGATATTAATATTTTATATTCTACTAAAATATATATGTTTGTGTGTTGAAATTGATTCGTTGTTTATAAAATATTACTGTCAATAATTATAATGATTTCCAGCACTAATCAGTTTAAAAGTAAATTATCAAAATCTTATTTTAAATTAATTACGTTAAACTATGGGTTGGACGAATTTACATTTTATATATTGGGTAAAATATTAAAAATACTTCATAAAATTTGAATAAGATATTTATACAAATCAGAAAAATATTGAGAATAGGCTAATCATATATATCAAACAAAATTTTAATTAGTTTCTCCTAAGCTTTCAAATTTTCTAGACATGATTATGACTATAATTACATTACTTCATTAAATTAATTCTTAAACAAGGGCACAAAAAGTACCTCTGAAATTACAAATAACGTATACATTTCAATTAAACATAGGCCAGATTAAATTAACTATTTTGTTCAAAAGTAAATTAGTGGAATCTTGCTATTTTATAAAATAAACATGTACTAAAGCAGGGGACAAAATGGGTTAAGCATCTCATATTTATGATTTTGAAATATTATTTAGTTACTTCTACAAAAAAAAGAAGGGAGGTTTTGTTTTCAGACGAAATTGGGCGTTATTCGAGCATCATCAAACGTCATAAAACTTTAAAACAAGTAAGGAAAATACAACAGAATAATAAATGAATAGGCCACTTACCTCGGGAACCAAATTGCTTGCGCCCCATGAAAAAAACAAAGTGTCATTGACACCCTAGGCACTACAGCTTGTTCCCGTGGAAACCACAAAGAAGTCTGCACCGCGATCTTTACTGACATGAATTCCTACATTCCTGGTTCTTGAATCGTTTTGATTTTTAACTTGCTATTTTTTTTTATATATATAGATTTGTGTACGCCAAAAGGGAAAGGGAAATGAAGAGTATATTGAGTACAGGAAGAATGAGGATATTTGTCTTACAGGGAGGTTTTGATCACGAGACACAAGAGGGCGGTATAAAATGGACAGAAGAAACAGGGCACGAGAAATGACAAGTGTCCTTTATTAAAGATGTGATATTTAGATACAGAACCAACACGGAGGTAAGAGGAAAGTAAGAGGAAATACGTTTCACGGGGAAATTGTGACGGAGAGAATGATATACACAAGTTACAGAGGACAGAGGAGGGAAAAAGCTTTATGAAACTTTGTATATCAGATTATCTGTTCGCTCAGAAGTAGGTTTCACAGCAGACACACACACACGAGGAGGCGTAAAACTAAAGCGATTATTATTTATTTTTTTCATCCAGATAGATATCCCACTTTTTCAATCAAAGCTTGGATATCAGCACCGCTGCTACCCTCAGTTGCCTCCACGATGTTGGGACTGTCTAATGGCATCACATCTGAAAGAGGGTAGCTTCTGTTATTATGGAGTTGATTGATTGCACTGCTTCCCACTCCCTTCAGTATGACACTTTTGTGTAGGCCGCCCAGAAGTCCTTCGTAATCCGTGTCACCGCATTCTCCAGCGAACACTACCATCTTTGACAGTTCAAAACCCCATCGAACATACAGGTATCTGAAGGAAAACCACAAACTTATTAGATGCAAGACTCACAGCAGCGCAATAGAGGAAATAGCGCAGAGAAAACAAAAACTAGCTCATGACTTGCTTTTGTACTATAGCACATTTGCAGAGACATTGCATAATTTCATACCATAATGTCAGAAAGAAACGCAGTAACTGCTTACCCCTCTCTGAGTAAAGAAAAGTAGACAACAATATATACGGACTATACAGGAACACTAACTTTAGGCATGACGGGATTTTTGGAATGATGATTCAACAATACCTCAGAGCTTGGGAACGAGATGCCAGCACTGGAATTACGTTCAGTCTTGTCCCATTTTGGCAATATATCGGATGGCAACGCAGAGCTTGGATCCTTAATAACTTACGAAGCTCTTTCACCGGGGGGGCCTGCAAAAGTAAAAGAGCAAAATAAGTGAATCTGGAGAAAAAAAAAATTGCACAGAAAACTCCACGTAGAGTCTTAATAAACTACAAATGGTTCTAAATACATAATCATAGAACAGAAATAGAATGAAAAATTACCATTCCTGGCTTTCGCACTTTGAAAGCATAACAGTAGTCAGTGGAAAGCTGTTCAGCAGGACTCACAATTTGTTCAGCATTCCCTCCCTTCTTATCAGTGATTGAATCAGCCCAACGCAATAAAGTTTTCCTCAACCCTTCTCCGCCCCAACGGTATTCAATGTGTGAGTGGTAATACAAGTCAACCACAAATGGGCGATCTTCAGGATTGAGGGATGGATAATAGAGATCACTGCCACTGTTGCAAATATAAGCATCAAAATCGCTGGGACTCAAGCCACCTGAGATTAGGAATGACTGTATCTCGGATATTGTTAATGATGTTGACAATATAAACCCTATAGAACCTTCAGCCCTATCCCTTCCAGCAGACTCAAAGATGACTTTAATGGTTTCAAGGAGACCTGAAGTGGTATCAGAATCCACAGCAATGACAAATAGATGCTTTCTTCTCCTTAATGGGGGAAATTTACCAGCATTTGGATTTTGATCTGATTTTTCTGTAGC
The DNA here is from genome assembly GCF_000741045.1 of Vigna radiata var. radiata. Classification (NCBI taxonomy): domain Eukaryota; kingdom Viridiplantae; phylum Streptophyta; class Magnoliopsida; order Fabales; family Fabaceae; genus Vigna; species Vigna radiata. The sequence goes on from NC_028357.1 coordinate 43,072,789, forward strand.
CCCACCCCTTCGCACGTCCTTAGAGATTCCCTTCGACCATGACAAAAGAGCATTCTCTAGTTTTGTCTTTCTATCAACAACATTTCCGTCAGAATCCAATGAATTGTCATTTCCACTACCCCCACTCTTCTCACCATCCAACGAAAACTTCATGTTTAGAGATAAGTCCTGTATATCTCTCAAGGAATCACCTGGTGATTCTGATTCTGAACTTTCACCTCCATCCTCACTTCGCTGCCATTGTGGATGCCTTGGTTTGCAAGTGGCTATTTTAGATAGGTAAGTTTTACAGTGCTCAGGCCATGAAAATAAATGAATATTCTTCAATCCGTTCTGTCTACATTTTGCCCAAAGTTGCTTGTTGCTTACAAGCTTCAAAAGAGCATCTGCAATAGACTGCTGATCATGGGGATCTATGAGCAGACCATTATCAAGTACCTGTTTTAGCAATCAATCAGGCACGGAAATTTCCAAGGGAACCTTTTCAAATCCATACATAACCACCAAACAGAAACCATACCCTATGAATATCAACAGGACCTCCATTTTTAGTAGCAACAGTTGGCAAACCATGAGCAGCTGCCTGTTCAACCAACACACAAGTTAATGTTTACATCTCCCAAAAGAAATTAAGCAATAATAAACAATTCAGGATTGAGAATATCACCTCAATTAAGGTAAGACCAAATGGCTCAATGAAAGCTGGATTAATGAAAACACCCTGCATAGATATTGAATCTGAATTAAATGCAAGATGACAGCATAGTTTGCAGAGGAAAGAACTGGCCAAGAAAGGATGTTAATACACAATTGGATCACCTAATTTCACAACTATATAAGTGTATTTACACCAAAAAACATTATACCACCGTAGATATACATATCAATTCAAAATGGCAGGTCTAATATGATTTGGCAAGCCAACCGATTGCATGTTATGTTACTATGCATCACAGATGGTTTTTGAGTTATGCAATGTACATGAAATAGTGCAATTTCAAATCATTGATACAAATCATACAATCAAATGATGCATAAATTTCTTTTCTTCTGCTTTTGCTTTTCTTTTACCAGATCTCATCAGAGAAATTGTGAAGTCTAAGATGCTTACAGTCTTGAATGAAAAGGAACTCGGAGCATTGCTAATAGCGTCCTGTCTGCTAGTTTCATTGCTTCATTTTCACTATTCTAACACATGGACCTCAAATCGTGCACTTATTCTATTTCTACGTAGTAGTATGCACCCTATTTGGTTGGTGCAGAGCTTTATTTTCACTCCTTTCAAACACAGGTTTCTCACATTCACCCACTCACTTATGCACTTCATCTATTATACTCTATTCCAATTAAATAAGCGAAGTTACCTTTGTCTTTGCTGCTAAACGATATATGTCAGGAACCTCAGATTGTTTGTGATGTTTAGGATACGCCACTTGCCCATACAGATCATACTTGTCAATCAGCTTAAGTACAGAGAGAAGAACAGAAGCATTTGTGCTAGACATCTCATCAATTCCATCTCGGTTACCCATAATTAATGTCTGAAAGCCAAAGAAGGGGAAGGACAAATAATTAATCAGTCAAGCAAAACAATTCAGATGTCCCGAGAATCAGGAACAAATGATACTAAAAAAGTTCACACTGGTCATTCATAGTTTCATACAAGGTTGGCAAGCTCTCGAAGAGGACGACATTCCCCAAATGCTTTTACCAAAGTTGTGATGTTCTTTTTAGGGTCCGGTCTGGCAAGGGCAAGTATCATAGGCTTGCGAGGGTTGGTAAAGAAGCGCATTATCTAGCAATCACAAAGTTTAAATTGCCATTAAATTCCACTTTTTGTATAGAATTAAAGGCAGAACTTGCTTGCCAATATGTATCTAACGTAATCCATCACTACAAAACAAAAGCAATAAATTGTATAATTATTTAGAAAACATTAAAAGTAATGGTGAGCGTATTTATAACCTCAGACCAAATAGGTGGATCTTGAGGGGCAGGATGGTCCAAATTCCCTTCTGGTTCACCTTCTATATCACCATCTTGTGGAACAATATGATGGAACTCCATACCGGGTGGAATTGTCTGCAAGGTACAATGAGATTCTAACATTTAATTTTGCATGGCATACCCCTTGCAGTACGTAAGAAAATGTAATCTTGCTTCTGGAACAGGACTCCACAATAACTGCTGTTATCAAGAGGGTGCTACGCAAACTAAAAGGTAAGCCTATAGTCTTTTTAAAATTATGCATTCACAAGAAAGCATGATACTCCATGCTAGGGTTTGCTTCCATATACAAAGCAAGGTACTTCTTTATGAGTATAAAGATGGAAAACAAAACTTTATGTCTCATCACAATTTAAAATAAGAAACCAAATGAAAAAAAGACAGATTATGCTCAGAAATGGACTTGTCTAATACAATATAACCAAGCAGTGAACATTTTGCTTTAGGAGTCAGGTTAAAAGAAAAGGCTCAAATCAACAAGATAGAAAACAAACTTATAATATTTCAATGAAAAGGTTTATAAACTTGAAATTTTAACTCTAGCCACCCAAAATCTATAACTCGAAATCATGGTCCACAAGAAAGATCATTAACATGTAGCTAGAAATTTTCGGTTTGATCTGGTACTTACAGCCATGCGGGGCATGAATCGCCCATAACAGCTCACATTTCGCCTGATCCTTGCTCGTATTTTACGCTCCAATACTGGATCAAAGCCATCATACAAGCGCCATTGTTCTTCTATTTCCTGTCTAGTGCTTGTAATGACTATTTCAGACCCATCAAGGGCTAATTCCTCAGCTTCTATCCTACGCATGATCTTGTAAGTTGCATTTATTTCATCTCTCGATAGTCGACCTTGCTTTAGAAGTTGTTCCAACTTATCGCGGCCAAGCGAGTGCCCAGTAAAAAGCATAGGAACATTTAAGGCGCCAGATAAAAGAGCAGCAGAGTCACCTGCATCTGCATAATGTCCATGGATGGCGACTGGCCAGATTGCATGCCCGCTGCCAATCTGTTCCCCAAGAGATTTGGACATCTGTATAATGTGGTTAAGTGCTCCGTCAACAAATTCAGGAATGTATGGCCAGAGAAGTTCTTTCGGAATATATTTATCTCTCGGACCAAAGGGAATACGAACAATATAAGAACCGCTACTCTCTCCCATGTCATCTCCATAATCATCCGCGTCTCTTGGTGTCAACATTTCTGTTGGCTCCGCATAACTCCAGTCTACATCCGGAGCCGCCACTTGTCTAGTTAGCAAATCAACCCGATAAACTCCTGGCATTGACCCCAATGCCCTCGCTAGTTCCACCACATACTTAACCTATTCAGCAGAAACAAAGACAGATGGAAAGATTTTAGTTTCCACATACTGGCAGTGTGAAAAAACAAAAGGAAGACAAAGGTCCTTTTTGGATAAGTTTTTCCCTGAACACTAGCAGAAAAAGAAAACTAAAAAAAGTTGGAATAAACTTTCTCTCAAAAGCTGAACGTGCTTTTTTAAATAAGTCTATTTTGTATATAAATTAAAATCAGCATTTCGAAGAAATTAAAAAACAAATAAAAATGAAAGCGCTACCTGACCACCGGTATCAGAATCACGTCCTAGCTCCATATTCTCACCTCGTATTAGGCCATGAATGCTGCATACATATACCCCTTCTTGTTAAAAACAAATAACGAAATCAAACCAATCAAAGGTTAATTTAATCAGCGAATACACAAATTACACTCTACAAAACAGAATAAAGAAACAAACAGTCTACCTTCAATATCAATCTACTGATCATCAGAGCTTGATTCAATTACACATTCATTACAATAATAAAAAAATAAAAAAAACAAACAAAAAAACAGAGGTGAAGGACACCTACCTAACGAGTACAATGTAGAGCTTCTTCCCTTTCTGACTGTTGGCCCAAGTCTCCATGGCATCGGCAGAACTGATTCTGGGCAGCCTGGCTCTGTTGGCGTCGCCGTGAGCTGACGCGTCACTGACCGGATCTCCCTTCTCTCCTTCCGACAAGTCCTCCGACATATCCGCGGTGGCTTCCCTCCGCCCTCGCTCGCGCTCGAGCCGGCGCTTGTTCACTCTCTGCGCCGCCTCACTCTCCAGCTACTCAAATCCATCACAACACACACAGCACGATCAATACACATCATCAAGCAGAATAATCACAACACATAATTGAAAATAATTATAATCGACGGGATTGAGAATCGAGAATCGAGAATCAAGAATTAAGAATTGAGAGTCGATAATCGAACCTGCTTCTTCTGGCGAGCGAGGTTCCAAATCCGCCAGCACATATTCTCCAACCTGGTGTTCCTCTCCTGAGGACTCCTGGTGGATGAAGCCTATAAAACGAAAAGAAGAAGATCAGCAGAAAGAAGTGAATGAGGGGAATCAGAAAGAGAGCGAGAGAGCATACCCGAACCCATGAGCGGTAGAGATCGGTCTCATCAAAGCCGATGACCTCTTCGACGAAGTAGCGAGTAGGACTGAACCTTCCTCTCTCTCTGAGAAGCAGAGAGGACTTGGAATCGTCGAGGCCAGGCCCTACGTCCAGTATCGCTTCCAGGTAGCTGTTGAGCCAATCGTTCCCTGCCATTTGTGATTTATCCCACACTCCTCCCTGCTTCCACTTCTTGCTCCTCCTGCTCCTTTTAAAGTGAATCAGAGGAAGGAGAAGATGTGTGAGGTGAGCAGCAATCGAAGAAAAATAAAAAGAAAGAATATTCCCGGGAGGGAGGAGGAGTCTGGAAATAGACTGTTGCGGGAACGTCCTTTAAGCGGTTAAATCTTTTTCTTTTCTTTTTCTATTTTATTCTTTCGGTCCTAACGAGTCCTGCCATCCGCCCCTGGATGTATGGATGGATGGGATCGGATGGGACCTGGTGAGAGCAATCCTCGGCATTTGTCAGAGCAGTACTTTCTTACTTTTCACCACCATCCCTATCTCTCTCTCTATATTTCTCACATATACTACCTCTTAACACAATTTCAATACGTCAATAAAAAATAATAATATTTTAACAATTTTCTTTTAATAATTTTTTAACAATTATTATTATTTTATTAATTTATTTGAATTTATTCTAAAAAATATTTAAAATGAACAAATTACAAAAGTATTATGAAAAAGTTATAAAAAAAATTGTTAAAGAAACTTTTTTAATCAAACAATTTATTCCACACTCATTTTACTTATCATAAATACTTTTTTTATAATGCCTACACAGCTTATATTTAAAATCATTTTCCTTTACTCATCTATGTCTAACCAACATCTTTCATTACGTTTTTTTTATTAATAGAACAACTTCTTTCAGTAATTATTAATAATTTTATTGGTTTTTTAAACGTTCCTTTCTGTATACATATTTTTATTTTACTTTTTTACTTCTTTTTTTATATGTCTTTCTTGATCATTTTCAGTTTTTATGAGATATAATAATTTCTTTGACGAATTGACGACAAGTCCTCACCCATTTTACCGTTTCTAATCACCAGTCAATTGTTACGTAATCAATATATGTCTTATGATAATTGTTACATTTATTAAATGTGACTTTGTGATGTCTTTATGATTATAGAGTTTTGAAAATCTCTGATAAAAGGATAATTATTTGTTATTTTTATAAGTGAGATGAAAAAAAAAGAGATTTTTAGATATGTTTAGAAAATTATATACAAAGTAATTATTATTAAAAAAAAATTGTAATATTCGTACAAAAGCTTTGCATGTTATATTTTGCGATGTCTTTACTCATTAATCTCGTACACATATAGTTATAAAACTATGTAAATATTTTATCTTTTACAAGTTACATATGAATAGTTTGACTATACTTTTGCATATTACATTATTATAAATATACTTTGATGTTTGCTTAGTTATAGTATTATTATATTAGTGTCGATATTAATTACAATAATAATATACAAATGATTTTTTATGTTTTAATTATATATATATATATATATATATATATATATATATATATATATATATATATATATATATATATATACACCGGTTATATCTTATACCGGTTATATCTTATCTATCAAGGTACATATACTTAATAATCAACCAAGAAATATTATTCATTCAGTTTTTTTATTCATTTAATATTTATATATTTCAGTGTAAGATAATCTTTCTCAAATAAAAACAATAAGATAAAAATTATAATACTTTAAATTATAGTATTTATTTAATTTTTAAAAAAATGATAGGTCGAAATAAAATGAATCCTCTCTGCCTGGTAATTTTATTCTAAACTAAAAGTCAATAGATATAACACACCAATGAGCCAATATGAGCAATTGCATAGAAATTATTAAACCTGGGCTTAATCAATTAAAAACAAAAGCACCGCCCAATATTATCAGGCCCACACCACTCTCAGCAGTAATTTGACACAGTAGCTTCTCTTAAAAAGTAACAAGGTGTCCGAGAATTTCTATGTGAGAATTAAAAGTTTGAAAATAATACAGTTCAATTCATTTTTTATTTTTTTTATTCAGATTGTCGTTTTCAACATGATACCCCGCACTACCAAAAGTTCAATGTTTGTGTGATTATTATTATTATTAATATGCCGATAAAATATCATTAAATATAATATAATAATATATAAAAAAGAGTAGTGACACGTGTCATCCTTCTAGTGTGAATGCTCTAGGTAATGTTGTGATTATTATTAAGTTACTTATTCAATAATTAAAAATCCAAACAAGAAACTAAGAACAGAAGACACCTTGAATACTTTAAGTGCAAATTATTTTTGAAACATGGCACACTCAAACTGTTAATATTTATTATTAAAAATTCAGCCAATAATATTTACCTTTAATATGTTGAGTTTTTAAGTTTTTAAATTAAATAAAATATGTTGAAAAAAAAACTAAATGAAGTTAACCTTCGGCTGTTAAGGAAAGGTATTTTTAATAAAGGTAATTAAAATATTTAAATTAAATATTAAATACTGTTTACTTAATATCTTAGAGTTAATAATTAATATTTGCTTCAAATACCATTATATGTTAGTGCAGAAGTTAATTGTCCTTTTCGCCACAAAGTCCGTAATGATACCCTAAATTGAAACTAAATCGGATATTTGGGAAAATACTAAAACACCCTTGCTTTGAACGGCATTTAACACTTCACGGGTTTTGGTATATGATCTCAATTATTAGAATACAACTTCATTAAATTAAACAATAATTGATCAACTTATCTAACCAATATGCTACATTTGATACAATATTACCAAATCTTTTTTTTTCCTGTATGTTAGGTTAGTGGATTCTTTCTTCTAGATGTTTGGAAGATAGTCTGAGAAAAAATTAAATGAGTTTTTGTATAACAAAGATAATTCAGAAAAGAAGTAATTTGTGAAACAAATCACTTCTTTCAATTCATACAATACAATAATAATTATCATTTCCTATATTAATTAACTTCTCACATTAAAACTAAATGGTATTTATAAATTGATTAAATGGGTTAAAACTATATTTTGGAAGTAATTTATTTTTTCAGAAAACTCACAATCACAGTTTTACCTGGAATGAGATTAATAAAAAAACATGTTAGAGAAGGAAAACTGCGATCACGTTCAACTATTTTAAAATTAAAATTGTGTTTTTTATATACGATGCAGATGTTCAAGTAATTATTATTGGAGTATAATAGTAAATTAGTTTTCTTTTAATATTCTTTTCAGTGTTCCAAACAATCAAATTATATATATATATATACTAAGGACTATCGAACGGTTAATACGGCCGGTCTCTGGAAATAATAATTGATTTGTGAAACAATTGAACGGATGTAACGGTCGGTCATCTTAAAGGAGAGCAACCGGACAGTTAGAAGTGGACAATCTGAAAAATAAAGATAAAATCAGTTTAGTTAAGGTAAGTGTATGATTAAGGTGATTGGGCCAAGATTGGGCCCTGATTAGGACCACCTTAATATTAAGTCCATATCTAACACTATAAATACAAGTCACAGATACCAGGTAAGAGGGTTCATTTATTGTGCATTTAATACAAAGCTTAAAACAACCGATCGGACATTTAACTAACTTTAGCATCGAATGCCTTTAGGAGACTGGTTTATGGAGGAACGGACAGACAAGTGCAAAGAGACGAAGAAGCGAACGACTGGTTGGAGGAGCAAATTGTGAAAGATTCGGATTACTTGACTTTACACCAAAATATATATATATATATATATATATATATATATATATATATATATATATATACACACACACACGTTAACTTGTAATATCCACATGCAAGTTCAAGATCCAAACAAGTTAATCTCAAAAAAAAATCTGAACAAGAAAAAATTAATATTAATTGTTTTAGATTTAAAAAAAACGTCTTAAACTATTTTTTTTAATAATAATTATTTTAGATGCTGAAAAATGTATAAAATTATAATAAAAATGTTATTTTAAAAATTTATTTTATATTCTCAAATCTTTGAATCATTCTGTGACATATATATTAATCAACACCTAAATTATTTGAGTTTATTTATTACTCGTATTTTATTATTATTATTATATATATATATATATTTATTGAATTTGACATTACAAAAATTTACAATTTTTTAGGAGGTTACTTTTGTCATTTTCGACGGTTTTAACCTCCGGAAAATGCTTTATCTGCGGTTTAAAAAACCATTGGGAAAAGCTGCGTTGCTAAGTAATTACAGACAGTTTTTGTAGAAAAGTTGCCGGTATTAGCGGGAGTTTTGCCAAAACCGCAGATATTGGCGAGGACTTTTCCTAAATTGTCGGTATTAGTGGGGTTTTTTCAAAACCGTCAGTATTAACGTGGGTTTTTCAGCAAACCGTCGATACTTATTGAATAATTCAAATTTTTTATTATTCAAATAATTTGATTATATTAAAAAATGTATTTTTTGTTATATTATTATTTCTATTGTTTAAAATTTATTTTATATAACTTTTTTTTATATCTTTTCTAACCAATATAAAAAGCTTTTTTAATATTAATGGACACTATATATTTTATATACATTTTGGTTTGAATCCCTAGTACTATTTAGATCTATATTTTTTTTATATATCTTAAATTTTACATACCAAAAAATATATCACCAATGTCATCTTTATTAATTTATTTATTATTATTAATATATAAAAAAGCTTTAGGGTGATAGACATTTTAGGATTTATGAAAATAAAAATCAATAGGTAAAGAAATTGAGAAAATATACTAAATTCACAACATCTCCATATTCCTTAGAAATGTCATAAACATTGAAAAGATCTAGCAAAGTTATTACCTTCACAACTTCTTCACCTTTGATAATTACATAAGGTACTCTCTCTTCAAAATTTGGTGCAGTAGCAGCATCTCGCTGTCACTTGTAAAATCAAATAAAGAACTCATCTCCTAGTCTAAAAAGATAATGTTTTCTATGAAGTGAAGATTGGATACTAAAATTTTTCATTTTTACATAAAAACACATAATAAATAAAAATATTAAGAAAGAGTAAAAATATTCAAATATATAATTTAAAAATTATTTGGTTCATTGAAATTAATAATACACATTGAGTGAATCTTTTGATATAAAACAAATCAAATAATTAAAAGAAAAAGAGATAAAATATTTAATGAAAAAAATTATAAAAAATTAAAGAATATCTTTGAATTTAAAGTATTTATCTCTTTGAATGGATATTTTTTTCATTAAAATTTATACACTTTGTTAAAATGTACCAATTAAAAAAAAATTATATATATATATATATATATATATATATATATTAATTTTTTATTTTAAAACTTTGGGAGAAGGTAAAACTTAAATATGTGTAAATAAAAATTAATTAAATTTAAAAGTTCCATATAAATGTTTGGTGATTAGTGAAATCATATCAATTTAGTTGTTGGACTAAATTGGTGAAAGAATTAACGTCCAAATTATTTCTATATTGATCATATCTATAGGAACACTATGCGTAAGCTTTCCAAATATTTTAACCATGTGCAGTGTGGCACAAACTAATTAAAAGAAAATAAGTGTCATTTTTTATTTATTAAATTTTGTTAATGACAAAAAAAGCACATGTCATTTCAGTTCTGTTAAATACAGTTATGATTATGTTTTATTATTTTTATTTTATTAGAACCTAATATTCACTATCACCTGAGATATCTTCGAGTGTTCGGAACCAGAAGAATAAAGTAAATGGGAAATCGAATTCGAATCTGTACCCAATTCAGGTGTAGCACAAAAAGGCGTATTCTTGGAGACTGTGATTTGCTGAATAAGAAAACAAAGAAATAAGAATAAAGCAAGAATATATTATTTTTATTATGTAAATGATTTAAATACATAAGTTTGCTTTTATTAATGTTTCTAATTTAAAAATGAAAATGGCATTGAGTTTTATTTTGAATAATGAAAATAATCAAACATACTTACTTTATTCCACTGGTACTTGATACATTAGAAGAATAGAAATATCTATTTAACAGAAAATATATAATTTTAGAAATATATAAAAGATTTTGTATGTATTTTAAGCATCTAAAACACATACACATCTATAGTACAAGTATACTACATTTTCTATCCAAAATTATACAGTCACATACCACTTAAATGTCATAATGTATTTGAGCAACGTATGCATGTTAAACTTTTCTAAGACGTTCTAGAAATTTTCCAACATAGATAATAATTTATGCTTAAGTGAGTGATAAGCTTTCAATTAAGTTAGTGTCCTAAACTACCACCTCAACCTTTCTTTAACATGACATTTGAACACCATTTTTCTGTAATAAAGAAAATGAAATATTTAGATAATTTATATGACATATTTTATTATTTCACCCTCACACACATGGTTAGAATGTTAATAAACATAAATGAAATAATTAAATACTATTTAAATTGATTGGTTCTATTAAATGAATATTTATCAAAATTTCATAATATTATATAATATAAACAAGGCAATAATAAAAAAATTATTTTTTAAATTGTCATCATAACTCAATAATTATTTTTTAAATTGTTATTCTAACTTAATATATAGGTCTTTTAGATATATAGGAGACTTAGTAATTATATGTCAGCTTTGTAGTTTTTCTGAAAAAAAATGTATCAGAATGATTTGTTGCGTAATAAAACTTTTTGTTGAGTATTTTGTAAACGAAGAGATTATTTTTCCTATTACATTATTCTAACCAAAATATCATATAATCATTGAGATATAACGAAATCTAATCCAATTATAATATATTGAATTTTCTTATTTTTCATCAGCTTCCAAAACTTTCATTACATCGAAATACCATTATCATGCTTCAAATACAACCTTCATTATAATTATACAATTATCATAAGTAAAAAAAAGTGTATATTTTTAACTTTATAACATTATTTATGTTATGGTACAATTCTCACACATTTAACAACCATCAAAATTCTCTTACTCTAATTTTAATAAACCACTAACATCTCTTAGAAATTAACTACAAAAAATTGATATAAAATTATCGTCTTTTAACTTAATTATGATTCCGAAAGCTTTTCTAAAATATAATCTCTTAGCACTATGAAAATATTATCTAAAACCGTTTAAAAAGATTAAATTTTAATAGAATAAAAAAACATTATATATATATATATATATATATATATATATATATATACACACACACTAGTTATATATGTTTAAAACATAAATCTCAAAATAAAACTATGGTGTTTTTTTAACCAATATTAAGTTTCACCAACACAAAATTGGTCTATTATGTTTATTTGACCCACATAAAACAGAGGAAAAATAATCAATGACATGCTTATGATTAATTATTAATTGTTCAATATTTACGTTTATTATTAAGATAACAAATGTAAATATTTAAATTTCCTAAATCTTACACCACTGTTGCACTCCTTATATCACTGTGCACGACAAGAATTTTAACCAAAACTTACATCCTATAAATATAAAAACAGTAACAACCAAGGTCTTTTACTTAACTACAGTGGAGATGAGAACCACAATGATGTTTTCACCAAACAATAGCAAAGATGATGCAAACCATAATGGTGTTTCCATCCAACAACATCGGAAGCGATGCGAACCATGCTTCCACCTAGTTTAAGGTCTAGGATTAAGGATTTAGGGTATAGGTTAGGATTTAATGTTTAGGGTTTAAGGTTTAGGGTTTAAGGTTTAGGGTTTAAAGTTTAGGGTTTAGGGTTTATGGTTTATGGTTTATGGTTTAGGGTTTATGGTTTAGAGTTTATGGTATATGGTCTAGGGTCTAGGGTCTAGGGTTTAGGATTTAGGGTTTAAGGTTTAGGGTCTAGGGTTTAGGGTTTAACGTTTAGGATTTAGGCTTTCAAGTTTAGGATTTATTGTTTATGGTTTATGGTTTATGGTTTAGGGTTTATGGTTTAGGATTTAGAGTTTAGATTTTTTGGGTTTAGGGTTTAGGGTGTAGGGTTTAGGGTTTAGTGTTTAGGATTTAGGGTTTAAGATTTCGGGTTTAGGATTTAAGTATTAGGGTTTAAGGATTAGGGTTTAGGGTTTAGAGTTTAAGGTTTGGGGTTTAAGGTTTAGGGTTTACGATTTAGCGTTTATGGTTTATGGTTTAGGGTTTTATGTTTAGGGTTTAGGGTTTAGCGTTTAGGTTTTAGGGTTTACGGTTTAGGGTTTCAGGTTTAGGATTTGGGGTTTATGATTTAGGGTTTAGGGTTTAAGGTTCAGGGTTTAGGGTTTAGGGTCTAGGGTCTACGGTTCAGGGTTTAGAGTTTAGAGTTTAGTATTTAGGGTTTAGTGTTTAGGATTTAGGGTTTAGGATTTCGTTTTTAGGGTTTAAGGTTTAGGGTTTATGGTTTAGGTTTTATGGTTTAGGGTTTATGGTTTATGGTTTAGGGTTTAGGGTTTATGGTTTAGGGTTTAAGGTTTATGGTTTAGGGTTTAAGGTTTGGAGTTTAGGGTTTAGGGTTTATGGTTTAGGGTTTAAGGTTTAGATTTAGGGTAGAGGGTTTAGGGTTTATGATTGAGGGTATATGGTATATGATTTAGGGTTTAGGGTTTAGCGTTTAGGGTTTAGGGTTTATAGTTTAGTGTTAGGGTTTAGGGTCTAAGGTTTAGGACTTTGGGTGTAGGATTTTGGATTTTGGGTTTAGGGTTTGGGGTTTACGGTTTAGTGTAGAGGGTTTAGGGTTTACGGTTTAGGGTATAGGGCTTAGGGTATAGGGTTTAGGGTTTAGGGTTTAGTGTTTAGGGTTTAGGGTTTAGGGTCTAGGGTTTAGGATTTTGGATTTTGGGTTTAGGATTTAAGGTTTATGGTTTAGGGTTTAGGGCTTAGGGTTTTGAGCTTAAGGTTTAGGGTGTAGTGTTTATGGTTTATGGTTAAGGGCTTAGGATTTAGGGTTTATGATTTAGAATTTAGGGTTTAGGGTTTATGGTTTAGGATTTAGGGTTTAGGGCTTAGGGTTTTGAGCTTAAGGTTTAGGGTATAGTGTTTATGGTTTATGGTTAAGGGCTTAGGATTTAGGGTTTATGATTTAGAATTTAGGGTTTAGGGTTTATGATTTAGGGTTTAGTTTTTATGGTTTATTATTTAGGGTTTAAGATTTAGGATTTATGGTTTATGATTTATGGTGTATTGTTTAGGGTTTAGGATTTAGAATTTATGATTTTTGGTTTACGATTTATGATTTAAGTGCAAAAAGTAAGATGAATTAGTCTTTATGTATGTATTTTGTTATCAAAAGTTGTCTCCATTTCACTACTGAAAACTTATGTTTTTTTTCAAAATATTTTTGCTACGTTGAGATTAACTTTGCATCTTTTATTACAACTGTGTAAGCTTGTGTGAATGTTTTTAAAAGAGTTATGTAATTATTGAATGTGCTTTTCTTTTGTTTTGAATATAAATTTTAAAATTTTTAATTTATACGATGTTTATGTAGTTTTAGTATAAAGAAGGAGAAAAGAAAGGAAAATTAAAAAAAAAAGCAAAAGGTGGAAAAAAGAAGTACGAGAAAAATAAAAATAATAAAAAAGAAGAAGAAAAAAAATGAAAAAAGCAAAAGAAATTTACTATGAAAAGAATATATTTACTCTATTACTTTTATAATAAATGTAAATTTAAATATATTATAAATACAACATAATTAATTTAATTAGGCATGACATTCAACATATATATAAGAAATTGAAACCAACACAGGAAAAAAAGTTTGTTGTTTTAACAGCCGTGGTAAGGAAAAAGAAATAAAATTCATAAATATTTATAATTTGTAAGAAAATTTGGGCAGTATGACAACTTTATTGAATAAAAAAAAATGTTAATAATTGGGTAATTTTTACAAATTTGGATGAGGTGTCAAGTCAATGAAAAGGTTGGGTCATAAAACCGAATCTTGAAGGAACGCGTGTCGGACTGTGGTAGTGCTGCATGTGAATGTCTTTTGAAATCTATGAAACAACATGTGACGTGATCAATTACACTTTCAAATTTGTTCAGACATATCCTGTTCATATATTTGTTAGGTGTCTGACTTGAGACATATCTGAATTTTACACCAAAATGCTGTAAACATGAGACATCCTTCTTTTATCATATTGCCATATTTGGATAATTGAATTTTATTAATACGCACAGAAATATTATTAGTTAATTGGTTCACTTCATTTTTTAATTTTAATAATTAGTTAACTTAACTTCAACATGGTAATACTTTAAGTTTAGCATAAAGTTTTTAATTTAAAAATAAATACTGTAACATTTCAATAAATATAGAACTAAAGTTATCATTTATTCTAGGAGTTAACATAAATAATAAAGGAGAACAATAAGCATAAAGATAGAAGAACATATGAAATATCATATAAAATTTACAATGAGAGACCGAACGGTCAAGGGCTCACTAAGACCGAACGGTGATACAAAATATTTGGCCAGACGGTTTCACAAAAAAATAAATAATAGAACGGTATTATATTAATGCAAGAAAAAGAAAACTAAGTTAAGGACCGGACGATCCTGCACTACTCTCAGGTACAATATCTAAAGGCTGGTCGATCTGCAGTGCATCCTCTAGAGTATCTTCAACAACGCCTTCTGCTTACACCCAAAGGATGATCATCGCAGTGAATAAAACAAACCGAATGGCCAAATACCGAACGACAACATAATCACAAGACAGAAAAGATAAGGGTAAGCTTACGTAAATTTAATTAATCATCCCAACATACATATAAACATAAAGACCGAATAGTATAAGCAACATCACATTCATACGATCATCATACATACATAGCTATGTAAACCGAACGTTCAAACAATCATAACTGACCACTTAGACATTGTCCGGACTGTATGAACCATGTAGCTCGACGTTTCTAGCACCCGGTGTGGTGTAGTAGCTGGCACAACTCATCAGTTACTACCCGAGGTTAGTCCTACAACGATCATTTGGTCTTATGACTGCGGACCTCCTGCCATTCCCACGCATGAATAACCTTTCTCTACATGAGAAAGCGTCATCACGGAATATCAGGATCAAAATGACAGCAGAGTCTGACCATGTTCATACTTTACCAACCATCATCAATCATGAGACATTCCTCTACTGGAATTCTCTTACTTAACCAAATTTGCATTATCACATTCATCAGAATAGAAGAAAATGTTAAGGAAATGACCGAATGGTCTAATACCGAAAGGAAATGGAGTATCAAGGAAAAGTTTAGTAAGTGACCGAACGGTCTAACGTTGAGAAGAATCGAGTACTATCCCAAAGTAAAACAAACATATAATTGATTTACGAAGATGACCGAACGCTTAACAACTGAGTTAAGTTTTAGTGAGACCGAGTACTTTAAAGATAAGATGCTGGTATAAGACCGAGCACTAAAATAACCGAAGGCTAGTCTATGACCGAGCACTTCAATACCGAGTACTTGGTGGAAGACCGAGTACTTTAACTTATAGCAATACTAGTTTATGACTAAGTATTTCATAAGGCCGAGCACTAGATCTATGACTGAGTGCTTTACAAGACCGAACGTTCTTTGGATTAGTAATAATAATATGAAATCGAATGCTTCATAAGTTAAGTGTCAGTCTAAGACTGAGCACTTGTATGACCGAACATTCAGTTTATGACCGAACGTTCTTAAACATACTATATATATTAAAACCGAGAGGGAAAAAGACTCTCTTGACTTATTAAATAACAGATTAGACAAAATAGATAACAAACAATCATGAGCATCACAAGACCGATCGGTCCAGACCGAACGGTTTAGGGGATGACCAAATGGTCCTAATGACCTTCGATCACGGATTCCAGAATTTCTCTGAGTTTAATATATTTACTCTAAGTTCCTAATTAATATCAAACAATTCATGTAACAACATACAATATTTCAACATACCAATTCAATCATCAAACATACATTAAATCATGCATCAAACAATACAAAGAATTCATAATTAAATCTTATAAGCTTCCCTTATCTCTATTTCCAGCTAGGCTTCTAAGTCTTGAGCAGCAACTACTTCTAAGGTTTTCCAAGGTCCAAAGTCTAAGTACAAGGAAATGGATTCAGAGAAATGATTTAACAACCACATGCAAGCATAAAGGGTGCGTGCATGTAAGAAGACCAAGAAGCTTCCAAGGTCATAAACACTTACCAATTCAGAACGGAAATCTGATTGGTGCAATTTGAAGAGCTTGGCGCCGGTAGCAATTAATCTGAAAGGGAGTTGATGATCGGAGTAGAAGAAAGGGTTAGAATTCTAGAGAGAAGGAGGAGAAAATGATGTTTCTGGAAAATAAGCTTGAGGATGAAGAAATGTTGTAATGCAGAAAGTGGTGCCAAGTTTAAAATTTCACTTTAAATATGGCCACCAAAATGGACGCTCGGTCCACTCCCTGCATGCCACATGGCTTCCACTATCTAGAAAATCACATTCCCTTTGCAGCCACACGTCTACTGAGGACGGGAAATTGAATGGCTAACAGGTTTTGTCTCCCACTTGCATGGGAAAATTGAAAGGGTTTTTGACAAGTGTACCCCACTAAAGAGAGTATTATAAATGGGGTGTGACAAATACCACTTTTGTCCAGTAATTGGATTTGATTTTTTCATAGGAAGGTAATTTTTTTTTCTTGTTTTGAAGCCTAATTAGTGTGGACACTGAAAAACAAAACAAATTAAAACCAGTAACGTCACTGGAAGCCCGTCATTAGTACTGCTTGCTAAGCCCAAGCCCAACGTGGAGCGAACACATACCATGCTCATCTCATTTCTGTGAAAGCCCAAACCAAATAAAAATTATTTTTCTTTGCCAGAGTTGACGATGAAAGTAAACAAAAATTGACGATAGTTTTTTTATTCGATTTTCTATTTAATCAAGCTTTCAATTTATTAGAATAGACTAAATAGTTATTTACTATGGAATCACCATGCACGACAAAATTATTAATTTTATAATACTTTAGAAAAACTATGTACAAGTCAGTTTTCATTTATCAGTAATATAAAACAGAAAAAAAAACTATTGAATTTATATAATTTATTTAATTGTCAAGCCGCATTTTTTAGATCGAAATAAATCAGGAAATATATTTTCTTTGAGAAAAATATATTCAACATAAATTGTTGTTATGCCACTGTTCATATACATATCTTGGCAATGACTACAAATTCGTGACGGGTTTGGATAACCCTACAAATTACACATTCAACACAGTCTTTCTTAATAACATTTGTTTCATCTTGTCAAAATATTTTAACAGTAATTATTTCTAAGGCTTCCCTTAAGGATAAGTTATTACACATTGCCCTAAAAATCAGCTTGAAAATATTTTGATAGATATTGTTAGAGGAAATATACGATAATAATTGCAAAAGATAAATGAGTTTTTAAAAGAACTAGTATTAGTGTTTTTTTTTAATAATAAAATGAAAATGTTAGTGATTATGTTTAAATAGATAGTGTTTTGATATAATTATACTGAAGCGTTAAATTGTGTATAATGTTTTTTTTTTTTAAAAGAACTATTTACTTTTTAACAGTAGATTTTATCTACGAATACTTATATACATGGACATTTTTGTCATCTTATTTTTTAAAGGTATTCCTAAATTTATAAATACTATAGGAACATCTATTTCGAAATATGTTCTTTATTTATTTCATATCAATGTTTCGAAATATATTAAAAATACTTTTCAAAGTACCAATTCAAAAAGTATTTACACTGAATTGATTATTTTGGATATTTTCGAAAATACGTTTTTAGAATGTAATATATATTTCGAAGTATGTTAAAAATATATTCTAAATTGAGTATTTCTAAAAGTATTTCCGTGTATCTGAAAATAGTTTTCAGAACACTCAATCCGAAAAAATAAATAAAAAGAATATCTTGGGATTTTTATTATATTTTTTAATGAAAGAGAGTTTGAAAATTGTAGGTTTTACGAGGGTGCAGGAAGAAAAAGGAGTTTACAGGAAGAAATTGCCTTACAAAATATGTCTCTGTTGGGTCTCAAGCGCACGCTCACAAAATAAAATATGTTTTTTCATTTTTTTAAATTAAACTAAAGTAAAATCAATTAAGTTGTGTCCTCTTTAAAACAAATAGTGAATATGATTTTATTCTATTAATCGTTTTTATTGTTTCAAAATACCTTTCATTATGTTTAATATAAAAAAAAAAAAGTAAAATAGAACTCATTGAAAATAAATTTCAATCAATTTAAAATAATTTTGGAATGATGTTCTTAAATATGATAAAATAACTTATTTCTCATCAGATAAATTTCTCTATAAATTTAATAATAATAATAAAAAGTTCTCTATAATTACTTAAAAAACTAAACTTAACACTATCTTATACCTAGGTTTTTTAATTATTTTTTGAAAAATTATATTTTTCAATTTATAAAAAAAATATTGCAAAAAAACATAGTTTTAACTTTCTCTTTTCTTTTAAGATTACTTGTGAAATCATTGACCTAAATAGACCTAAGCTCAACTAATCTCATACTTTCATTACTCGTAATTAAGTCTTAAGAAAACATAACAAAGTGAATTAAGATATAAATGTTTCATTGAAAGAAATATTCATACCTAATATTTGACTATGCCTTCACCCAATTTTACTTCCTTTCTTTAAAAAAAATAAAAATAAATAATATCTTGAGAAGAAGAACATGAGAGAGAGGTGTTTTACTTAACTGAGTTTACGTAGCTTTTTCAATAACACGTGAAAACCCTTTTATCAGAATTCCCAAAATGCCCTCCAGATACTTTCCAAGAAATTCAAGAACTTTCCCCAACCAACTTTCTTTTCCAGCCTCAACGGTCAACCACGGCATCTTCACACTTTATCCCACAAAAAGGTTCACAATAAGGTTAAAAATGAATAATGATATTTACATAATTTTTTTACAATATTTAAATATTATTTACATATCATTTCATAATTATTTAAAATTATTTCATAATTAATAATAATAATAATAATAATAATCATAAATATTATAAATCAACTATTCAAATATTATCAAAAAAATATTATTTAAATTTCGTTAAAAATACATATCATATGACAAATATCTGTTGTTAAATACAACATAATACACAAAGTTTGGTAAAGAGATTTTTTTTATATCTCTGTTTATAACATTTAATTCTACTTTCTATTTTTTAATGATTCATTGTTATAATCGAAAACATTAATTTGTTTTATTTTGAACCAACAATATTGTTATAATTATCAAGAAAAGTTTTATCTCATTAAAAATAATAATATTTTTATAGCAGTATATTAAGGAGAGCCGGCAATTGGGTTTTCGTCAGAGTCCACAGCTGATTCTTTATTGTCTTTCTCACTCTATTTGTGTGTTCAAACTAAGCTTGATATTTATGAAAAACAGTGTTGATTCTTATCTGCTAGTCTGCTGCTACATAGAACAATTGTGAAGTGTAGACCTGGGTTTACCTTTATTAATTATTATTTCCATTTTTTTCATAGCCGCCTCTTCTTGTTCAGCTCCCAGTCTCTTCTTTTGCACGCCCCAGATTCCTAGAAACCCACCTTCCCTTGGTTCTCAGTGGAAAGTTTAGTTATTTTGTCTTTTCTTATGTGTGGGTGAATTGGGTAGTCTGAATTCTAACAACAATTGTTGAGTTCCATGGTCTTGTCTTGGATCCCTTGCCAGCTGTCACTCTGAGGCTTTTTGTCCGATTGGGTGATCGAGGTGTTTTGGAGAAATTTAGGAAACACTGTGCAGCTGTAACTTCATCCAAGCAACTTTTTTTTCACGGTCATCTTTTGTAATCGCTGTCAGAAATTGATCTTGCCTTGTTTTCATTCAGAAATTCAATTCAATTCATGGTGGCCCAATTTGGTGAATTGGGCCAACACCTTTGATTGCTTGGCGGGTTCTTCTGGTCAATATTTTGGAACTGTGGCGATGGTTTGTGTTGTAGGCTGAATATGATGCTTGATCAGGACTCTGCCGGTTTTGTTCGGTAGTTTTATGCACCTGATTGCTACTGTGTTGCTACAAGGAGATGCTTTCCTATTGGATTGCGGTGTTTAGTTAATAATGGCCATTTCTGCGTTATTCTTGGTTGTGCTGCTGCAATTGTCAACAATTTTTGGCTCGGAGGTTGTCTTACAGTCAAAGGAATGTGGCACTGATTGGGTGGCACATTCACATGCTAGTCATGGTCAGGAACTTTTCTACATAAACGGCAATGTAGTGGACAAGGTTGCTTTCTGTGAGTCTCTCCAATCGTATACTGAAAAGGGGTGTGATGTGAACGACTACTTTGGAAGTGTTAAATGTGTGACGGATGTTTCTTTTGGTATGGTCCAGTAAGATGTTAATTTGAGTATGGTTTGCCGTTTGCCAGAGATAGTTATGCACATTTTCTGTAGATTTCCACTTGTAATGTCTATCTTTCAGAATAGCCTTTATTTTAACCTTTGTGTCGGCTTTTATTGTTTGCAGTGGATTTTCCTTTAAAGGCAGGGAGGAAACTTCTTAAAAAGGATTCAAATACCGAATCTAAACCGCAAGGAGATTCTAAGCCTATCCCAGTCCACGTGGTTGGTATTTCTGCAGGGGGAGCTCTGTTTGCATGTTGTCTTGTTCTTTGTCCTTGTTTCTTTAAGAGAAGGAAAGCAACTTCTCATGCTGTTCTGAGCAAGGACCCCAATTCAAGTGAGTTGATGTTTTTGTAAACTTTTATCACCTTTTTTGGAGTTTCTCTAGATAACTTGCATGCTAGACATTTGCATTCATGTTATGAATTTGAGAGATGGGTATTTTGACATGCTGTGATGAACCATCTATTCCTATGTTAACATAAAAACTGTTGAGCTGTAATTCAGTTTCAATTTTTCTCTATAAATTTACAGTACATCAAACTCTCATCAGACTCACAAGTGTGAGACTATTACTATCAGACTATTGTGAACAGTGTATCAGTGTATTAGATGCATTGTGTATTTTTTTTCAATTATTTTTGTCTCTTTTTTCTCTCTTCTCTGTGTGTGTGTTCTAACAACCAGTATTAAGAGCAAGGTTCGAAGGGGCTGAAGTTGTAAGAATAAGATGACTTCCATTCCTACCAATCTTCCGATTCTCGCAATGAAGAACTATGACAACGGGAAAATATAGACACGATTTGTAATGTAGTTTCAAGGGGTGTGGGATCTTCTTGAAGAAGGTTGCACATATGTTGGTGCAGGAGGAACAAAAGCTCAGTGAGCTGCAGACCAGGAGATTGATAAGAAAGTTTGCAAGGCGTTGTTCAGCTTGTATTGGAGTATTGACATAACAAACATTGAGAGGATTGCACAAGCAAAGACATCAAAGGAGGCTTGGGAGATTCTTAAAAGGTTTCATGGAGGTGCCACAAAGATCAAGAAAGTGAAGTTTAAGACGTTATGACAACAATATGAACTTTTGTGAATGGAGAGTAACGAGATAGAGGCTAAGTATATTACCCATGTTCATACGATGCTAAACACAATGAAGGGTCTTGGAGAGAAGATGTTTGAGTTGCAGGTGATTGAGAAGATATGTGTACACTGCCAATGAAGTTTAATCACATAGTTGTGGCTATAGAAGAATCAAAGAATCTTGAAAAGTTGAGTCTTGAAGAGCTTCAGTTCAGGGTTCTTTAGAGTCACATGAACATAGGTTGAATGAACAAGGAGAAGAACCAAAGAATGAGCAAATTCTCCAGGCACATACCAATCCAGAGGAAGCTTTCAATAAGAAAGGTAAAACAAAGAAAAGTGGGGGCAAGAAGTGAACAAAAATGATGTGAAGGAAGATAGCAAGAAGTGAGCTGATTTTCAGCAAAAGAAGGGACTTAACTAAATGCAAAGTGTTATAATTGTAACATAATGGGTCATATTGCTTAGTATTGATGGAAACCAAATCCAAGGAGGGATGGAGTCCAAATGGCTCAAGAAGAAGGGGATGATGATTCAAGTAGAAGGACTTGAAGAAAATTATTGGTATCTTGATACAAGATGTTCAGCATATATGATAAGAAGGAAATATTGGTTCATAAGTCTTGATGAATCAATTAAGAGCAAGGTGAAGTTCGCTGATGATCATGCTTTAGTGGCAGAAGAGGTTGGAAAGATAGTGGTTAAAACGAAGAAAGGTGGCCAAGCTTCTATTACAAATGTTTTGTTTGTTCCTAGAATGAAGAGTAATTTACTAAGTTTGGTCAATTAGTTGAGAGAGGATAGACTTCAAGATTAGAAGATAAAAGGCTTCAAGTGCATGATAAACAATACCATTTGATTTTGAAATCACCTCTAACCAAGAATCAAATTTCAAGTTTGAAATCGATGTAGTAGATCACAAATGTTTTGTAGGTGTGATAAATAAAGAGGATTGACTTTGGCATTATTGTTTTGGACATCTTAATTTTTGAGATATACAAAACTTGAAGACTAGAAACATGGTACAAGGTGTACCTCATATTTCTCCACTCAAAGAAGTCAATAAAGAATGTACGAAGACCAAGCAAGAAGAAAATTCTTTTCAGGATATGTTTTATCAAAAGCAAAGGATAAGTTACAAGTGGTCTACTTAGATGTTTGTGATCCTATTCAAACGGAGTCCTTGGAAGTAATAAGTATTTTGTTTCATTCATTGATGATTTTTCAAAGAAATTGTTGATTTACTTTTTCAAAAGAAAGAGTGATGTTTTAGAAGTCTAAGAAATTTAAAACCATGGTTGAACAAAGCAATGGCCAAATTATCTAAGTTCTGAGAAGAGATTGAGAAAGTGAATATATATCCAGTGAATATACATCAAGTAACTCCTCCATAGGCATCATAACATAATGGCACGGTAGAAAGGAAGACTTAAACCATTATGAGCATGGTACGATGTATGATGAACACTAAGGAGTTACCAAAATATTTGTGGAGGCTGTGTCAACTGCTATCTATATTTTGAATAGATGTCCATCTAAGAGATTAGAAGGGATTACTCCAAAAGAAGTTTGGTCCCACAAGGCAAATGTTATCTAAGAGTGTTTGAATCCATATACTACAAACACATTCTCGAGCAGTCAAGAAAGAAACTAGATGATATGGTACTGCTAGGATATCATCAAACTGGTGGCTACAAGTTGTTCAATACCATCAATAAACAAACTGTAGTGAGCAAAGATGCTGTGTTTGATGAGTCTGATGGTTGGAGTTGGACGTCAGACACAAATGAACAGTATAGTGGGATTATTATTGTGTCTGAAGATGCTGAGACTAGAGAAAAAAGGAATTGATGAACAAGTTGATGAGCTGAGTATAAGAAAATTGTTCTCTTTATGATATCTTTATCATTCACGACCAAATATAGAATTTTCTTTAGCAGTAATATCGAGATACATGGAGAGTTCCAAGTATCTCATCGTCTAGCTGCCAAACAAATTCTCAAATACATCAAAGGAATTATGGCAACTGCTGTTTTCACAGAACAACACTTCAACTCGGAAAATTGAAGTTGTTAGGTTCACAGATGCAGATTGAGAAGGTGATAAGGATGATCAAAAGAGTACTACAGGTTTTGTGTTCTTTATAGAAGGAGCCTCGTTCCCTTGGAGCTCGAAGAAGGAACAAGTGGTTGCATTGCCCACGTGTGAAGCAAAGTGCATAGCTGTTGCTATGCTGCATGCATGAAAACAATTTGGATTGAGTTGAAGCATGACGTAGGAATGAAGTTTCTCATTGACAACATGTCTGTAATAAACTTGTTAAAGAACCCTGTAACTCATGGAGTATTGACACTAAATTTCACTATTTGAGAGATCAAGTGAATGAAGCAAAACTGGAGTTGGTGTACTGCAACAGTCATGATCAAGTTGCAGATGTTTTCACCAAATCGACTAGGGCTGAAAGATTTAAATTTTTGAGAGATAAATTGAATGTTTTTAATGTTGAGAAACTTAATTAAGAGGGAGTGATGAGCTGTAATTCAGTTCCAATTTTTCTGTAAATGTACAGTACTTCAAACTCACAAGTGAGATTATTGCTATCAAACTATTGTGAAAAGTGTATTTTTCACAATTACTTTGTCTCTGTTTTCTCTCTTCTCTGTGTGTGCGTCCCAACAAAAACTTCAGTTTTTATGGTTGTTATATGCTTTATTTTTCTTTCTTTATTATATTTAACACAATGCTTCCAATTATACTTGAATAAATTATGGACAACTTTGATCTTGTAGTGGATTCCGTTTCCTCCTTTGAAGCCTCCGTTAATGACAAGATTCCGGCCAGTCCACTACGAGTGCCAGCTAGTCCGTCAAGATTCTCAATGTATCCAAAACTCAGTAGACTTCAATCATTGCATCTTGATCTGAACCAAGTTACAAGAGCTACTCATAACTTCTCAGAAACATTGCAAATAGGAGAAGGGGGTTTTGGAACTGTCTACAAGGCCAAATTGGAAGATGGTCTGGTCGTGGCTGTAAAACGTGCGAAAAAGGTAAGTAGCTCTGAGTATCTAGTTTAAAAGTGTGCATCTAATCGTAGAATGCTCAAGTTCTGGATTCTGTTTTGTTACAAAATTATGCATCAAAATTGTATTATGAAATGCTTTCATTGTCATACCACTGAAATGGTTGAAGTACTTTCTCCATGCTGATATGGCTAAATCGTATAGGAACATTTTGATAGTTTGAGAGCAGAATTCAGCAGTGAAGTTCAACTTTTGGCCAAAATTGATCATCGAAACCTGGTGAAGCTACTAGGTTATATTGACAAAGGAAATGAACGCCTTCTTATTACAGAGTTTGTGCCAAATGGTACCCTTAGAGAACATTTGGATGGTAGGACTATGCACTGTTATCTTCCAACATCTGTCTTTGAATATTCAATCTAATACATAATATCATGTTATACTATTTGCAGGCATGCGTGGAAAAACACTAGACTTCAATCAGCGCCTTGAAATTGCAATTGATGTTGCTCATGGCTTGACCTATCTACATCTGTATGCAGGTAGTGATTACTGTAGTATGTAGATTTTGTTCTCCGACGTTTTCTTTTTCCTACAAACCAACTGTAAGATTGTTCTTCACATCTTACACAACTATAGTATAAATAGATGTTTTCAAATCTTGAGTTTATAGAAAAATGCCTTAAATAGGGTGTTTATGTGTTGTTTGTTTATTGAAACAGCACTGACACGACATTATACTCAAGTAATAATCACTGAGTATCTTTTCAACGTATTTCAGTGCAATCAATCTTATATTAGTAGCATATCTAGTTAGAGGTGGGAAAAGTTGTTTTGTAGTTGCCTTAGCCATACATAGATACTTAACCGTCGATGTTGTTTTGTAGCATGTCCAGAGACTCGTTTAAAATGGAGGAATCACGTTTATGATGTGAAAACCTGTAATTATTAGCTTCTAAAATGTATCCAAAATGAGGAAAATCACATCCTAAACATGAAACCAAACACAATTTATTAGTTTTAATATTAACCGTGAGCTATACAATATATTACTTTTAATATATATGATGAATTTTTTCTGAGGATTCATCAAGAGTAAAACTCATAAAAAATTGACATCACTTTTGATCCAAAACTTGGAGAAGTTGGATTTATTTGTTTTTTTTATATGGCTTTTAATTTGAATTATTCCCATCAATATATATTGTACTTGATAAGAATAGAAACATATTTCATTGCCTTGACATTGTGGCCATTACGTTGTCAGTTTTTAGCTTGTGTTAATTCTAGTATATTCATGCTGCATGATTATAGATCTGCCTATTGAATCTTGATGCGTAGCCTGTCATGTCTTGGAACAGAAAAGCAAATTATCCATCGAGACGTGAAATCATCCAACATTCTGCTGACAGAAAGCATGCGAGCTAAAGTTGCTGATTTTGGATTTGCAAAGCTAGGGCCTGTAAACACTGATGAGACACACATTTCTACCAAAGTGAAGGGAACAGTTGGTTATTTGGATCCTGAGTATATGAAAACATACCAACTCACTCCCAAGAGTGACGTTTATTCGTTTGGAATTTTGCTTTTAGAAATTGTGTCTGGCCGCCGTCCCGTTGAGTTGAAGAAATCTGTTGAAGAGCGTGTTACACTTAGATGGGTAAGCTCATCATTTGTTTTCATGCAGTGTCATCATAAAAAAATTACGTTGTCAAAACTTTTGAAGTAATTATTGTAAAAATGAATAAAATGTGTTTGATCTTTATGCAGGCCTTCAAGAAGTACAACGAAGGAAGTGTAGTGGAACTGGTGGATCCTTTAATGGAAGAAGCAGTAAACACAGATGTTCTGATGAAGATGTTTGATTTGGCATTTCAATGTGCAGCACCCATTCGAGCAGATAGACCTGACATGAAATCGGTGAGCGAGCAGTTGTGGGCAATAAGGGCAGCTTACCTCAAGAGTGCAAGGAGAACATGAGTAGTTGTATTTGATGATGATATAGTGAAGTTGGTCTTTATCTCTTTTTTTCTTTATCTATCCTGAAGTGATGTCATTTGAATCTTTCTCGGTGACTTTATTTATTCCACAGTACACTGCCTAATGAGTCATTATTGTGAAGTGTGAACATTACTTAGGAAGTGGCAACCCAATGCTGGCTCAGAAAGCAAGACCTGAATAAACAAACTTCGACAAAAGAAAATATACGGCAAGGAACTTCCTTGTGTTGCCACTGAAGTATTTGTCTGTGTAGAGTTGAAAGTGGATTTTGTAAAATATGGATTTGTTCTTAAAGGATGAAGTGTTTCTTTTTATGTCATAGTGAAGATCGGCTACAAAAATGCGTGTGTTCCATTGCTAATAAATGATAATTAACACAACCAAATTTTACTCCTAAACATATCCATTGAAAAATTGAATAAACTACTCTTTATGACTGCGAGGCCAAGCACCTTCAGAAAACCACGAGTTAAAGTAAAACGAAGTCCTCTTGATGCAATTTACAATAAACAATTTTATGGCAGGCAATTATATATCACATATCATAATTTATGTACAAAGTGCAACAATGAGCAATAGTTGAAAAAAGGACTCACTGAATCATACAATTATTATTTTGTCATATGACTCAGTTCTGTATTCCATGTAGATGGAAAAAAAAAAACTATTACTAGTAATCTAGTCTCATGAATAAGAACTGGTTCTGCAACATAATAATTGAGGTGGGAAGCCTTATTCAGATGCCCAAAAAAGCTTTAGCAAGAATATGTGAGCGTTGCTCTGATGACCAAATTTGTGTTGCCTAGACAAGTGTCTAAAATCTTAGTATTTTCCCAGCTTTTCTTACCAGAAAGGGATGCAAACCCAAAATATGTTCTGGAATGAAGTCGTGCCGTGTGAGTATACCAACCACAGGTGATCTCTGCAGTTAGCAATGCACAAAACTTTTATGAGTGAACATCAGAGAATAATTAACTTTCTTGATCAAAATTAACAAGGCATGAGAATTTTACTTACACTAGAAATCTTGGGTATCACAAGCAGATGCCTTAAACCAAGCGCCCGAAAAAGTGTAAGGGCCTTTCCCAGTGACATTGTCTCCACAACAGTATAAGGAGAAGTATTAGTAAATGGATGTAGATCTATGAACATGTCCATCTCTTCCTCCAACAACTCTATATCTTCTATCCTCAGACGAACTTTGCTTGAACCCTTCTTTGCAAAATCATTGGCTGCAAAGTTATCAAAGACGGCGCCACTGGTTGCCCCAGGTGAGGATATAAAAGCTTTCTTCTTCAACAATGTGAGAAGATGGTCACGGAGGATTATGCCAAATAACACCGGAGCTTCTGACATAGGAGGCTCGTCAATAACAGGAAACCCGTTATGTCCTGTACTTTTGAGAATAAACACGATGTTACGAACCTTTTCTATGCCATTAAATGTCTGCAGTGGACCTGTTACTACATCACCTACGGTTAGCTGCCTCATATAAGGTTCAGCATGAGTTTCTAAATATGGCAAACCCTTGGCTTTCATTATAATGTCATATATATTTCCGTTGAAAGCATCTGCGACAGTCTTAGATATGAATAGCACCATCATGATTAAGGGTAGCAGTAAGAGGTTGTTGGTGAGTTCTAGAATAATTACACACAGAGAAACTGTCGTTCTCATGGATCCACCAAGAAAGGAAGCAGCACCCAGTACAGCAAAAAGACCATGGTTAAGATCGGAGTTTTTGCCAAGCAGCATTCCAACGATGCGTCCATAAGATGCACCAGTAACAATAACTGGCACAAAAAGACCAGCGGGAGCAACAACTCCATAACTAAAGATACTTAACAAAAAGCATGTAACGAAAAATATTAGCATTGATGTAAACTCAAACTCGTCATCGGTGTTCTTGCTAAATAGATTTCTAATAGCATCATCATTTGTGTTGAAAATGAGGCTTGCAAGATCATTGTAATGATTAGGAGCGCACTGGAACTTTTTGTAGATACCAGACCGGCCGATTGTAGGACAAGGTTCACTTGGATTAGGTGGGCAAGGTCGGCAAGACGTAAACCATGGCAAACCAAAAAGAAGGCAGGATGTACAAATGGAGATTACACAAGCAAGCAAAATTTTAAAAATGGTTCCTTTCCTGCAAAAGTAAATGATGGAAAGAATGAGCTTTGTATAATGTAAAGTACAATGTTAGGAGAAATTCAATTTGTTGAATGCACTTAAGGCTAAAAGATAGCTCACTCATTGATAAAATTGTATATCCGAAGAACTTTGCTCAGCAGCAAATTAAATAAGCTGCCAAGTAACCCCCCTATAACACCAAGAATAAACACTGGAGGAAGATCCACCAAATGATATGAAATACTCGCCGAATAAGCATCAAACATTATCAGTCCCCCTTTACCAAATAGCCCACATTTACCACTTAAACATAGGTCAATCATGGCACGGAGCAATATTGCAACTATTGCAGCTGTGAAGAAAGCTCTCCACAGAAGGGCACTTCTCCACCTATAAGACAGAAATTAAACATTTATTACGGGAACAAATAAACTTATGGATTTTAAGATTGATAAGATCTGTAAGAAAGAAAAACCAATTCTAAAAAGCAATAAGAGAAGACAGTGTTTATTGTCATCTGAAAGCTGAAGGACCTCAACCAATCCTTGCAAAGAAAGACATAGATGCGAGCCCGAGGACAATTAATCAGCAGCCTAACAATATATGCCTAACAACCCACCCAAACCCAATGAAAGTTATGCTTGATAAGAAAAAGGAGCTATTATAGTTTCAGAGGAGTTTGATTTAACATGTTTGTAAACAAAATGTGAAGAATAAAATTATATCATATGAAGTTTGGCCACAATATGCAGCTGAAAACATACAAGAAATAACAAAATTTAAGACATTTTTTATCACTATAAATAAAGGTAAGGAGGAAATAAACATCATTGAAAAATTGAGTTTACAGGAGAAAAGCTATAATGTTTAATAGATAGGCAAACAAACCAAGATGCCATCTCTTCCAGAGCAAACAACACACCACCAACAGGGGCACGGAAAGCAGCAGCCATTCCAGCAGCTGATCCACAGGTTATTAGATCTCTCCGATCACGGTCATTCTTAAAAAACTGTAACCATTTCCACGATAGCCCGTATCTCTTTGACCCACCCTGACCTAATAATGCTGCTACACATGCACCTGTATGCACCATAGGTCCTGCCTTCCCAATAAGAAGTGATGAAGAAACTGCTGTAATGCTTCCAATAATCTGTAGAAAGAACCAACATGAAAGTAAATTTCTTCTTCAGGGAAAACAAGAAATCCTGTTTGAGGATGGCTGAATCTGAAAAAGGAATCCAGAGTACTAGTTAATTAAGAGACAGTGTTACCTATATTATGAAACAAAATGATATTGGAGAAACGTGAAAATTTAATATTAGTTTCAGAATTCTATCATAAACACGTGCTCCATCAATTTAGGGAGGAAAACAAAATATAGAATATTGAAAGCACCATAGATGTTGGAGAGGGGACAACATTGATATATGTCTGCCTCATGTGTACGGTATTTAGATTTAGATTAGATAATATTTAGATGTCTCAGCTGACAGCACAAGTTATTTGTGACAGAAGAATACATCTCACACTAGTTAAACAAGCAATATATACCTAGTGATGATTTTATCATAGCTAACAGGAAATATTAGATGAGTTAGCCATTCGTCTTTTTTCCCTGATTCCTAAACATGTTCATGAAGACAAAATCATGTATTGTGGGAAACAAGAAAATAACTACGAAAACGAAAATTAAAAAGACAAAAAGAAAGAATCATGTAATTAAATGATGGGTAATATGGCTAAAAATGTACTGGCAACGATCATTTGCACACCACAAAAGTTGCATAAATTTTTCATCACTTCACAGCTCTTAACAACTTAGTACTGTATGTTAAAGTTTTGAAATGTGTTGCTTACCTAACTTTATCTGGAAATAAACAAGAAGTTATATAAACAAAAATTAACAATATAGAAAGGAAAGTTACTGACTACTGGAAAATGTTGAAAAATTTACACCACTTTGTGAAGTGCCAATAGCAATGTCAATGAATGATAATAAGAAAGGGCAGTGGACTCCGTTTTGAACTTACGAGTGACTTCAAAAATGGGTATAAACTGACCAAATATAGGTAATCTATTGTTCCATTACTATCTAGTGTTTACGTCATTTACATACTCCACCTGGCACCTAAAACATTTAAAGTTCCACGTTCCAAGAAAAATACTAGCAATATGCTTCTCAAAACTCTCTTTAACTATTGGTTGGAATTTAATAGAACCTAGTGATAATAATTTCAACAAAAATTTAGAACATGTGTTGCTATTGTTTTCCTCTATAATTTAACTGCATATGCAGACATAGGTTAAAGAACATCAAAATAATATGAAATATGATCATCATAATGGCCAAGATCACATTATTCTATAGGCAAACCCCACACTAAATAAACGTAGTATTAGTTCATTGTATACCTTAACAACAAGAGTTTGCACAGTAAATATTCCAGGTGCATCCACCCCATTTAGGTAAGCCTTCACCTCAGGTATACCTGAACCTGTGGCCGCAGGTGCTATAAAAGCCGTAATTAAGGAGGCAAAAAGCGTGAGACCCAAATTAGAAACAAAAAATATGAAGAAGGCCAACTGGAACCTGCGACAAATCCCAAGCTTCCAAAACTCAGCCAATCCATGAAAATAAATTATAAATGGTCAGCTAGAAAAATAAAACAAAATAATTTAAAACATCGTTACCTCCTCTCCAACATCATATTGGAGGTGACCACAAACTTGATGCCAGCGAGATTCTCCACCGCGAGATTGTTGCAGAAACCAATAAGGCTAACGATCATGCCAACGAGAAAGCACAAGAGCCATTTCATAAAAATGTACTGAAATATCTGAACCTGTCCTCTGCTCCTCCAATCCTGCTTGAAGAACTCGTTCTCAAACATCCTGCACAGCCAAAACAGAAAGCGCGAGACTTGAGAGGTGGGTCACGGAAAAGATTTCAACTTTGGGCAAAAGCGCAACACCCAGATGAAAAAAAAGGAGAAAAAACTGACTCATAATCGAGGCTCTCGATTGGGCTGACATTGACGCCGACAATAGCAACCTGGGATGTGGAGTTGACAATGGATCTCTGTGAAGAAGAAAGTAGAGTTTGACGAAGGAGAGGTTCGGCGTCTCCATTCCTGAGGTGGTTTGTTGACATGACAGGAAGTTGGTGAGAAGTTAAGAGTGTTAAAAGTGGGAGAGTGAAGTGTGAAACATGTGAGTTTGACAGAAACAAGCTTAAAGAAAATGGAAGGAAGACTAGATCAATCAGTGAAAGGATGGGAATAGATGATGGAATAAAAAAAGTAATACAAGTTGTTCAGAGAAGAAAGAAAAGCTTAATTTTCTTTTTCTTTTTCCTTTGGCATATAATACCTCCAAAAAGGAAATTTCTCCTCGGTAACAAAGGTTAAATAAGGAAATTTCCCTTCACAGAGTCTGACGTGGCATTGATTGAGGTCACTGGAAAAGGCTTAAGATGGGAAGAGATTTTAATATGATATACTCTTTGATACTCTTTTAATGGTTAAATTATTATAAATGATTCAAAATTTAAGACTTTTATATTCTTTTAATGATACTTTCTCCTTTTTTTTAAAAAATTTTAGAAAACAATTAAACAATAAAATACCTAACAAAAGGATTAAATTTGTTAACCCTCTTTTAAGATAAACTTATATCTATACTTCAACTTTTCTTAAAAGGATATTGAATTTAATTGGTTTAATTAGGAGGAAGTTTGAGTAATTTTGAATAAGGGTTTTGTTTTAATGCTGTGTATAGATAGTGTAAAAATATATAATATTATTTTTCCTAGTTTTTTACTACTGTTATTTGTTTGATATATCAAATGAGTTTGTTTCTAGTTATCTTTTAAAAAAGTTATTAACAGACATCAAAATAAATATATGAAAGGATAAATTATTTTGTTTGTTTTTATTTTATTTAATTGGTAAAAGTTATTTGTTATTTTTAAAAATTAAATCACGGTTGCCGTTTATATTTAATAAACTGAATGATGTTATTAAATCCAATAGCTTCATTTTCACAGTTTACGTTAGTTAATATTATTGCGATTAAATGGACGAAAAATATAACATCGATGAAGTTTTAAATTGAAGAGACAATATTAAGTTATTTAAAGTTAAGCCGTGTTAATTAAGATATAACTTTGTTTTGTATAAAATTTGTTATCAATATACAATTTGAGGTTAACAAATTGTAGTTAAAAAGTGAAATTTTATATAATATAGAATAAATAGGTATAATATCATATGAATGTGTGCTAAAAATATCGTGGGTTGTTTTTTTAAAAACTATGAAAAGCAAGTTAAAATATGTGATATGTAAATACATTGTTTATTTATAATATAGATCCTATATTCTGTATTCTGTTTTAATTTTATCTTTAATTATACTTCATATAGAAATTTATTCTAAATTTGTTTAATTTAGTTGTATAAATCCTACCAAAGTTAAAATATTTTTTATTAATTTGCTTTTTTCAAAATGTAAATTTTATTTACACATACTTATATAAACATTTTACCATATAATTAATTTCGTATCATGGTAGAATTTGTAAAATAACGTAGTTAATTTAAGATAAAAAGCACTTGCTATGTTGCGAATAATCCAAAATTTAGTTGTCTTTTTCGTTCAATTCAAATGAGGTAAGCAGAGAATGAATACTAAACATTTTTACCAAAAAGGGATTCGAATAAAGTTGATATTATCATTGGAATTTGAAATGATTATTTTGAATCAATTCTAATTTTAATGGTCATTTTTGAATTGCTTGTCGAACTGAAAAAGATCGTAGAGGAAATACCTTTACACTAGAAAAATCCCCTAATAATGATTATTTGCTAAATGAAATTGTAGTCTTAAAAAATAAAACATACTGACAATTTCACAAAAAGAGCATAAAGAAACTCATTTTTTTAACATATTATTTATCTCATTTAGTTGTTCAAATTTTTTAACTCAACTAACGGAATCGATTTTAGAAAAAAATATAACTTTTTTAACAATATTAATTCATATTTGAGTGTAAGTTTCATGAAATAAAAAAACACACAAACTGTAATTTATCACATTATTTTCAATAGTATTTCTTTTACAACTTGAAAACATATATTTAGAGAAGTTTTATTTATTATTTTCTACTGTGTATTTTAGCTAAATCCTTCCCACATTTTATAATAAAAAGATATAAAATATAGAACATTATAACCAATGTTACTTGACTATAAAAAGTAAAAAAAATGTTATAAATTAAATATTATTTATAGCATAATACATTACACATTTTCAAAATAATATTAAACTATTGTAGTTTTAATATCATTAGCCTATTGTTTTAATATTGGTGCAATTATAGTTCAAAATCTAGTTTTGCAAAAGGATTACCTTTAAAATTTGATTTGTTTTCTCGTGCGTAAATTTAGTTTAGTATATTTGTAATATTGAATATTATTTGGAACATTACTTTAAATACTTACTGTTATTATTAATGTTTTTAAAAAATAAAAAGAGATTCAATTTTTTTTTAAAAAAGACATGTGTTTTATATTTATGATTCAAGTGGGAAAAAAAAGAAGAAGATAAACGTCACGTGACAAGTTGTTTGACATTAAAATAATAAATGTCAGATATGAAACACATATAATTCAAATATGTAAACGACATTTAAAAGAAGACATTCATAAGGTTAGGAGCTTGTGGTCCACGAAAATTTGAATCATACCACTTTCGGCTTATTGAAGTTCCACCCACATGCACACTTAAACTAAGGTGTTTTGATGCTCCCAATGTCATGTTAGTGACATGTCAAAACTTGGAAACACAATGTACAGAGTTAGGTTGAATTTAAAAAAAATATATTTTTTTTTATGCTTTATTTAAATTTGGTTCATCGGAATTGAATTGAATTTATGACAAGTGATTCATCAATTTATCTAATTTTATTTTATTATTTATAATATTAAGATATTTTTTTCATTCTATACTGAAAAAGATTATTTTGTATTTTTTTATTATTTTGAATTGTTTTGAGTTTAAAACATTTTAAGAATAAAATTTATTTAGATTTGAATTATAAAAAATTTGTCATTTTTTATTTTAAAAATAAAAAAATTTATAATTAAGTGAACCGGTAAATCAACCCGTTTAGTTTATTGTGATTGGATCAGATTCAAATTTTTTTTACTCACTAATAAATAAACTGAACTAAGATGATTTACTAAGTGACTAACTCGTAATAAGTCGAATCAGATTGGACCAGATGACCTATTTTGACAACAAATGCACTTCTTCATAAGTTTCAAAGACAATAATTATTTCAAACACATCGAAATAGTTTCAAAGTGAGTTGAATAGAATTATAAATAACTCTTTTTTAATTTATTCAAAAGTAAGAGTCATATACTATTCTATGGTACAAAATATAACAAATGCAAAGGTTAAGAATTCGAAAAAAGAGTGTGCTCTAAAAAAATTGATTAATTATGAAATTATGGCTTTATTTTTTTTAATGTGATACACCTTTTAAAAAATTTGCATGAAGAAAAGTATAATCAAAATTTTGAAGTGAAAAAATACTTGAAATTTGAGTAAAATTATGAGGTTGGTGAATGTCAAATAACCGTTACGAGAAAATTAAAAGTATAACAATATATATACTTTATATGAAATTAAATTAGTAGTCAAATAGAAAAAAATTTAAATTCTTATATTACTAAAAATAATTTATACCGCTGAACTTAAATTGCGAGTAAAATAATAAAAATAAATATTTTTTAATTCTTATGTTAGACATTATTATAAATTTTAACAACTGACAATTTAAAATGTCATCACACATAATGAAAAATTACATATAAAAAAGAAATAGTAAAACATATTATGGAAATAAAAATAATTAATTACATATCTTAAAAATCATTAAATTCAACAAAATAAAGGTTTGTGTTTCCTTAAAAATAATAGATTAATTATGTTTTTTTCTCTAAAGAATCAAGAGATTTTGATTTTGATTTATTTTTCAACATTTGATTTAATTAAATTCACACTCTTTCAAAATTCATGGAATAAGTCTTAATGATTAAAGGCATTAGTGTTATTTTTAACGTAACAAACGGTAATTCATCAATGTCATCTTATATAATTGTTCATTTTCTATCTTCTTTTTTTAATTTTCACATACTAAGGAAACCAAACCAAGGGTAACGTGGGGTACTCGACAGTGTGCATAAAAATTATCTTTTTATCCCATGAAACATCTTCCTCACATTCTCACCCCAATCCAAAGGTGAAAATGGGTGAAGTTGAAGATAATGTATAAGATTATGAGTGATTTGACAAATATAATAAAAAAAAAAAGTTTTGATAAATTAAAATATAGTATTATTATTTTTCTATTATTTATAGTAAAAATTAATATATTGTTATAAAAAAAAAAGTAGAAGGAGAAAGCAAAACCTATTATAATACATCGATGCAACATGAACATGGAAGAAGCTCTGATGTTATAGAATCAGTTTCACATGAGCATGAAATTAGTTCCTCAACTCCCATAATAGTTCCCCCCACGTAGGATGACCATTCTTTTCAAAAACCTCATACCTCACCCGACCATGACAATTATTAAGTTAGAGAATCTACTCTAGAATCGATTCTTTACACTTGCAAAATCAAGAGACATATGAAATCATACGCGATAATATTATAAAACACATTTTCTTCTCAAATCTTCTCTCCTCAATAAGATGAGATATTGAGTTAATATCATAAATTCACACCTTCATTTAACTCCAAATATTTAAATTTAAACACATTATTTACTTGTAAAACCCTGCTATTATCGATGGTTTTGACAAAATCCTATTAATATCGACGATTTCTAAAAAAATTATTAGTAATTATTTATCGACGTAATTTTTTTTCAACGGTTTTTCTAACCATAGTAACTTATTTGTCGAAGGTTAAAATCGTCAGAAACGGAGAAAATAACTCCGTTAAAAATGAAGATTTTTGAAGTGTTGTAAGTTTATTTTACACAATTCCTTCTAACAGTAAATCTTGGAAACAAATACAGCTTTAATGTTTTTACTATCTTTCATATACTACTCTTACACTTTGAAAGAAAAGAGGAAAAAGAAAAAAATGAGAAATAAGAAAAGAAAAGGGTGAAAGAAGAAAAAAATAAGAGAATATATATATATATATATATATATATATATATATATATATATTTATATAATGAGAAAGAATTATATTTATGAAATAATCAATTATGAAGATAATTCATTTAGAATATTACGTTTTTATATATTTTTTCTCTTCTTGTTACTTCGTTTTCCATCCAACAAAACGTTACTCACTGACACTTTTGATGTCCACTTATGATATTTATGTGTATTTTTTTTTATAAACTGTTCCATGTTTAATTAGTTATTTACATATAGTTCCACGTTTGGTATGAGTTGGTGTTCGATGAGACCAATAGTAGGTGAGAGAGGTTGAAGATAATGAAATTGTAATACAAGAGAATGAGATGATGTAAATGATAAAAAAGTATCTTCATCTAAATATTTCTAAAATCTCATTAGAAATAAGGTGATGGAAGCATAAGGAATAGAATATAATGATGAGGACGTGAGATATGTATTTGGATATTAAATTAGTTAATAATAAAATAAAAATAGTATATGAATAATATATAAATGTCATGTTTATGATTTGTTAAATAGATTTTAAGTCCAATTTAATTATATAAATTAACCTATAAAACAGAAATTGTATTAAATTTATATACTGTAATGTAAATTTTAATCATAATTTTGATATTACTTAAGAAATAGATTTTAAATGTAATTTAATTTTATAAAACTTATAATGTAAGATTTATATATATATATATATATATATATATATATATATATATATTATAATTTGATTCTATTTTTAATAAAGGTAAGACTTCTAACTAGGGATGACAATGGGTCGGGTCGGGTATGGATAGTGCCTACCTGCAACCCGACCCGTCGGATAAAAACATACCCGCCACCCGACCTGCTACTCGCCGGGTACCCGTTTAAAAAATACCCGCGGGTACTCGTTGGATACCCGTTTTCAACCCGCGAATATTTTAAAAAAAATATTTTATAAGTTTTTAAATGAAATAATCCAATTAAATTGAAAAAAAAAATTGAAATGTTTTAAATTTTAAGTTAAAGGTACTTATGCAAAAGAAACTAAGAACTGAGATATAATTTTAACTTCTAAGCGGGTAACGGATAGTGCAAAACCCGAACCCGACCCGATAAGAAGCGGGTATTAAAAAACTCGCTACCCGCGGGTACCTATTATCCGCGGGCACCAATTATCCACAACGGATTTAATCCGCGGACACAGTTTTTTTTGTCATCTCTACTTCCAACCGCTCTAAGTTATTTATAAAGTGTATATTTATATTATTTTCCGCTAGCACTCCTTGTTTTCTAATTTTTTTTTTTAATTTTTTTGTCTTATATAATGGTTTCATCTGTTTTTTGTTGTGAAAGAACTACCTCCTTCCATGAATAATAGATATATTCTTTTGGTTTTGTCTGATTCATTTCTTTTCATTTTTAATCCTATGCTTATTCGTCTTTATTCTACAGTAATAGTGTTATGTTACTGTGTTCTTTTCCTGTCATATGAATCAAGTAGGTAATCTTATTTGTGTATTTGAAGAGTTATACTATGTAAGTCAGATCCTTTCTTTCATTTTCTTTCTTGTTTTTTTTTAAATGATAAATTAAAATCCTACTCACATAGTTTCATCTACCTTCACCTAAAATGGTGATAAAATAAATAATAAAAAAATATATTTTGTACATAGTTCAACCCATTGTTATAATATCATCTAGGAGTATATTTTGTATTAGATTATATATTTGTAAATGATTTGATAGTAAGTTGTATAATATAGATCCAATGAATTTTACTAAAATATACTTTGATATAATATTAATAAATAAAATTAAGTATAATTTTTTTAATAAAATCAATTTATAAAATAAAAATTATTTCATTTATATCAATTGTAACATAACTTTATCTCTAATATAAGAGTTTTAATATTAAATGGAAATTACAATACAACAAAGATATAAGAATAAAGAGAGAAAAAAAAGGAAAATATATTTTTCTAAGAACATACTGATGATTTCTCCAATTAAATGGTCCCAGGGCCAAAATAATTTGAGAATAAAACAAACAAGTGAATAGGATTTAAGCGGGATGCAGAAACTAACAATGTTGTTACAGTGGGGATGAGGACCACACAATCATATCTTCTGTACTGAGCCACTATTTGATCAATTATATCAGACATATATCACTTTAAAATACTATTTCTCCTTAAGAACAGTACAAATATGAGCAAAAGAATTTCAAAGAACTTTCATTACAGAGCAAATTACAAACAGAATTATAAAGACGTTAATAAGCTTAAGTAATAAAAATTATGTTATAACCGAAAGTTAAGCTATAATTATCTTTAAACATGAGTTATTACTTTTAACTTTGGAATTTCCCATACTTTCTCAATATGTTTCTCTTTCATACTTACACTCACAAATTACAACATTCATAAACTTTGTTTTGTGGTGGATAAGGTTGCTATTGTCTTCTTTATGACCAAGTCGTTGCAATGCTGATAGAAACATATGATTAAAAGAACTTTTCCTACACTCAAATCATTTACATAATTCATTGTTAATATAGGTTACTTTATTTATTTATTTAAAAAAGAAGAGTATTGTTAAAAAATCTTCTTTAAAATTTAAGAAAACAAGCTAAAATGAACAAATTATATTTTAACATTTTCTTCGTCTTCATTTCCAGATTCAAAGGTTGTTTGTTAAGGAATCCTATTCACGAGTACCTTATCCGAAGAAGCAGAACTGCCATAAGGCAACATTGGATTGGTTGGACGGCAGAAAATGAGGATTAAAGCCACACATAAAAAGTGAAATAAAAAAGAAAAGGTGAAGTCAATGCGGTAATTCGACACTCATTTGACTTTCTTTTTCTTCAGACAAATCAAACCGTTCATGTCCTTCCAACCAACAACCGTCAAATAATCACCACAGTAACTTGATTGTTTTTTATCTTTCTTTTTATCACCATCAGACAGTCGCAGGTTCAACACTTCGGATTCTGGTTAAACCCAACACAAGCCCACGAGTCTCACGCTTTTCACACTCTCTCGATGGGCTTCGTTTTCGGAGTGGTGGTCGGAATTGTCGTGGGCCTGGGCATCATAGTAGGTTTCGTCCGCTGCGAGAATGCTCGGGCCGCCCAACGCTCTCAGCTCGCCACCACCATCGCCGCCTTCGCCAGGATGACCGTCGAAGATTCTAGAAAGATCTTGCCGCCTCAGTTCTACCCTTCCTGGGTCGTTTTCTCTTCCAGCCAGAAGTTGAGCTTTCTTCTCTCAACACGCACTTTCTTTTATCTCATCGTGTCAAATTCGGTCTTGAACTCACGCTGTTGTGATGTTGTTTTCAGTTGACATGGCTTAACTCGCATCTCACCAAGATCTGGCCCTTTGTTAATGAGGTAGCTCGTGGTTTATGCTTCAGATGTGGCTTTCTTGGTGGTTGTTCATTTCTTTTTTGTTATTTTTTTCATGTGTCGGTTTTGCTAGGCCGCTTCTGAGCTCATAAAGACGTCGGTGGAACCCATTCTTGAACAATACAGACCCGTGATATTGGCTTCTCTCAAGTTTTCAAAGTTTACACTTGGTACTGTGGCTCCACAGTTCACAGGTCCGTTCGATCCAATTGCTTTGGATTTTTGGCAATCAGCATCTCCTATGGTGCAATTGGTACTGTTGTCATCTGAATGTGCTTACTTAGACGTATTTGTGATTTACCAACAGTCCAAGACTTGTTTGCTTTTATTTGATTTCCCATTTTTCATTTCTTTAGCCGGGTTTGGACTGTAGGGGAACTGGCTTGCAGTGCTGAATGGAGTGGAAACCGAGTAGATGGGAAATGGGAATGCAGACAATATATATTTGCTTAATAAAAACAAAAATGTAGATGAATTATCATGAATCAAGTACGCTTAAAGTTCAAGAGCTGAAACATAAATGATTTGATACTTCTATAACACGCGTAACATATTTTGAAAATAGGACAACTAGATTTCAGTTTTTTCACCAACCTTATGAGCTTTGGCCTCTGCTTCTATGACATTAAAATGGTTTTCTAATTTCGACTATCGGTGAACCATAAAAGAAATGATAGCCTTTCCACTGTGCTTCATTTTTTACCGGTTTTATTTTTCAGCTGCCCTAGGAGGCATGCCCTCAAACTCGCATCTTTTTAATTGCATGAATCCTAACAAGTTCAAACTTGAGGTTATTTGTTGTTCCCTTGCTTCTAGCTTATGCAAAAATATTTAAGTGGGTTCTTCTTTTACCCATTTCATGCTATCATTTTTACTTTATTGAGGAGCTTCTGAATTGTTGATGTTCTTCTTTAGGTGTGTCTATAATTGAGGATGAAGGGGATGGTGTTACAATGGAGCTAGAAATGCAATGGGATGGGAATCCAAGTATTATACTCGATATTAAAACTCTTCTTGGTGTTGCACTACCAGTGCAGGTACTTCTTTCAACTTTTTACTGCCACTGCATGTCTGGTTGCTAGTTATTACCGGTATCTGGTTCGATGCTTTCAAATGGATCAGTTGTTTAGGTTATTGTGTTAATTTTCTCCCTATCCTTATCTTTCAAGGCTCCAAGCCAAACTGTGCCTTTTCTTTTCACTCAAACTATTGTAAGACCCGATTTCTTCCAATTTAACAAGAGATCTTATCCAATTAGCTCCTAAACTGAATATTAATTATATTGGATTTGTTTTTTTTTTTTTTATATTTCATTAGTGGCACCCCATTGATATGAACTATGAGGATAGAAGAACATTTGACTAGGTGAAGGAAAGATTGTCTTCCTCCTTCCTTTGCCATGATTATTAACATGCATAAAATATTATTTAATGTTTGTGAGTAAAAGCTTTTTGATTAGAAATCTATAATTTTTTGCTTAAGTAATATGCATTAAGTTTGTGAGGTTTATTCTTTGAAAGAATATAGTTGATTTTGTGATCTTATACTATCTTTTCAGGTAAAAAATATTGGGTTTACTGGTGTTTTTAGGTTGATCTTTAAGCCTTTAGTTGATGAATTTCCTGGTTTTGGAGCTATTAGCTATTCATTAAGGCAGAAGGTATGATATCTCTTCTTAAATCTGTTCATTTCTTACTTTTCTCCGTGCATCTACATTGGGATAAACTTTCAATGTATGTATTAATTGTTTTTTGTCTTACAATGGTGCCAGACACTCTCTTAGGGTTTATTTTTAATCAAAGCAAACATGTTATATGTTTTGCAAGATGTAGACAAATAATTGGCTAAAAAATGCACTTGTCTCACGGATAAAATCTGATTGAACTTTAGATTTGTATTTAATTATTCTTGCATACTAGGTGAGTCCACCCTCAACAGCAAGGTTTCCACCTTGTGACTTGATGGTTACAATCACTAATTATGGAAATGGCCCCTGTCCTCGGAACATCTCTGTCTTCAATGTGCTCTAATACAGCAACATGCACTGCGCACCTATCACATTTCTTTATGCATGCCTGTAACACTTGTCAAGCCATACTTTTATAAATACATTATACCTTATGCACCACATGTGATATATTTAACCATCGCAGAATTTTAATTTTCAGAAAAAGTTGGATTTTACACTTAAAGTCGTCGGTGG
The DNA here is from genome assembly GCF_000741045.1 of Vigna radiata var. radiata. Classification (NCBI taxonomy): domain Eukaryota; kingdom Viridiplantae; phylum Streptophyta; class Magnoliopsida; order Fabales; family Fabaceae; genus Vigna; species Vigna radiata. The sequence goes on from NC_028357.1 coordinate 43,115,814, forward strand.
CGACATATCAGCAATCCCTGGATTATATGATGCAATTGAGGTTTGGACTACTCCCACTGTCTGTTAATGATACCTGTTTGTAGTTTTTCACGATTCTTTGCTTTAGCTTAGCATCTCTCTGACTCCGATGATGAATATGTCATGTTAATTGTCATAGAGCACACTATGTTATTTGAAAGTTTTCCCAGTATTCATGCAGAAACTTGTAACTTTAAATTATTTTTGTCTTCCAACTAGATGTTATGTTTTTTATTACCCTTTTATTTGTAGAAGCCATGGCACAAATCTAATACGCAGCCCATAAATGTTTGTTAAAAGAATTAATTATATCAGCTCCAGTAAATTTTTTAACTCTGTCATTCAATTTGTTTTTTTGATTTACCATTTATTGAAGTTTGGTAGAAGATTGTTTTGCATTCTTCACCATTGTTTGAAAAAAAATGGCCATAACTTGGCATTCATTTTACCTTGGTTATAAAAATGCATATTGTTCTGAAGTGAATTTTTGTAACTGAAGTTCAGCTTACTCACCAAACATCATTACTGCTAAGTATTAGTAAATAAATAAAGATAGGTTTTTATCTCACTATTTTTTCAAAAAAAAAAATCCAAAAGTTTTTTGTGTATTAACTTGTTAAATCAAATTAGGAAAGATGTTGAATTATGAATGTGAAATTTAAATTATAAGCATGTAGCTGTTATAATTGCATCCCTCTTCCTCTCCAATTTTCGTATCTTCAACATTTTTTCATTGCTTCATTGTTAGCATACGTTGTATTCAATTTGAGTATTAAGTTAGAAAATGTTGACTGCTGAATTCACTAGTCAGATGCTTTTTGTCATTATAAGTTTGTGAAATCTTTTGAAATGAACTTTTAAGTGTCTATATAAACAATATTTTGTCAAGTATGAGGCGTTCTATGTAATTGTTTTCATATGTAGAAAATGTAAATAAAGTCATTATTATGTTGGTTCCTCTGAGTTTACATGTACCTCTGTTACTTTAGGTGGCTGCTACTGTATATATTTGGTATTGCGCTATCTTTCATATCATTTATAAAATTTATTATTGTAATCTACTCTATTTAATCTTTCATAAACAGAATAATCACCCGAGCTTATTATCTTTCTTTATGATATGAACTTTGAGAGAACCAGCTCATAATTGTTGGAGAGTTTAAGATTTATAAACCTTTCATTGTAATTCTATACATACAATATAAGTCTCACCTTACAGTTGGATTTTAATCATCCCGCCGCGCTTTACATCTCCAATGCAGTTGGAGAGTTTAAGATTTATAAACCTTGCACTATAATCATATGCATACAATATGAGACTAAGTCTCACTGCTTACAATTGGGTTTTAATCATCCTACTGTGCTTTACTGCTCCATTGCCTGTACAAATTGATGCCACCACTTGTGCCTCTTGTTTGAACTTTGAGAGACATAAACATGGTGGAAAGTGCTGATACCAATTAATAATAACTTTAAGGGTGTGTTTGTTTTAGAAAATGTTTGAGGAGAAATAAAGGTCAAAGTGAAGTTCTTTGGATTAAGAGAAAGGTGGTGAAAAGTGAAGGGATTTGAGATGAAAGTTTATGGAAGTTAGTGAGTGATGTGATGGATTTGATAGATTAAAAATTATTATCAATGTTCAATGCATAAAAAAGCTATATTTTAAGATGATAATATATAATATGTTATTTTATTTGATTAAGTCTATTTCCATGCAAATCTCTTCAATAGAGCTTAAGAAAGTTGAGATGCATATTATATTTCGATTTCCGTGTAAACTCTTTTTGGTTTTAGCAATTTCCTTATCAACAGTAAATCAGTGCCTTTTCTTCGTGAGAAACAAACAGGGCCTAAGAGACCTCATTAGAGAAGCTAGTCATTGTAGTTGGAGAGCCCAATGCCTTATAAACCCCACGTGGTCTACATTAGAATCCGATGCTTTCATACCTTGCAATTGGATCCCAACATGCTCCTATATCTTTTTTATGCATTTTGTCCCTTTCTCTCTAATTAGATGGATTAGACAGGTTTCTGAAATTCAGATGTTTTATAATAATTAGGTCTTGTAAATTATTACAGGGGGCAATCCGTGACGCTGTTGAAGATTCAATTACATGGCCTGTGAGAAAAGTTGTATCCATATTGCCTGGAGATTACAGGTAAATCAATCACAGTTTGTTGTTTTTTCCCCTTCTAGTTATTATATTAAAAATTAGAGGGTTTAGATATAGAGGGAGGAAAAAAGTACTCAGAATAATAAAGTTATGTTGACATTGGTGTGAAGGATATGATTCACAAGACAAACCATGAAGTCCATGACCCTATTTATATTAATAACGTTCTCACTTCAACAACAAAATACTTGACTCCTAATCCAAATTAAATTTATGTAATCATGAATTTCACCAGAACTAGGAAGTACCAAGAGATCATCTAAGATACTCTATTCTTAAGATACCATAGCAAATTATGTGATAATTTCTAATTCAAATGACTTGATCACGGGACTACTTTCAGTATGATCTCAGCTGATTAAATCACACGTTTTCATTATGAACCACAACCGTATTTTCTTGTTCAGTGATTTGGAGTTGAAGCCTGTGGGTATATTAGAAGTAAAGCTTGTGCAAGCAAAGGAATTAACAAACAAGGATATTATTGGAAAATCAGATCCATATGCTGTAGTATACATACGACCTCTACGTGACAGAATGAAGAAAAGCAAGACAATTGTATGTTGGTTTTTTTTCCTCTCTATATCTTCCTATGGAAGTTATTGGATTTCAGTTACGGTAAAAATAACTAATTTTGTTTTCTCCCTCCAGAATAATGATTTGAATCCAATTTGGAATGAGCACTTTGAGTTTATTGTCGAAGATGTGTCCACTCAAAACCTAATTGTTAAAGTTTATGATTCCGAGGGTCTACAGTCATCTGAATTGATTGGTTGTGCTCAGTTGCGGCTTGCTGAACTTCAACCTGGTAAAGTGAAGGATGTTTGGTTGAAGTTGGTCAAGGATCTGGAGATCCAAAGGGATAACAAGAACAGAGGACAGGTGAGAAATACATGCATGTCTTGCTATGTTAAAACTTAAAAGTATTGAGGGCTAGAAGATTCTTGATTGAGGGGAGAAAGTTTTTGTTGACATTAGAGTTTGCCTTTGAATTCCAACTAACACTATAATGCTTAGCTATTGTGTTTTCTGAAAATATGTTAGCGAAATACAATTGTTTGAGTGGCATACCTGGAGCTGGATAAAGCTGAACTTGAAACACTTATTTGTCATACATCTCCTATTTCCACTTTTATTTGAAATTACTGTTTCAAATTGGTCATGTGCTAAAATTATTGTATAACTAAATATTTAATAGTCTAAGCATGAAAGCACATACACATACAAAGATATAGGGATGAATATGTGCGAAGTGCATTCAAAAGGTAATGTGGTTCCTGGTGTCAAGTCAATCAAGCTTTGTCATCTAGAGGGAAGTGCCTTAAGCTTTTGGGTAGGTTGGTCTTGTCATTCATGCTATGCCCCTGTCCAATATATGGATGAAAGAAGTGGTTAACTTTTATTTTTCGTTGTATAATATTAAAATTTAATTCCTGAAAATACTGTTCAAACATCAAAGTTGTCTGTAGGAGGTATTGATTTGCACCCTAAGTTTTACAAAACCAACTTCTCTCTGAAAGTGTTGGTGCTTTGAATTTCATAGTTCAAAAGTACCAGTAAATATGGATTTATAATAATTCCTTACTTTGTATACAATTCGGAACATATTTTCGATTGTATGGATGATATAATAAATATATTTGCTTCTTTGTTAAGCCTATTTGTATTAGCTTAATTTGAGTTCAAAATAACTTTTGAACAACGTTAAAATTTCCCTTGATTAAGTGAAATCTGACGTGCTACATTTATTGTTCTTTCTGCGTAGGTACACTTGGAGCTCTTGTACTGTCCATTTGGCATGGAGAATAGCTTTACAAATCCATTTGCTCCCAACTACTCAATGACATCTCTAGAAAAGGTTCTTAAAAATGCAACGAATGGAATAGAGTCTAATGCAAATGAAAATGCAACTACCCCAAAGAAAAAGGAGGTTATTATTAGAGGAGTCCTTTCTGTCACTGTAGTATCGGCTGAAGATTTGCCTGCAACAGATTTCTTGGGGAAATCTGATCCTTTTGTTGTTCTTACCTTGAAGAAAGCAGAAACAAAAAATAAAACCAGGGTATTCCCAGTTTTGTGGTTTAATTAATTATGAACATGTTACGATCTTGGTCCTAAAAGTTTGTTAATTTCTCAGGTTGTGAATGACAGCTTGAATCCAGTTTGGAATCAAACATTTGACTTTGTTGTAGAGGATGGATTGCATGATATGCTAATTGTTGAAGTTTGGGACCACGACACATTTGGAAAGGTAAAACATTTGCATTATGTTGAATTTTGTTTCTAAGATTACTTTCTTTTATTTATTGTCTTGATGATTTCAAGTCAATTAGCATTGATTTTAACACATTATGTGGAGTGCCAATTATATATTATCAAAACAACTGAACGGAGGTTAGAAGTCTATGGATGTGTCAATTTATGGATCCTCAACTATTGAATTAATGAAACTCTTGGACACTTCTACGTTGAATAATGTGGGAAATATGAGTAATGGGCAAAAATAAAGATCTGGGTTGTAGCAACACTGCACATATGACAAAGAGGGTAGGAAGGAAAAGAAGGGGGGTTAGTAGCAAGGATAGGAGTGAGAAAAAGGTAAGGGAGAGAACATCAAGTCACTGAGCGGGGTGGAGTGACATTCGATCATTGTGTGAGTTCGGGGTCTTTTAGGTAGGAAGGCTTAAAACAAACACCCCTATAAATGTGAGCATATAATGAGATACACCTCAAAAAAGTAACGCTAAAAATTTTGTATGTTTTATTTCTTTCTTTCTGAGTGATTTTGGTTTCTATAGTGGGGGTTTATGTCTATCTTTTTTCGTAAATAAATCTGTTTTTCTCTCTCTTTACCATGCATATATGCATGAGAACTATTATATATGGATTTTATCTTAAAAGAGATTATAATTTTACAGCCATGAGAGATTCCGTCGGGTTAAGATTCTTTTAACTAATTCACACTAATAAAAAAATTGTTAATTTAGTTAATACTATTAAATATGCTAACAAATTTTATTATTTTTTTCTAGAATTACCTTTAAAATTAATATGATACTTCAGAGGATTTGTCTAACATAAGAATTCAATAGGTTCTTAATTCTTTTTTAGTAGATAGCATATTGCCACGTATGGTTAATTACTTCAATAGTAGAATCTAGTTTGAGTTTTTAACTTAGCTTAGTAGGTATCATTTTATCTCCACTCTCAAAATCCCTATTTCAATTTAGAAATTATTTTTAGAATAGTTAAGCGACCTTGCTTATTTCTTATGTAAGCAACTTCTATAAAAACTTTAAGTTGTCATTTTCTCCCATGATATCTATAAGTTGTGTAGAAATATAGGTATCCCATTGGAGGTGCTATAAAGTGTAACACTTGAATTTGAAATTCTAAAATAATTCTAGAGGGCTTGAAAGATCCTCCCACTCTCATTTTATATATAAGAAAGTTGTGATACAAAGTACATGATAAATAAAGTAATCCTAGATACAATATAATCATGATAAATAAGGTAATCCTAGATATAATATAATGATGATAAATAAAATAAATATTTTAACATTTCCTTCAAGTTGGAGCATATAAATTGTATGAAACAAGCTTGGAATAGATAAACTCAATTTGAAATATATGATCTTGGTGCTGAAATTCCTTAGTATAAACAACATACTGTTCTTGGAGTCTTGAAAATAAATGACACCCAACAGAGTATCATAGCTGCTACAACATACAAAGCTAAACACACATTATGAAAGGAGGCTAAGGAACAATGTTGAAACAGAGCTACAATGCTGAAATAAAGTTTTTTCTTTTCTTTTTTATTTTATTTTTTATTTATTTCTTCATTTCAAAGACTTCAATCATCAATTTCCTCATCACCATTATCCTTCATCCAACTTAGAAAACACCATTAACCCCAATTTTCTCTATCACCAATTGAAAAAAAGTGAAACATAAACACTCATTCAGATCTTGACAACCTTAAAACAGAAGGGAAAGAGGTTAATATGCAAGAGAGTAAAGAAGAAGTGAGAACTTCTTGAGAAACATTATGTGAAGTTGGTGGGGACTGCATTTCCTGCCAGTGACTCCAAACCGAATTATTTTCTTCCACCCTAGAAACATTCATAGGGTTAGAACAGGAAAACAACGACAAAGTTCTCCCTGGATTAGCTTGCAGAACGAAATCAGAAAGAGGAGAGGCAGCAAAAAAGACGAAGTAGGAAGAGACCCAGACAATCTGCTTTGATATCAACTTGAGATTGAAATTATAAAATAATTCTAGAAGGTTGAAAAGATCTCTCTCATTTTATATATAAAAGTTTTGATGCAAAATACATGATAAAATAGAGTAACCTAGATACAATATAATCATGATAAATAGGATAACTCTAAATACAATATATTGATGATAAATAAGGTGAATATTCTAACACGAACTTTTAAGTTGTTAATCACATAAGTGCTTATTTTTTTAATAAAATGATGAAACTAATCTTGATAATTTTACATAAATCTCATTTTTTTATGAATATAAATAAATAAATCGATTCTATTGCAGTAAAAAATTAAAATTATCATATACTTCAATTACACAAAAGTTAAAGTACCGTTAAGTAACACAAGAATTATCAACAAAACCAGTTAAGCAATATCAAACTAATAATAATGATGATAATAATTACCTCACTCTAACAAGTTCCGCCCTAGTGACGAGTTGGCTGTGTTGGAATTAAAAGAACAGTTTTCTATTCATAAATTCAAGGGGAAAACCTCGTACCATATTACTCCCCAAGCGAGAAACTTGCTGCGTCTGACATTTGGATGTCTAATGTTACTTCAATTTAATAAAACGGATAAAATAATTTTATGATGATTTTTGTGTTGTTAAATTTAAAGTTTGAATTATATATTTTCTCAATTTACGTTTACATTTTTTCATTATGTAACTACTGAAAATTTGATCCATATGAATGGTCCCGAACTAAACCATTCTTCGTCCTGATGGTTTGGCTCAGATTTGTTAAATGTTATTTTCGCATGAAACCGAAACCGTCTAATAAATTTCGATCAATTTGATGAAATATTACTCGTCTATGTTGAGCAATTTCATTTAGTGCCATCACTACTGTCAACTCAATATTATCACTATTATAACTAATATTGCTCTAACTTTACCCATTGTTATTAGTACCACCCCCAATCATGGTACTTTTTGCTGCCACTATTAATTTTTTTTGTTGGAATTCTATGTCGATTAAGAATAATACCAGGTAATAATATATATTTTGTCTTATAACTTATATTTTGTCTCTTATGTAGATTGTGTAAGATTGAGTTAAATATATATCCACTTATTAAAATAGTCATTCAAAGCTTATTCTTATCAAGTTTTCTTGGACTACTATATCGCCATTATCGAACTCCTCTCAGACCACCCATAATATAATCCTCATGGTTACATTAGCACCCAGTCTCACTACCTAGCCTTCCCCATAAATTCCACCACTTATCCATGATGACAATTTTGTTATGTACTAGGTTTTCTGGTGTATACAGCCTGTTTCATTCATTCTTTTTCCTACTTAACCTGTTTTCTTACTTTGTCCGCCAAACAAGCCGTGTTTGACATTAAGATGTTTTGTCTAAGGTTTAAAAATAGGATACTGTATATTGAGTAAAAACATGTATGAAACTCATTTTTAATTCATCCTAAAGTAAGGGTAAACTATTGGACTATGAGTCGGCCCATGAAGGGTATCTATCATAAAGAATTAGACTAAAGTAATTTTTCTCGCTTTACAAGTCTCCTCACTATAAGGGAGTTTACAGAAATTGTGTCATTTTGTGAAAGGTTAAAGTTTGTGTGTTTTTGTTTTCGTGTGGCATGCAGGATTATATGGGGAGGTGCATATTGACGCTTACTAGGGTAATACTGGAAGGAGAGTACAAAGAACGTTTTGAGCTAGATGGTGCCAAATCTGGGTATTTGAATTTGCATCTCAAATGGATGCCACAACCAATTTTCCGTGATGCGTAAATTTCCTCACCTTCTTCTTGCCATCGCTCATCTTCTTTCGTATCTTCATTGTAGTTATTCTTAGCCAATGTATATACTTGTCAAACATAATGATATACGAATTTTTCTATCCTCTTATTATTTTCCATAAGCCCTGTGATTTATTACTATTCAAATGTAAAATCAACAGCACGTGGTTGCATAGTTGTTTTTTAACTCTAGTTTTGTTGCTTTTATTGTCTAGCATTGTTAAATGTTACTAGCATTGAATGTTTTAAATAAATATGAATAAGGTGACAAGTAAGTTCCACGCTCGATGATTATGTTGTCTGAATCATTTTACATCAAACACTTGGAATCATGGGACGTGCCATTGAATTTAGCTTTCGAACAAAACCAGTAAGAAAATTACATTTAGGAAAAAGGAGGAACATAGTAAGAAGCTTCACCACATCAAATTGCATATGGAGGTCGTGTTTGACGAACATTTTGGGTTTTAACTTTTGGTGATTTTCTACAATGTTTTGATTTAGTGGTGGTGTTAGAGAATTTAGAATTGTCAATCACTGGCAGAGTTGAAAATGGATCACTTCAGCCTCGTTGCTCCGTATCATATTTGAGGCTATAAAGTTGAGCATCCTCAGTATAATACCGATGCGTTTGATTTAGACTATTATCGGCTAGAGATTTTCTAAAATTGATGCTACGTATATGGAATCACTAATCATTACAATTCATCCTTTTCCTGAAGTAATGACTTAAAAATAAGAATAGTAAAATAGTGGATCAAAACATAAGGGACAAAAATATCTTCGGCAAGAAGCAATTATATGAAAATATTGACTTTTTAAAATATTTGAAAGAAAAAAAAATGAAAGGATTCTCAATTAATGCTGAGTGTTTTGATCAAGGTCCTAGAATTAGCTTATAAATTGATTCATACTAAAATTAATGAAAATAATCAGAACAAAAAGAAAGTCTAGTCACCTGGATAGTAAATCTTGAGCAACAAAATTAAAATGATGAATCGATGAATCCATATATCATTTCAGTAAATATAGAACATTGAAATAACTAAATTGTTTGGTTCCATGAGTTTACTATTCTGGAACCAACCTGACAAATAAAAATAAAAAATCATAATCTGACTTGTAAGTTGTAATAGATCACTACTAATGAAGAATATGATGAGTAAAAAAGAATAAAGTAAACAAACCGACCAAATAATTTCTAATGATAACACCAAATTCATTACATTGATACATAAACGTATTCACAAATTTAAATACTTCATCCAACCATTTGATAAAATGAATTCAATTTGTTCTTTGTCCTCAAGAACTTTTAGATCTCTGTCCTCTGTCCTTTCTCAATTTCCAAAGTTTGAATAGAGTGAAAAATCGACCTAATAATTTAAGAGAAGTTGATAGTGTAAGCTTTTGTTGATAATAGCAGAAAGAACTATACAAAAGGAATTAAACCCTAATATGAGAAACTCCCATTTAAGACAAGTATAACGACGTCATAACGTAACTGTATATTGAAACTAGAAAGACTGTGTTTAAGATAGTTAATTTTTTTCTTTAGCACAATGCCACAGAGATCACTGAAACGGAAGCATAACAATATGCAGATAATATCTGGTTCCGAATTTTTTCTTCCTGCTAAAAGCATATGTTCATTAAATACTCTTAGCAGCTGTGGTAACACAACATGCATACAAGCCAATACATATAGCATTTCCATGGTCTTTCATTTTGCTCACTCGGATACTATATACACCAAGGAGCACACTGCTTCAAAGTTACGAATTACATGTCGGCAACTTCATCTATAACTCTCAATAGAAAATGTTTCAGCTTTCTTCTTCTCCGATTCGTTCCCCTGCATGCATTACCAGAACTCAACTGGGTTGCAATTATTCATTGAATGTGCGTCAAGCATCATAACAAGAAATTACATCATTGGTTTACATATATCTTCAAAGAATCAGAGTAGAAGGCTACTCTTAACCAGGTTACCGTTTTATCTCTATCCAAAGTGATTAGAAAAGGACTAAAAATCAGTACGTTTAGGTTAATTTAGGAACAACCTCTTTTGTCGGTTTTAAAAGAAATAATTTTCTAAATAAGCCATGCTTTAGATTTAGAATGCATGACCCATTAAATGTGAATGCATATTTTGCAAATGATATATAGGAAAAGTAGTCCCATGCACAACCATGTACAATCATTACATAATCAATCAAACAAAATAAGTTTATAAAACCAATTATCATTCCTAAACAACAACTAAACCACAATTAAGAATGACATAGACCCCATCTCCGAGTTCCATACCGGTAAAGATCCATTAAAAAATAATATAGATAAACCACTAGCCCAAAATATTCACTACTAATATTATTGCGTAGTTATTACTACTCCATTGATTGTAACTCTTGCACCAACTTCGAAGTGCCTTCGAAGAACACCACCTCCTCTGAACCCTAGATGAGACTGAGATCCGTCAGAAAAGACTGACGACCTTAAAACTAATCAACAAGAGATTACGTGATTTTAGAAGTTTTCTTAGCCCCATAAGAACAGTAACTATCTTAGAATATAGGGTTTTCTCCTATATACTCTACTCAAATTCTATGTATAATCTTATGCGACTTGAATTTTTCTTAATATAATCCCTCACTCCTAATACTATTATTTTGGTACATAAGTATAATAAGACTGTTTTAATGAATTAAAGATAAACTCAAATAATGCTAGGATCCCATAATTGAAAAGAGAAAAGAACACAAAAATAGGAGAACAATTTCTCCACCAAGAGTTTCTCCTTCACAATGAGCTAAAGCTCAATCTAAAAAATCATCCCCAAAAATCCACAGCATAAGAGGACCCCCCTACTATATAAAGGAAACCTCACTCACCCTAACAATCTAACTAAGAACTACTTCTTAATTTGTCTCCTCCTATCATACACATTATATCTTATCATTACACACCACAGAAGAACAACCTTGTTCTCAAGGTTGGAATAGTGAAACTTGATCCCATGACAGTGTGATATTGTCATATCATCGGATAAGAAAATATCACCCCTATCCTTCTTTACTTCTTTCTTTCCTTTCCTGATGTCATGAAGAAATTCCTCTTTTCCTTCCTTTCTTGCTCTGTCAACAGATTTCTCCCTTCCTTGAACCCCTTTTTTGATTTTGGTATTCCCATATCATTTCTTTCAATTCTTGGAAACTTTCCCTTAACTTGACTATGGATCTACACTATTCGCTGGTCAATCTTTCCAAGGCATTGACTCTCCCTTCTATGCTTCCACACCTTCTTGATCCGTCGGATCAATTTGTTAGAAATTCAAAATTGAAAAGAGAAAAAAGAGTAATATTCTTTATTGTATAGACAGAAAAGAACACAAATATAGGATGGCACTCTCTCCTCCAAGAGTTTCCCCTTCACAAAGAATTAAAGCACAATTTACAAAATTATCCCCAAAAGTTTCCTGCATATTAGGACCTTCCAATTATATAAAGGAAATCTCACTCACCCTAACAACCTAACTAAGAGCTACTTCTTAATATGTTCCTCCTATCATACACATTATATCCTATCAGATAATATCTTAAATTTAGACTTAATTTAACAAAACTATAAGGTAAAAGTTGTTACCCGAATCATGTACTCCATTCAGAATTCTCCAGTCTAGGTAAAAGTCGAGTTTTTCTCAATAACACTCTGCTAAGTTGTATGTATTACATGTGTTGTGATTCTTGTCAACCAAAATAAGGTTTGAACTCCCAGGGGTTCAGTTAAGCAAGTTTCTTTGTACCCTTCCCAACATGTAAGAATAAGAAAACATCACTCAAAACAACTCTCAAAATTACTATTGGAATGCAGGCCATAACGATTTTAAACTTCTACAATTATCATCTTCAATAAAATGCATGTAGCGGAGAATGTCTACGTTTTGTGTCTCGCCATTTGCTCATGCAATTACAACTTTCAATTCCTCACAACAGCAACATAATCACATTTTGCCAGTCACTTGATAGCTATGACGATAAAAGGTGGAGTGAACCTACCAATACTGGTTATGCAATATGAAAGAGTCCGTTGGTACTTTCTTGCCATCATCATTGCGGTTCCAGTGATAGATAGCATGAGTCCTATTGTTTATCTCCAAGGTAGAGTGTCCATAGCTTGCTTCACGAAATGCAGAATATTCAGGCTGTGGATCCAAAAACCTGCACGACCAAGGATAGAATTGAAACTCATATGACAAGACATATTTGACAAATGGTAACTGCAGATCTTAACCTCTAACGAAAATTGAATCTTATTAGTAAAGATTAAATAGACACCCAACCCAAGATAAAAATGGTAAAAAATACGATACTAGATAAAGTTTGTTTAATTTACTTTGCAGCAAGTCCTTCTTGATTTCCACCATCTCCGACTGTTATATAAACAGGTGCTGATTTGTCAGGTAAGGGATACCTGTTTCCGCTTGTTATGTTGTAGTCTATATTGGAGAATCGATACTGAAAGCATGACAGAAAAATTATAAGAATCCACTACGACACTAGATGACTGAAGATGTATATTGCTCAAGTTGTAGATAGCAAGAAAACATACAAGAGTCTGAGTAGGGATAAAACCAAAACAAATGAGTAGAAAGTGAAAAACATACTGATCTTTCATAAGCATGGACATGCCCAGCAAAGATCACGTCAACTTTGTATTTGATGAACCAGCTCTCAAACACAGATCGCATGCTCTCACCCTCCATATAGTGAGCTCCGTTACTGTTGTAGAGTGGAATGTGCATGAGCACAATGAGCCAAGGAGTCTTCTCCCTATCAACCCGCTTCAGCTCTTCTTGAAGCCACATGTATTGAGGCGTGTATTTTACTGTGAATCACATAGAATACCACACAAGAAAGTATTAAACGTTCTCAAGACACCAAACACGCGGCAACAAAATGTGGCAGTTGACAAGTATACATAATGGTAGTGACTTTTCAACCAAAATAGGTACAGCTCTAAGTCAAAACATCTAACATTCTTAAGACTTGGAAACTTCAGAATGCTGCTCTCCACCATTCCTAAGAAACTGGCACCAGAATCCTAATGTAAAGAAAAGCCTTTTTCTTTTTTTTCCTATTTCCGTTTGGAAAAATCAAATGTTGGTTGCTTATATTGGTACCATATTCCATCTGGACAATTTTACTTGTATTTGGGACATTATTTGTCTTCATTCCTGTTTTTATCAGAACAATGAAGCGGAGCCAAACATAATAAAAATGTCTATCTTGAACTATGAAGCACCGATTCCAACAGGAACGCCACACCCAGCACTCAGACATGATTAATATCTAAGATATAAGATACAGTAACACCACTTATATATATATATATATATATATATATAAGAGAAGTTATTTTCTTTCAAATAATGATGACAGTGTCCAGGAAGAGTTTAGTCAATAACAGTTACGACTTTTATTTTCTTAAATCACGCTCAAACTTTGAAAAGATCCAAGATATATTGCCAAGATAAATACTATGAGAATAACTCTTAGTCCGGCTGCCCATTTTTGCTTGGTCTTGCAGCAATTTGATTTTGAAAATGTTCTTTCCTTCATGGAGACTTATAAAAGGAAGTCTTTCTCCATATTTGATTTATGGTGGAAAGAACAAGGTCTCTAGGCTCAAGAAGGCTTTGTATGGGTTCAAACAGTCTCTCCAGGCATGATTTGGAAGATTAGTCAAGGCCATGACATCCGTGAGTTATATAGACAAAGTCAAGGCCCCAAATGGAAATTTCCATCTTCTCCCAGTTAATGTACGCTATGTGATCATTGTAAGTGATGATTAGATAGAAAAACATGCTTTGAAGGAGACGCTTCTGAATTGGAGTTGGCTGGGGTAGCTAAAGTACTTCCTTGGGAAGCCAATTGGAAATTATTGATATCAACTTGAGGTGTGTTGTAATACAAATATATTTAAGATAGAAAAATTATCTTTCAATTTCTATTGTAGCTTATCTTTCATAATTTTAAATTTATCTTTTAGACTGGTTTATCTTTTAGGTAAAATATAAACAAAAAGGATAGATATTTTATCTTTTACTATCATAGATTAAAGATAGTTCTTTTATGTGTGTGTGTACGCATATATGCAACACTGAATTACATGTGTTGTAACCTGAACAAAATTGAATTGAAATAAATCAACATGTAAGGAATATTAATAAGTAGATAAAGAGGAGATTAGTTACCAAATGGCGAATAGCTGGATAGCACAATTATATGAGCAGACGCACGCCTCACTGCATACCAGAGGGGGCTGCTGCTATTGGAGGCCAAATAGGGAGTAGTATATCGGTAAAGAAAGTTTTTGAAAGGAACAACTTCTCTCTGAAAAAGCATATTTGCATAAGGACATTGGAGCCAGGTTAACATTAAATGCAAGTATATAAATTTCAAACATAAGCAACGGGAAAAGATTAGCATCTTAAAGTGAATGTGTTGCAACAAATCACATGAATATTCACTTCAGCATCTGTTCTTGTGCCAACCATTCACCGAAACAGTAAGAAATATCTTATTATCTACAAAACAAGTAGTTGTTTGCTACTTGAAATTTGGGATATATTAAGAGCTACAAAAATAATCTAGTTGTTCAAGGCATATAAAAGATGTTGCTCCAAAACTGTAGAAATAGTAAGATGGCGTATCAAAGAATATATCTAGTTCACACCAGATAGTTTGATGGAGCTAAAAGTCAGCTAACTCATATTTTGCAGATTATCATGCATAGTTTGAAAAGGAACAAACCAGCTCACACATAGTTAAGAAGAATAAAAGGTAAACATGTTTCTTATACTTTTCATTTCCTAAAAAAGAAAAAGAAAGGGAAAGCTGAAACCATGATGATGGTTTATTGTTTTATAGGTCCCGTAATAATTAGTCCATTTCAGCCTATTAATTTAGTGCAATTAGAACAACTAAGGCCCATGATAGACTCAGGTTAGTATATTACCATGTAAGGCATGTATTCTATTTCGTGATTTCCGGCAGACCATATCCATGGATGATATGCTGTACTCCTTTCAACAAATCGACCCCACGTATCCCACCGCAAACCAACATCATTGTATTCGTACCTATCGGCGTAAGAAAGATCTCCAACATATAAGACAGTCTCCGCTCCACTCTGTATATAATGCTCAAGGGTGGAAAGAGAATTAAACGTTTGCCCCAAATCGCCTGCAATATTTATGCAATGATTCATTTATGAGAGCGACAAACTAAACTTATGGGAACTCATAGCAAAAGAACATCTTCATAGACATTTTGTAAAATAAAAATAGAAAGAAACTATAATTGAGGATACAGAAAACTATTTCGTAGAAGAACGATCGTGAAAAAGCAGAAAACTTACCAATTATCCCAAATTTGTAGGAAGCATCCGGGTCAACTTTGGGGGGTGTTTCAAACCAAAATTCTCGAGAAGAATCACCGCTTCCGATTCTGTAGTAGTATTTAGTCTTATACTGAAATGGGGGTATCACTGATTTAATTAAATGAACACACATTCTACACACAGCAAGATGAGAATTAACAAGCACAAGATTAATTTAAAAAAGAAAACATATTGTGTATTATGTGTTAGACTTCACTTTTGAATTGATTTTATTTTTGACATTTCAAGTATAATGCCATTGATGATGATAACTCTACTATCTTAACTTGATCAACAAGTACCTCAAGGCCTTCAAGAACACAATGATGAATGTATCCCGACTTGTATTCATGAAAAGTATAGTTTCTAACTGTGCCTTCTAAACTAGTTTGAAATTTACTCTCTGATGTGCCGTATTGTACATGGCTGGGCCCTGGTTCATCTGGGGTCACCCATGAGATGATTACAGCTTTTCCATCGTAGTCACCTTGCGTGATGTGCACCTACAGGGGAATAAATCAATACAGCAGAGTTTGTTTGAATAAAAGGAAAAACATTAGAATGTGAAACTGCTTCACATATCCAATACGGTTTTCCAAGGAGTAAGATCCTCATCAGAGTTTTAAATACTATTAGCCCATAGATAATAAAATCAGCCTTGTTATTCTTGTATCACTTACTTGCTGAGGTGCATTATAACCCTTCGGAACTGCAAATGCTTCATGATCAAGGGGGAGGTCAACTGCAGGCCACTCTGACCGAATGAAGGAGCTAGTGATCCTAGCACTCCCATCTCTAATTGAAACCAAGAAGAAAAAGGAAGTAAGAACAAAATTCAGCAACATGGTCTGCTCTCTTCTTTCGATTGGCATGAATGTTGTCTTTCTCTGCCTACAGAGTCCTAAGCATCTGCATTCAAGAATCCCAACGATTGTCACTCATGCTTTACACATAGTACGCGAAATACATTTTGATGTAATCTACATTGAAATAACTTATTTCAAGGTAAATCTCCACTGTTGTGTTCCAATTCTCTCTCACGCTGATTCGTTTATTTATTTTCACACTCTTTTACCATGGAGACTAGCTTTGATCTCTACTTGAATCCGCTAAATATCGGATCTAAACGAGAAATCAATAAACATAAGCAAACAACTTGCATTGAAATGCGAATTCAATCATAAAACAGGCGAAGTTACAGTTGCACAAGGTTTTCCTAATTATCGTCTTGATTTTGAACAGCGGTAGGTTCGTGAAGATGCACCACACTCTCCACAACTAGTAATGATCCACAATGCATCCTTGACTATTAAAACTAAGCGAGTGATGTACGATCTAGATCCAAGACATGTGAAAGAGACATAGAGAGAGATCTACCTCGAAATGAAGTATTTGCAGAGAAGACAGCGACGGGAAGGCAAGCAGAGAGGAAGCAAAGGGAAGAAGAATGATTGCTGATTGATTGAATTTGAAGGGAAGGTTATGGCGAAGAATAGTGCACAAAAACTAATGCATTTAATGCATTGCTATGCCTTGTCCTCTTCTCCCTCCACTCTCAATATTTCATTTCGGTTTAATTTCTTGTTCGGTAATTATAATTTAATAAAATTATTATACGCAAGCTGAAGCATATCATTCATTCCTTCCGTCTTTACATTCTTTTTAAATAAAAATAATATATATAAGTTAAATAATACATAATTAAAATTAGGTTAAATGTCTTTTTTTCTTCAGTTTTGGTTGGAAAAATTGAAAATGGTCCCATAGTTTTTTGTGTTCAATTTTATCTTAAAGAAAGTAGTGTTCAATTTAGTTCTTTTTACAAAAGGCTGTGGTCAATTGTCCAACTGTGCAGTCAGATAATAAAATGTCATTTATTGACTGATGTGGATCTAATGAAGTGAATTTATTATTTTTGAAATTCTTTTTTTCTGATATTAGGTTTCTTATTTTCAAAATTAAATTAAGGGTATTGATGTCTAAAGGGAGATATGCAAGATTGGGAAGAAAACCAGTGCATGATCCTAACAACACCCCATAGTCCAATGTTGCCGGAGTCGTACTCATCCATTGTCGCAAACTTATGCCACCACCATCAATTAAAATCCAAAAACGCAAGAACCAGGACCCCTAGCTCCAAATTTCAAAAAAAAAAAAAAGAACACAAGTACAGAAAATCCCCAAAATCCAATTTGAAAACAAAGATTTCAACTCCTTCAATCGCAACATCAGAAAAACCAAGAACAAAAAATTCTCAAATTCAGAAACCTTAAAACCAAACCCCCAAATTACAATATCAAAACCCTCAACCTAACCTATAGTTGTCAACCTGCAGAGAAGAAATAGAAACACAAGAACAACCCTAAATCACAAGCCAAGAATGAGCATAGAAAGCCTCAAAACTACGACGCATCCTCCCCGTGAGCCCTGCGAAAAAGGAGTTCGCGCCCTAGCAGCCTGAACTCGCATCCCCAACGTGCAAAAACCCCCTATCAGAACCAAGAAAGATAAGAGAAAGGAAACCTTCACTCTTTGTGACGTGAACCAGAACTAGAACAAAAAGGAAAAGAGATCAGTGTCTCCCTCCTACAAAACGAAGCAGAAATCGAGTGAAGAGAAGATGAGTGCTTGTGCTCCCTTAATCTGAGTTTGGCCGTGAAGGAAGACAATCCAAAATTGGGAAAAAAAAAAGTTGTGATTAGGGTCCTCTGAATCTTCCAAGAGGATTAACTAAAACTTAGATTAACTAAAACTTATATAAGGTAATTCTGATTTAGAATTTAATTAGGATTTCACTTATTATAAATTTAATTTTTAATAATAGGATCTTAACTCTAATTAATTCTTAATTACAATTAAAAGAGAATCCTAAATTTCTAATTAATCATATTTAAAAGGAAACCCTGATTCTTTTCAATCTCACTTTCAACTTTAATAGGAGTGCACGTAACTAAATAGATGACATTTTATTATCTGACTGTATAGTTGGACAGTTGGCCGCTAACGCCATTTGTAAAAAAGACTAAATTGAACACCAATTACGTTCTTTAGGACTAAATTGAAGACAACAAAAAAAAACATAGAAACATTTCGAATTTAACCTTAAAATTACAATTGAAGGTATTCTTGGTTTGGTTGTTGTCAATTTTGCCGTCTTGAGATATGAATAATTTATCTTAAGAAGTATAATATAAGCTTTTTCCGTACATAAATGAATTTGTTAGTCCGTTGGGTGTAGCTTGTAATATGAGTAAACCAAAGTGGGTCCTCCCATCCCGTAATTTACGCTGTTTTTTTATGTTGTATAGTATATTTTAGGATATAATTAAATATTCTGTTAACTATTTTAGTTTATTTAAATTTAAATATTTTTAATTGAGTCTTTATTAAATTTGTATGATTTATTGTACACCGAAAAATTTTATATTTTTTAATTAATCTTCATAATTAATTCTTTTTCTGTTAATGAAATAATATGTCATTATTTTGCTACGTAATTTATATTTATTATATTTATTAATCAAAGTTACTCATAATTTATATTTATTATAATATAATTTTATATTGATTACAAAATTTTATTCCTTTTAGCACATGAAAACAAAAAGTAAGATAATGATTTGTGTAATTAAAAAAATTAAGCAACATATACTCAATTGAAAAAAAAAATTAAGTATTTAATAGATAGCAAAATTTAAGAAAGATTCAATTAAAAATATACAAATTTATATAAGGCTTAAAACTTAATAAATAATTATTTTATCAATATGATATATTTATAAATATAAATTTAGATTTTATTTTACAATCTATTTTAATATTTCTTTTATAGAATATCTGCTTCTTTATTTATAGTTTATGGTAAATAATTATTTTTTAAAATTTTTATTTCTAAGCATTATATTTACGATAAATCTTTACTTCTATAAAATAATTAAATTTTGTTAATTTTTTTAAAATGTAAATCACAAGTTATATAAACTTATTAATAGATAACTTCTGAGTTTACCTCCACTTACCCTATATTTAAAATATGTTAATTACTTAAAGATATTTTTTTTAAAATGATAATTAATATATCATTCAATTAAAACATTTTAGAAATAGAAATAATAGAGTACGCTTGATTATGTGATAATCTATTATTTAATATCTAATTTGTAATAGTTGAAGGTAGTAGAATGAATATTTTATTGTATTATCTCTTACCTAATATTCTATGATCTCTTACTTAATTAAGAAGTCAGTTAATTTATTATTGCAATCTTGTTATTGTTATCAAGCATCATTTGACAAAAACAGAAAATATAATAAAGGAAACATATTTGAAAAAAATAATTATCCACATTAAATTATAGGTCAAGAACTTACAACTTAAATACTTATAAATTAACTTGTCAAATATTTCCAGTACTGACTTTATTATTGTTCTCATATGTTATTAATTGGATCATGGAAATTAAGTATATTTTTTAACTTGAATTGATTGATTCCATTGATTTATTGATTTAGAAACTAATCTTCTAGCAAGTTACAGAAAATAAATTTCATATTAGTAAAAGAACAATTGACTAATGAAAGTATGAATGAGGTAAAACAACAAATGAATATTCAGACAGACATTGAGAATAAAGGTTAAAATTAAAGTTATTTTATGAATGTAATTCACACTTCAAAACTTATTAATAGATTATGAACAGAGAATAATATCTTGTGACGATTTCTTTTTTCTCAGACAAAAAGCGCGTTTATTTAATAGTGGTGTTGTGGAATACAAGCATTGAAGCATTCAAGCCAAATACACAATTCAATGCATTACAGTCACGAATGCTTCAAGTTCCTATTCAATGCCCAACTTCATCAATAACTTGCACTCTGTTTTCCATTATTGCTTCCCCTGCATGTACCACACATTCCATGGGTTTTTGCACTAAATTAGTAATTTTAAATATTACTAGATAATAAATTTATCAATTTTTTTATATAATTATTGTATGCAAGAAAAACTAATAAAAATACTAGGTTCCATGCATCAACACGTTTTATCTCTATTTGCCAAGTGACTGAAAAATGGTTTTGGCTTCCTTTGTTTTTTGACTCTGATGATTAGTCTCCACAAGACAGAGCTTAATTTGTGGAGAAAACCATTTGCATCCTTCCCAACATGAAGAAAGAAGGAATATCACACAACCAACACTCCAAGTTGTATGGAATGTAGGCCATGAAATGCATGTAGAACAGAGAATGTCTGTAACTCGTGTCTCATCATTAGCTAAAATGTAATAACAAGTTACAGTTCATCATGATAACGAGAGAAAATGACATGCATATTTTTCCCAGGCACTTGATGATAGGTGTGCCAAAGAAAAGGTGGAGAGAACCTACCAATACTGATTAAGCAAAACCAAAGAGTCAGCGGCTACTCTCTTTCCATCATCGTTGCGATACCAGTTATAGATTGCATGAGTCCTGTTTTTAATCTCCAGTGTCGCGTGTCCATAGCTTGCTTCTCTAAATGCAGAATATTCTGGCTGTGGATCCAAGTAACTGCATCACCAACCATCATGGCATTAAGACAACTATGGATGTCAACCTCTTACAAGGACAAATACGAGCTTATACAAGACAATGATTTGTTTAGTTTACCTTGATGCAAGTCCTTCTAGATTTCCTCCATCTCCGATTGTTACGTAAATAGGTGCTGATGGGTCTGGTACGGGATACCTTCTACCTCCTGTTATGTTGTAGTCTATGTTGGAGTATCGATACTGAAAGCAAAACACAGAATTCCAGCACAGATATCAAGATAACGTATATAAAAGTGTGTTATGTTGTGAAGGGTGGGAGCACAAGAAATGAGCAGAAGGAGAAGAAAAGCATACTGATCTTTCATAAGCATGGACGTGTCCTGAAAAGATGGCATCAACTTTGTATTGGACGAACCAGCTCTCGAAAACTGCTCGCATTGCTTCACCCTCCATGTAGTGAGCTACATTACTGCTGTAGAGCGGCTTGTGCATGATCACAAACAGCCAAGGCGTTATCTTTCTATCAACCCTTGCCAGCTCATTTTTAAGCCATATGTATTGAGGTGTGTACTTCACTGTTTACAAATTAAGATCACTGTTAGGAAACGATACAATGAAAGAATGCAGTTAAGGAAACAACATTAACAAGTAGATAAAGAGGAGAAGATTGGTTGGTAGGTAGTGGAATTTACCAAATGGAGAATAGCTGGATAGCACAATTATATGTGCAGATGCACGCCTCGCTGAATACCAGAGGGGGCTGCTGCTATTGGACGCCAAATAGGGAGTAGTATATCGGTAAAGATAGTTCTTGAAAGGAACTAATTCTCCCTGTCGTTTTCAGCATAAGCAGAATATTAGTTCACATCTCAACATCAATTATACTTCACAAAGGACAACTTAGTTTTACAACTATTCTTTAGTAAAATTTTAGATTAGAAGCTTGTACATTAAAGAATAAGGTTAGTAAGTTTACCACTTCAGGCATAAACTCTACTTCGTGATTTCCTACATTCCAGAACCAGGGCTGATATGCTGCACTTTTTTCTGCAAATCGCCCCCATGTATCCCACCGTAAACCAACATCTTCGAACTCGTGCTCATCAGAGTAAGAAAGATCTCCAACATATAACACGGCCTGTCCTTCACCACTCTCCAAATAATGCTCAAGGGTTGAAAGAGAATTAAACGTTTGCCCCAAATCACCTGCAATTTTTGATAGCCACAAAATTCAAAATATGTATGTGGGTGTATGTTTAAAAACAGACAACTTACCAATGATGCCAAATTTGTAGGGAGTATCTATCCCAACTGGGGGTGGTGTTTCGAACCAGAAATCTCGAGCTGAATCACCACTTCCAATTCTATAGTAGTATTTAGTGTTATACTGAAATGGGAAATGGTTGAATAAACCAAATGAGCACATTTTGACATTGCAAATAGAATGCGAGTGATGATAATGGGAGCTACCCTCCTAATTTGATCAACAATTACCTGAAGACCTTCGACAAGACAGTGATGAATGTAGCCAGACTTGTAGTTATAGAAGGTGTAGTTTGCAACTGTGCCTTCTTTACTAGTTCGAAGTCTGCTCTTTGATGTGCCATACTGTACATGGCTAGGTCCTGGTTCATCTGGTGTCACCCATGAGATGATCACTGCTTTTCCATCATAATCACCTTGCGTGATGTGCACCTGCAGTGGAATTAATCAATCACTGAATAAAAAATGTATAACTTTAGAATTCGAAACTGCTTCACATGCCCAAATTAGGATCAGCTTATAGATAATAAAATATATGCCTTTTTATCTCTGAAAGACTTACTTGTTGAGGTGCATTGTAACCCTTTGGAATTGCAAATACTTCATGATCGACGGGCATGTCCTCTGATGGCCACTGTGGCCGAACGAAAGAGCTAGTGATCCCTGCCCTACCATCTCTGATACAACTCAACAAGACAAAGGAAGCAAGAACAAACTTCAGCAACATGGTGTGCATCCGTTTATATTTCAAGAGTCCTAATTATCTGCATTCAAGAATACCAATGAAGGTTATTCAATTGTACTACAACTATTTCACTCAACTAATTCACTTCCAAATCACATGTTTCAAGGTAAAACTCTATTCATATTCTGTTCCAACGATCCCACTCATCACACATTCTTTGCTATCAACATCGGCACCTGCAAAGATGACATCGTACATTCTTTGTATTGGAAAAAAAGAATTATCGGCTAGAATGCTTTTAAAATAAATTTTGAAACAATTTTAACTCACTTTTGTAAGTAGATTTTTTTTTCCTCTTGAACTTTTAGAAGTAACCATCATGTTTTCTAGAGTTATGATATTTTAACACACCACATTTTTCACTACTCTTCATGCTTCTTCGTTTACAAATACAAAATTTATTTTTTTGTCTTATAAAAATAAATGTAATGTGACTCTGAATATTATTATTCTTGTTTTTTTTTTTCTGAAAAAAAATATTCTTTTACACAATCTTTTATAACAGAATATTATATTAACATAATAAAAATAAATGTAAATATGATACTATAATAAAATAATTCATGAGAAATGTAAGTTAAGTGTAAGAAAAAAAAAATGTATTATGAAAGTATCAGCTTCCTTTTTTCTGTCTCCTTATCCACCGCCCAATTTGTTTTCTTTAAAGATAACAAAATGAATTGTCCCATTTATTTTGACCATTGAATAAAATGTAGTACCCATATTTTAATTTTTGTTTTCAAGTAACAATTAATTCTTGTCCTTTTTAACTTAATTTATGATGATTAATTCAATTTGAGTTTATCTCAAAATAAAAAATAATAAGTGGATATAATTGAACTCTGAACTTTTTCATAAGAAAACAACTTAACAATAAAAGCATACAAAAAAAAAAAATAGCGAAAACCTAACTTATTTATGCAAGATAATAAATTACGTTGCGTTGTAAACCAAATTTATTGGATTTGAAAGGAAAAACTTTTTTAACAATTTTTTAACAACACATGACAGTTTGTGATTGGTTCGTTTTAAATATTTTTTTAAATATAAATTCAAATAAACCAATAAAATGATGATACGTATCTTATTATAAAAAAAAGTTGTGAAAAAAGTACTCTAAAGGTTCCAAAAATTGGTTTGTTGAAGTTAAAATAATCATGATGAAACCATCACAAGGTAAGTTCTTACTCTGCACCTGCTTCACATCCATTATTTGACCACCCACACAGAACTAGTGTGTTCTTTTTCTGCTATTCTCTTCAGATGTTTTAAAGACAATATCTCCAGCTACAGTGTCAACTCCTTCACATGTTTTTAGTTATCTTTTTACCACTAATACTTTGTCCATACTCTTCAACCAATGTGTTAAGCTTTGAACAAAAATAAAAACTGAGAAGGAAGCAATGACAAGGTTGGCATTGTCTAAGGAAGAAGTGTGAGTAATATAAAGGAAGAAATAGTGATGAAGCATGTTGGGGGCTATAGTTTGGTGCATTACACCATGAATGGTAAGAAGAATAAGAAAGAGAGAGGGTTTGGCTTACCTTGAAATGAAAGAACAGCTGAGAAGACAGAAACCAAGTGATGCAAAGAGAAGAAGGCTGTGGAATTATTTATAAGCAAGCGAAAGGAAGGGTGAAGTGGTTGGTGCATTTGGAGCCACAATCTCCTTATCTGCTTGCTATATTACTTTACTTATTTATCTCTTATTTATGTGAAAAATTATTCCATTCACTTATCAATCATGAATCCAACACTTATCTTGTATATAATAAAGAAAGGAAAATATGACAAATTTATGAAAAATGATTATTTGAGACATTTTACATTTATTTTGACACTATCTTTATTTTATTTATTTTTTAAAGAAATTATAAAATTTTATATTTTTAG
This sequence comes from Vigna radiata var. radiata, assembly GCF_000741045.1. Taxonomy (NCBI): domain Eukaryota; kingdom Viridiplantae; phylum Streptophyta; class Magnoliopsida; order Fabales; family Fabaceae; genus Vigna; species Vigna radiata. Next base: position 43,140,929 of record NC_028357.1, read on the forward strand.
ATCATTTTATATTTGTATTATATATCATGATTTATTATTTTAAATTTATTGTTTATTGTTTTCCGTATGGGTCTCCAATTAAAGTTAAAACACTCAGCTTTACATTTTTTTTTTCAAATTTTTAAGGTTGTTTTTACAGTTTTGGTTACAAAGTTATTTTAAATCTTTAATAAATTCAAAATAAATTTAATTACATATTTTTAATTCGAAATTCGTATTTATAAATAGCTTAAACTTAACCCACAGTCCAATAATTAATAAACATATTACAAATTTGTTTATTAAATATGATTAAACAATTTAGATGATTAGTCGGCTAATTAACTTACCAACCATCTATATACAGATGAACAAAGAGTCATATGAACAGTTATATATATAACAATGTTTTGTTTAAACTTTTACATTTATTTTCCGTTTTTATAAAAAAATATTAAATTTATTGTCTTTGATAAAAAGAAGATAATAATTAATTAATAAAAATGATGTTTATGGTACATCCAGCTTGCAGAGCTTGCAGTGTCCTATTCCTAGTATTCTATTATTATTATTATTATTGTCGTTTAATGCATTTTAATTTCCCACGTGATTAAGATCACTGTCGGTTTCCAAATCGACGATATTTTAAAAAGTAATTGACTAAAGATAATTGGACCTATTCAATTCTTATTTTATTTTTAATAATCTTTGCCTAAAATATTTTCATTTTAAGAAATTCATATTACTCGAAATCATCAAATGTTTGACCCGTATTCTATTACATGGTGTGGTGCTATTTTAGAAAATTAAAGGGAGAAAATAATTGTTTTGTTTACAATAAATTTAGGCAGACTAATTTTGTTTTTAGTTAGCATATAATAACACTATATTATAATTTTTCATATCAAATATATTTTTTCTTCAGATTATTATAAAATATTATATTAAATTTATAAATTAAAGTATAGAATATTTAATTTATGTATTTTATAAAAATTAATGTAAAACATCATTTTAAATAAATGATACTTTACTTGACATATGAAATAAAGTTTCGCCATCAATTAAAATATAACCTTGACCAATATATCTTTTATTACTTTCACAAAATAAAATAACAAAATACTTTATAATTTAATTTATAACGTAAATAAAATCTGTTGTGATGATGTAAAAATAAAAATTATATTACTTTTTTTTTCTCTTACAATTTTATTAATTTTTAAAAATAAATACTAAATCATTAGGTTTAATAAATTGAATTTAGCCCAATTAACAGACATATTTTTTAACCATCATTTTTACCAGTAGTACCATGAAATGAATTTTGACAACCTTAAACATAACTAAAACGATAACTTTATTTTGAAAATTTTAAAAAATATAAGCGTTAAAATTAAAATTTTGAATAAATTATTCTTCCATTTTTTAAATATGTGAATATAGCATTATTCCTTTTGGTACCAAAGCCATAAATTGTTAAATGCAACCAATTATTAATTTTAATATTAAAATTTGTCAATATTCAACTTAGGGAGTATAAGATAATTTTATTTAAGAGTGTAAATTTTTATTTATACTAAGTTTATGGAAATAATTTATACTTTAGACCATGCTTTAAATATAACTTTCATTCGCTTATTTGAAAAATAATTCCTTTTTAGTTGAATTTAGTCAAATTAACGAACTTCTTTTAACCGTTATTTTACAAGTAGTACCATAAAATCAATTTTGGCAACTTCAAACATAACCAAGACAATAACTTTATTTTGAAAAGTTTAAAAAATATATTCGTTAAAATTAGAAATTTGAATAAATTATTCTTCATTTTTTAAAACATGTGAATATAACATTATTTATTTTGGTAGCAAAGCCATAAATTGTTAAATGCAACAAATTATTAATTTTTTATGTTAAAATTTTTCAATAAAGGAGGATAAAGTAGTTTCATTTAGGAATGTAAACTTTTATTTATGATAAGTTTTTGGAGACAATTTATCTTTAGAACATATTTTGATATGACTTTCATAGCTTTGTTGGATAATAATACTTTTTTAGTTTGTTTTAATCTTATAACAACAAGATGACACGGATTCTTTTTATGATATATATATATATATATATGGGTTTGCTATACTCACCTCCTTCGATCCTATAAACTCTTTTTCTTTTTGATCTTTCTCACTTCAACATTTTTTCTATCATCCTGTAATAGATCCAATTGAAAAAAAAAATATTCGTCCTTAAACAATTTACCTTTGTAAAGAGTTGAGTCATTGACATATTCGCCTTCAGACAAAGGTTTATTCAAGATTTCTTCAATTTCATCCTCTTTACTAACTTCTCTAATTTGATCATCTGTAGATGTTGAATCATCATCTCTTAAAAAACCTTCAGGTCAATTACCAATTCCCTCATTACGCTTGTGAAAATTAGATAAAATTAGATAAGACAAAAATTATAAAATAAAAATTCATTATAAAATCATTTTTTTGTAAGAAATTGCTTAACAGTCAGTGTGTCTGATTTTTTCAATTGGGACTATAGCAGAGATGGTTGGAGTGAGAGGGATGAAAGAGAAAGGATTGACCTAAATGAAAAAGGTGAATAAGGGTATGAGGGTTTCTTGTTTTTTTTTTTAGATTTTAGAATGAAAATTATTTAAATACCTTGACTTTAAAACTTAGAATCCATAATATATGAGAATATTTTTGTCTATTATAACCTGATACGCATTGCTAAGATGTACCAACGGAAAAAGAAACGTTTGAATAATTATTTAAATAATATTTATAAGATAAAAATAAAATAAAATATTTTATTAATAATTTAATGAGTTTACTTTCAAATTTAAAATTTTAAAGATATGAAATTTGTATAAATTAGTTTACGTTTACATTATTTAGAAAACTTTATTTTATATTTTATTTCAAATGTCATCTTCAGAAAAATAGAAAAAAAAAAGAATCATTTGCTTTTCCAATAACATTGAAAAAAACAACGAATGGGACGCGGACAAAAGACAACAGAATGATTGTCTGTTTAGAGCCATCAATTTAAGTGTTGATGTTGCTCTTTTCTATTTTCATTGTTATCTTCACCATTTTTTATACGGTAGTTATTTAAATATCGAAATTTTCAATAGATAATTTATATAAATATATTTATCAATTTTTAAATTAAATTAATATATTTTAAATGATAAAATTAATTCGTCAATTATTTAAAAAGGATTAAAAAACACAGCAACCATTTATTAAGATTTTTGTTAAGAAGTGTAGTGAACGTATGGTATTGGTTTACTATTATATTGAGTTGTATGTTAATAATATTTCAGGTTGGGAGAAATTGCACTTATACTATTCTTAATAATAAATTTCAAAATAAAAAGTACACATTTATACATTAAATAAGATAAAATTTATATCATTTTTTTCTCGTTTTAATCTTTTGTACTTTTAATAAATTATCCATAACCTTTTATGGCTTCAACGAAGTGATACTTATCTTTTTAATTTGTGTAAAATAAAATATTTATTAAAATTTAAATTTAAAAATATGGAATTTCAAAACCATAAAAAACCGAATCATTTATATATCATATATACTTATTAGTCACCATCAGACCGATTGGTCACTACCAATATCAGTGATCGACATCTTGTATATCAAAATAATTAATAAGATAAAACATGTTTATAAAATATTGAATCATTTTGTTAGTTTAAAAAAAAAATTCACTTCAAAGTCTAAAAATTCAGAAATATGGTAAAAAAGTAAGTGCATGAAATTTAAAATTTAATTGTGATAATTCATTATTAATAAAAAAAACTGACTTTAAGCCTCGCTTGAGGGTATTTTCCTGTAGCAGAAGATTTGAGAGAATGAAATTTGAAATTTTTTTTGTTCGTTTGAGATGAAATGCAGGTGATTGAACAGATGGATTTGCGGGATAATGTAACTATTCACATCTCTCACAAATAGAAGAGATTTGCAGGGAATTAATGCATTTTACAATATCACCCCTCTCCTGTTAGTGCTATTATAATAATAATAATAATTAATAATAATAATAATTATTATTATTATTATTATTAAATAACATTTATATTACTTAAATAATCAGAAGTATTTTGGTAATCTTTAATTTTTATTAATTAAACTAATTTTTTATATCTATCACATTAATCAAATCTTACACTTATTCTTATAAACTTTACTCTTAAATTCATTCTCAATTATCCACAAATGCACTCAGAAAAACAACAAAAAAATTACTTTCAAATCCACTCAAATCCATTCAAATCATCTCTCCCAAATTATCTCTTCGAAATCTTGACAAAAGAACACAACGTAAGTGTTGAAGTATCTTTAATATAGATTTTGTTAAAGAGAAACTGACAAAATATAAAAAAATAGAAATAAAATTAAGTGAAGAGATTTAAAGTGTGAATGTATATTACCTATCCGAAACAATTTAATTATACAAAATTTGTCTTTTATATTTTTAATGTCTTCTTTATAGTATACTGGAGACAACTTGTGTCATTTAAAAATCGTTTTTCGTTAATATTAGGAATTTAAACATATAAACTAAACTAAACATTTTCATTAATTTTAACTGTTAGTTGAGTATAAAAAAGAGCTGCACAAAAAGAACAAAGAGAACATGCTTTGAAGAAAAAAATATTACTTAAAAACACCGCATATTATAGTTAACATTAAAGTAATATAAAGTTCACAAATATAATTATCCCACGCGCAGCAAACCCGCATCATAAATATATAAATATTTTTATATCATGAGATATGATAGCAATATAGTTAAAAGTTCAAATAATTTGTTGAGAAACTGTTAATTGTTTAGCATTTTTAAATTAAATATTATTTAATTTTTGAAAAAATAATTTACGAAGTGTTTCTTTTTATTATTAAAGTTTTCCAATTCAGAATTTAAAAAGAAAAGAGTATTTAACTTACTACACCAGATTTTCTTTGACACGTAGTGAGTTGTGTTCCACCACATATCATCGGTTACATCAGACGACGAATCCAAATATAAAAAGAAGAAAAAAAATCATGAATGGACCACTGAACCCGGTCCATATATTATTATTATCGAACCGTCACCACTCTAGATATATCTATTTTGTTAGATTCAAATAAGACATTTCATTTACTTTCCTGGTCTTTCATCTCCAATTTTTCTTCTTTTTTTCAATCTCTATCATTATTTTTCTTCTACGTGGATACATGTGTCTAACAATATTTTTTAGATATATCATAAAAACGTGTTTTCATTTATTATCTTAATAATATTTAATCAAAATAAAAGTAAAACATGATTTCATATTCATTTTGACAAATTTTGTTCACATGTATAGGGAAAACACAATTCCATATCCCACCCAAAACTTTTAAGACACAAGATATAAATATATTTCATCAAGACTGTTTTAAAATTTTGTTTTTGGTAAAAAGTGAACGTAACAAAATGAAGAAAAAAAAAATATAACCTGTGTTGAGGGACAGATGTGTCAATAGAATTCTGGTTACTTCTTTCTGCACCTTCCTATTATTCTTCTTGCATCCCAGTAAAAGTGGTACTTCCCACATTATTTCTCATTTAACATATAATAAAAATTTCTATACTTTCTTATTTTTAATATTTTCGAATTGAATATTTGGAAAAATAGTTCTGAATCTGAAAAATACATTATAGTACATTCAATTCATAATAAAAGAAATATTTTCAGATTCAATATCCTTCATAATAATGTATAAAAAAGTCTTTTCCTAAATAATAAAAATACGTGTTGGAAGTCCCACGTCAACTAGAGATAAAGGTCAATTTATAATATATAAATGGGGTACAGATCTCACCGGTTTTGTGAGATTGAGTTAGACTTAAAACCCACTTTCTATTATGATATGAGAACCATGATTAGAGCTTATCCTGCGAGTTTTAAACGTGGGTGCAGACCTCACCTTACAGACCAATTTTGTGGAGTTGAGTTAGGCTTAAAAACCAATTTCTAATAATAATCTGGAATGCTTTATTTTTTTTCTTTATTTCTCGTTTGGGTTTAAAAGTGAGTAAAAGGGTTCTTCCAGCACCATTCTACATCTCCCCCAAATTTCCATTGTCGTCCACCATTCATGAAATTTCCCTTTTCCTTCATTCATTATACTTTTCTTTATTGGTTTAAGGAGTGCAGTGCTTTCATATTACACCAACCAGAAACATCAAACAGAGTCATTAAACTCAACAAGGGAGAAGGTGATGATTAGAGGTGTTACGTGTTGGTCTCAAGACGAAGTGGTGGTCGCCGGAAGACGATTCACTCCCACTTCTGGAGGTCCATTGCTGAAGATGAACCTGGTTGGAGTGAAAAAGAGGATCCGAAACAATGGAAGATTCTGGAAAGTTTTGGAGAATGGTGAAAGTGAAGATGGAAAAGAGACGGAGATGGGTGTGTAGGAGGAAGAAAGTAAGAAAGTCCATAAACGATAATGAGCCTGTTAGTTCCAGGTATGCCTTTAAATACAAAATTGTTTTATACACCCCCACAATTTGTTTCTTACACTACAATTATAAAGTTTGTATGTAAAAGTTTTTAAACTACCTATTATAATAATATTTAAATAAAATACATTTAAGAATTAGACTTTAAAAATAATTTATGAAATGGTAACCTGAAAGAAATTTTAAAATATTCATAAAAAATTTAAAAACACTTCATACCAGAATTTATTATTATAAAATAATTTTCAAATTAATTTTAGATATACTCTGAAATCTTCTTTTTGAATATGTAAGTATCAAAACATTATAAAACTATCTTTTTTTTTTATTTTTTTTTATTTTCCCTTTACACATTACATTTTTCTTTCTGGAATATAGGTGACAAAATTGAAGTAATTATACTAGATCTACATACAACTAAGTTTTGGGAAAGTTTTAAGTTTTACTTTTCCGAAAAGAAAAATATAAAATAAATTTCAATACAGATAATTTTTTACCGTGGAGCATTCCAAAGTAGTTAAAAAATAATTTTACATCATTGTGTTGCGGAGTATAGTTTTAGAATTAATTAAAAAAGGACTGTTAATCTTTTAAGTAACATTTTTTTACAAGTATTATTTTTTTGAAATATTGTTTTTACCATTTTACTTTAAATTCAGACCAAATATATTCAACAACTTTTGACAAAAGCTAATATGTTTATTTCGAACCCTTAACCTTCTTTATAAACGTTTTTCATGCAATAAACTTAGTCAACTTAGACATATGCGTTTTTGTTTCTGTTTTTGTAAGCAAAATACGTGCAACTTCTCCTGATACATTGAATTTGAATAATGTAACTTAAGTTAATAATCATAATCATTCATGCTAGAACAAATAATACAAAAGACCTTTAATACAAGTATTTATGATTATATTGTTGTGAAATAATTAAAATAGCTCATTATTGTAATTTTTTGGAAACAATAAACTTTACATTTTAAAAACGTATTGTTTTATTAAAAAAAAATATCTAAATGACAATAACAGTAAGATGTGGCGAAATGACATTCATCTCGTTAAGTTGAATTGGTAGAGTAGTAAAATAAACGCGTCTACTATTTTGTAGGTTGACTAGTATAATATTTTTTTAATGCAATTATAAATAATATTCTGGTACGAAAAATTAATATTTTGTTCTTCTATAAAAAAAAGTATTATTGTAATTCAATATTTGTTTTAAATATGAAGTAGTAATTAGTTAACTTAATACATATTGTAAGAAAAATGACATTAATGAATTAGAAATGATTTAAAATGTGTTTGATTGAAAAAAAAGGTGATTGGTTAGAGTAGTTGAGAAGCAGAAAAGGAAGAGTAGCCAAACGCCACGCAATGCAGAAACTTTGCATATGCAGTATAAAAATGGGTGGAAGAAAAGTGATTGAGATCAGTGAGAGATTGGAATCAGAGATCGATGGAAGAGAGAGAGAAAGCGTCACAAATCCTGCAAGTGTTGGAAGCTCTCAAACAAGCCACGCGCCACATCCAACGACACCACACCTCCGATTCTCCGGCGGTGAAGGCGCTTCTCGAGTTTCAAAACATTCTCTCATCGTCAGACCCCAAACTCTACGCGCTTTCGGAGCACCTTAATCGCCTCAAAACCCTCGTCCACTCTCTCAACAACTCCAAGGGCCTCCGATCGTTCCTCACTCGCCCTCTCTCCACGCACTCCCTCTCTCGGCTCGCCGTCTCGATCGAGTCCGAAATCCAAGCGTGGATCGACCGCGAAACGCTCCTCACGCTCTCGACTTCGCTACGGAACCCCGGTGATGGTATTAGCGACTTGGTCGCGCTGTTGACTCAGTTTCGGGACCGAATCTCCCAGGGATTTAACCGCGAGTTGCAGGACTTGGTTCTCAAACTCAAGCTATTCTCCTCGTTGGAAACAGTTCTCCTGGATGAAAAGTGTGCGGACCGGGTTCGCGAGCAGGCCGGTCTTGCCGTCGCGGCGCTGATCCGGTTCAATAAAGACGTGTTCGTGGGTCAGGTTATGATGGGCCCAACCGTGCGGGCTTTGGTGTCGATGGGCTCTGTGCACTCGGTAGAGGTGTTGTGCTCGCTGATCAGGTCTATTAGGTCTCCTCTGGTGGACGAGATCGAATCGAATGGCGAGATTCCGAGGGTGATAGCGCTGTTGAATTCCCGCGATTTGCAGCTGCAGGTGCTGGCGTTGGAGTGCGTGTTGGAGATTGGGTACTTCGGGCGCAAGGAAGCGGTGGAGGCTATGGTGAAGGAGGGGTTGGTGGAGAAGCTGGTAGAGTTGCAGAGGTCGGAGAACGGTGGCGATTTGATTGAGAATGGGAATGAAAGAGTTTGTGGGGTTTTGGAAAGACGCCCTTTTGCGAGCTGCGTAGCAAAGTTTGCGGTGCAGTTGGAGGTTGGGGAAGGGCTGCGGCAGAGAGAGAAGAGGGCAGTTAAACCGGAGATTTTGGTGAGAGTCAGAGAAGCTTCTCTTTCTGATGCCGAAGCTGCCACCATTGCTGCTGAGGTTTTGTGGGGTTCTTCGCCATAGATTATTTTCTGCAAACAAGACGGAGAGTGAAGTGGTGAAGCTCTTCTTCCCAATATCTAAAGCTGCTATTGTATATTCTGAACTCACCCAACAATTTCATTCTAGTTACTTAGTTATGGTTGAGTTGATTTTGATAGTTGTGTATGTAAAGATTGGGGTTTTAGGAACGGGAAGTTCAATTCAGTTCATAAATTGTGTTATTATCGATTTTTTATTTTGCTCACAGTTAGGGAATGAATAACAGATCAATTCTCATTGTTATGTTATGCAAGTTCTAATCATATTAGGATTTGTTCAGCTGATTGGATTATTGAATTTTAAAGTAATTAATGGTGAGTTTGAAGGCTTGAAAATGCAATGTTATTTATTTGGCCCAGGTCTCATCTGAATGATAATGGTGATAAAAATGAATTGAGGTGTGTTGGTGGCTGAGGAATCTGAAGGGAATCATTCATGGCATATGCTTCTTCAAATAATCATGATAGTATTCAGTGAGGAACTTGGAATATGTTTTCATACATTTTTTAAAGTAAAGTAAAAATTTTAAACAAAGGATTAAGGATGTTATTAAACTCCCATGTCTGCAAATGCTATTGTAGTCCATAATAAGACAAAGACCAACTGTTTTGTGCAATTTTTTAGTACGGAGAAATCTAGTCCACGAAAATATAATACTTTAAGAAAGAAAGAAATTTAAAAATAAAAAATAAATTGCAACAAATCACTTATATTGTTGCAGTATTTAAGAACTATAATAAAAGCATATAACGACTTACATCATTAAATTGTATCTGTCAATGCATCAAAACTGTGGGTGAATGTGATGCTTTTATTAGAAAAAAAATGGTTAGATGGTTTGAGAAGACTCTTCTTAGGTGATGACAATTTCTTATTAGATGATAAAATTTCTCTAATTTTTATACTCACACTAGACTCTTGACTTAAAAGGATAGTTTGAAGATCAAGTTATGATATTAGGGCTAAGGCATTTATAATATTAATACAACTTTTAGATTTTTGTCATTTCAAAATAAAATAAAATAAAATCTTTAATATTTAAATTAGAATAAAGATAGGAACTAGAGGAGATAAATTACATAAGTAAAAAATGTAATGGATATTTTAGAGAATTATTTGAAGAAACACACTACTTTTATATTGATGCATATAAAAAATTGAAACTAATTTCAATTTAAAATCTTATAAAAATAAATTTATAACTAATTATAAATACTTATATTAGTAAGTAGGAGTAATTATAATAGATCAATATTCAGTGACAAACTTTGTTTTAATGAGAGTCAAAGCTCCATAGTTGCGTGTAGAAAGTAGCGGTATAGAAGGAAACCTCTACGGAAATGCTAACCTATATTTGATTAAAAAATTAAAGTAAAAGAAAATACGACAAAATGAGTTGATTTCATAAACTGATGGCTAATATTTGATTGTTTTTACCTGGAAATGAATGACTTGTTGCACTTTCAAAATCAGTAATAAACGAAATGTTTTGGTTGATTGGGATTGATACTAAGGACGTGATATTTGGTTGGTTACGTCATTGATGAGCAAACAAGAGTACCAGAAGAAGACGATAACTCTAGTCTTACAAACTACAACAATACATGAAGAGTTCAAAGTCACTTCAGAATAGGACAATTTTTAGTGCAAAAACTACACTTTTCACTACTTAATATAATTTGACAAGTTCATATCCAATAAAGAAGAGAATAATAGTGAAAATTTTTAACATAAAAAAAATGGAGTGAGAATTTAATTTCAAAAATATATATTTATATATTCTGATTTATGATGCATAATAACTCAAACTTTATGTAAAATTTTTAGTTATTGATATTTTTAAATTATTAAAATTTAATTTAAAAAACAAAAGGAAAATAGGATAAATTATAATATATTATTCCTTATATAGTTTAAATGATCCACTTGTTAAAAAACACCAAAGCTGATGCATACGTATATTCATTACGTATCTAAAACTCAGTAGAATAATGTGTACAAAATGCTTTCAGAATTCAAAGGCTTTATTTTACCTACCATTGTATGTGAGAGAATTTTAGATTTCTGAAAGACAATTTTTAAAAATATATTTATGATGATTTTCAATTCGTTGACAATGCATATCAATAATCGATTAAAATTAAACCTCGATTATTTCATACTTAAATGCAAACATTTAATATTCTATCTTATATTGTTTGTTCCAAACTTATTTTACACTTGAGAAAGAAGAGAGCACATAAAAGTATTTATTGTTTGTAAGATTTTAAATTCATTTTAAGTAATTGAAATTCTTTTAAGAATATCTGGAATTTAATTTTCTTCCTGAATATTATATTTAATTACCATATTTTACTGTGAATTATTTTAAATACTCTAAATAAAATGACTTGTCCCTTTAATTTTTTTTATTTAAAATGTAATTTTAATCATTTTACTTATGAAAGTTATAATGAGAATGAGGTATTGAAAAACATATTACACGCACATTTTATCTAACTTATTTGTATAAGGTAAAATGTTCGTGTTATTGATTTTAAAAAGTAAAAATAATTAGTTCCCTCTTAGACCGAGATTAAGAAATATCCCATAAAATGGCCGACATGTTCATTTGGTGAAAAGTAAAAATAAGCGTAGGCAAAACATACACAGCTTATTCGGCAACAAGTAGCTGCAATCAATGCAAATCATCAGCAGCTACCTTCATTATCATTAACATATATATACCCAGAAGAACTTTGTTAACATTCTACTCGTTGGGAAAACTCTTATTGAACAACAGCTCCGCAATCATCATGTCTAACTCACTAATACTTCAACAAATAACATAAATTAAAAGAAAAAGACAGACATTTTCTGTGTTTTACTGTACAATTGTTGTGACTTATTTTTTCTAGAAATGAATATAAACAATCCTCGAAACTCCCTGGTGTTGATTATTAATCAAGAATCTACAGATAGAAACCCGTTCAAGATGCCAGCCAGCCTTACCTAAAGAGATTTCCAAAAACGGGCATCGAAAGTATCACGAAAAGAAAATTTCAGCTAGCCTCTTAAGAAAAAAAGCAGAAAACAAACTCTAACTTTTGGTCTTCTTTTCCAGCAGAAAAGGGCTCATCTCTATGTTTGACATGTAGAATGCCTCACTGCTTTCCTGTCTTCTTTGAACAAAAAAATATTGGTATCAGAAAGTCAACAACCAGAGCAAACTTCAGTCCGTCACTTCCTTCACCACGTTCCTAGTTGGCTTTCTACGTGACAGGAATTTCAAAATTGAGAAAAATGCAACCGAGGCAATTTGTAAATTGTCAGAGCTACTTATCTTTATACATACTTGCCCCATTTTACGACTATTTAGATTACCACTTATAGATGCTCGTGAGGTTCTAGATAACCTGAACTCCGATCGTAAGCTTCCACTCAACACCATTTCCTTGTTGAAAGAGAGTACTGTCATTGTCAAACTTACATTGTCATCTCTTACCGGATAATCCTCCCCTCGTAAATTAGCTTCAAAACTCCCACCATATGCCATTTGTCCTGCACCCTCCATGCGCCCAGCATTCAAGACAAATTTTAATCTCTTCCCAACAAACACAGTATCCTCAAGTTTTGCACCGACATAGTACCTCTTTGCCAAAGATGTTAAGGAAATACCACAGTCGGCAATATTGTGCTTTATGTTTTTCAACTTTGTGTTGCTACGAACAGTACACATATAATCTTTACCCGTGGACTGAACATCAACACCCATAGAATAAGTAGGGCCCCATGGATCAACATAAGCTGCAGCACACTCGGATTGAATACTGAAATCCTGCTTGTTCTTATTCATCTGTCCCACAACTGAAGCATATACATTCTTCTTTATTTCTGTAGTTGCCTCCAAGTTTATACCATCAAAGCCCGCATCGTGATCCCATCCTTGGGGATCAAGAACAGGCCTCACAAGCCATTGGTCGTCAGAAACAAGGCAACGATATCTATGGCCGTGGCAGTCTGAGTCAAAACATGGAGGAACAGCCATATCGGGTAGCAAAACAGGCTCAGGAGGTGCCTGTTGATCATCCGGGTTATCACTGTTCAAAAACTTCTGCTCTGTTGAGAGTAGCTTCTCTTTGCGCTTACGGTAGTCTTCTTTCAACTGTTTCTTCAAGAAAAGGGTTTCCCTGTAATCCATTTCATCCAGATAATCTTTTTTCAACGGCTCAGACAACATTTCAAACTGAGATTTCGTCAACACTCGTATGGGTGGAAGTTGATCATTTTCATCTTCTTCGTTATCATAGAGTAATATTTCCTCAATTTCATCATCAGTGCCACTTAAATTGGATATAGGGTGATGGCGTAGGAGAGACGAAAGGAGATGGGGCATAGAAGGAATTCGGGTACTGCTTGACGGTCCTAGTTCTACACTGTTCTGAAACTTGAGAAGAGAATTTACATCGCCCAGAACTTTGGTACAAATGCAAAAGAACAAGAGTTGAGATCTCCAAACTTGACCATTTGGGAGAATTTTCTCTCCCATGATATTTTTTGGGCATTGAGAATGGTTCTCAACCAAAAGTACAGGGTTTTCAAGCCTAGAATCAAACACTGCCTGCTGTATATGCTGCTGTATTATATTAGTACAGTGAGAAATATATGACTCATAATTCATAGTATACCCATCAGGTCCTTCCGGAATGGCAGAGGAAGAATGAGTCATAACTACGATGGTGTTGAACCAAATCGCAGTGCCAAACACTTCGGTTACAAGTTTCAAAAGTGGGAAGTCAACATAACCAGCATTGATAAAATCAAGGCGTTCAAAGTACAAAACAATATCTGGAGGGGACTTTCTAATGAATCTCCTTATAGAAAGCATGATCCTCCTATTTCTCTTCATATTATTAGTCGAGGAAGGCAGGAAACCAGGGGTATCAATAAATGTTATGTTAAGACCATTGACATTGCCCACAACTTCTTGGATGCGATTAGTAGCTGGTTGAAATGCGCCTGTGGTGGTTTTTGCTTGACCAAATATAGAATTTATGGTAGCACTTTTACCGACTCCTGATTTACCAAGTAGAAGTATTCGGCAAGAGAAATCCAATTCAGGCATGCCAATAGCTTCCTGTTCATTTGCTATTTCTCGGGCTCTACTGCTACTGTGGTTAACTCTTTTCAGATCTGATTCCTTGGTACGAATCAAAGTTGCCAGGTGCATCCGATAGAGAACCTTTGCGACCAAAAGATTTTCTTGTGACTGGCCAAGGCGCTGTAGCAATCTGAAGAATTTAACCTGGAGATCCTCAACCTTGGCTAAAGTATCCTTCCGTCTTCTATTAGTGTTATCTAGATAGTGATCAACTTCTGTATCTGCAACTAGCTGCAAGGAGGAACTGTGATGATTGCTCTGATCACCATTTGAAGAATTTGATGAGTCAGAAGGGATGGATGATGATACTGAACTAGCCGAGTGATCTGAACCTAGTAAAAACGCATATGCCTCAGTTCTATCTAAACTGTACTGATAATAGACATTATATTCACAAAAATCAGATTTGGTGCAAATATTGGTTTAGAAATGATATTACGCACAGAATATCACCCATTTAAATCATCCTAAACCACAGAATTGTACAAAATAAAACACATATATCAACATCCAAACACATAATCTTGCATTCCTATAACTGTAGGAAAACATACTCTTTAAATTTTACTTGTTCCCTGGACTAGATATGAAAAAGAAATCTCCTATTTCTCCGAGCATCAAAGAACTAACAGTAAAAAATCGGTAAATTCATCACGTCTGCAATTTTCTAGGACAGTTATTGTTTTAGTAACTCCTGTGCTGTATGACTGTTATGTGTGTATTTATTAAATAAGTTTTGTGGTAGATTTCTGAGGGACTATGTGACTGCATATTAAATTGTTGATGTTGGTTTGAAGGATTAGATCCCGTGCTGGGGGCAGAGGACTGTGTTAATGTTATGTACAAGAGATTTTGGTCTAATTCCATAATTCTTTCAACAAAACCTCCCAGATGGGAAAGTTTGGAATAACTGCAAAAAATAATATATTTATTTCAAGAATCGATTTTATTTTATAATTGTTGGAAAATGGTTATAAGATATAACCAATATCGTTTGGTACAACAAAAATCTGATTTTACATTAAATGAGTATATATGTATGAAACTAAAACGAAAAAAACTATGGGAAAATAATGGCAAAAGCACCAAAATGGTGCAATTTTGACTTCAAAATTACCAAAATGATGTAATTTTAAAGTCGTGACAGCTTGGTACGACTTTGTTTAAAGAAAGTCGTGCCAGCATGGTTTGACTGGTATGACTTCAATTTATTGTAATTTTTTTTTTTTAAATTTTAATTGAAGTCATGCTAACTTAGTATAAATTTCATGTATTATGATATAAACTAAAATTGTGTCAGTTTGGTACAACTTCGGTTCATTATAAATTTCTTTTTAATTTTAATTGAAGTCACTTCAAAATTACACCATTTTTATAATTTTGAAGTTAAAATTGCACCATTTTGGTGCTTTTGCTGGAAAATAATCATACACTACAAATTTTAAGATATAACAGCTTATTTTTTATTTTCTTTCTACAAATTTCAGCTACTCTCCGAAACATAAAATCACCAACAAATTTTTGTTCGAAAAACTGTTCGATCTTTAAAAATAATATTTGGAGCATGCTTGGGATAGCTTGAATTATTGATTTCAGCTGTTTTAGTTGGAAAAAAAAAAAAATAAGACTGTTTGAGAATTATTGTGTTCCCTTGAAAAATTTGTTTAAATTTACAAAAGCTTTTTTTTTAAAAAAAAAAAACTACTTTTTATGTATCCAAACATTTTTAGATTATGATTATTTTTCAACAGTTTCTTTTTCACCTCAAACTTGTTATGTCCAAATTACTCCTAAGTCTCCCCATTTGCCGATAAAAAAAACCCCTCAGGTTTCTCAACAACTACCCCCTTCTTATAATTTACTTTGAAAAGGATGATTGTTTTTGTTCAAAATTAATTATCTTAAATATCATTCTTCAGAAAACTTACCAAAAACAAATAGTTTCGATTATAATTGGTTATAACAATAATTGATTACATATAATTCATTATTGAAATAATCTAATTTTCGAAGTTATCCCACACACACCCTTAATGTGTCCAAACTCTTTAGGTTAACAAAATTCCTGCAGAAGTAGAGAGCAGCTCACAGGGAGGCCAGCAGCCCCTTCCGCACAAATTTAAGTTGTTGAGATAATTTAGTTATTAAGCTAAGATAAGAAAATTTAATCTGCACTTTGTAAATAACAAATTATTCAATGTTAGAATGGTTATTTACCTAGCTCAAATTCTTGAGTTTGAAGACGAACCGTAGCCTTCTAGCGTAGAAAGTATATATCTACCTATGAATTATTATACCGTAAAGGCTAACTCTATTATCAATAGAAGCATAATCTCCACAGGTACTCTATATGTATGGTGGCGAACCATGTCATATTGTCCCCTACTGGTTCTAAGAATTGTGAAACCTAATACTAATCTAAGGGTGCACTGGAAGAGTGAATACAGCACTATACAACTTGAAGGTGTAGCTTTCTACTAGATAACTACATATCTGCTGAACTTAACATGCACGGAATAACAGAACAAAACGAGTTCCCTGCTAGTACCATCTTCTTTCACCAACCACCGTTTTAGGAGGAGGAGAATTTCGTTATGACCGCATCTTGTGAGAAATTAACCATGTGCATTTTCATTATAAAATGAAATAAAATTATGCGCATTTTCAATGACTCCATTTGAAGTCACAAACAGTAATATCAGGGTTGTACCTTGCTCATTAAAATTTTCATTCTGAATCCGGTGCTCTTCAGCGTAAAAACTATTGCCACCCGATAATGATGATGGCGAAACCACTGATTTGGATAGAATTTGAGAGAAAACCCAATCTCTAACACCTTTCATCCTACTGCAACATAAGAAAACAGAATTCCATAACTCAAAGTAACTAGAAAATGATAATTCGAAACAGTAAGCCAAAGAGATATCTTGGTTCTTCTTAAAGTGAAAACAACACCGCAAAACATATCATAAACATCAGTCAAAATATCCATCAGATGCAATCGACAAAGCATAAAATTTCATAACAGGGGATCCTCGATTCGATTCTCGTCAGCTAAAGGATTCAGTCAATAAGCATATGAACACAGAGTGTCTAGCCAATTGTCGGTCAATCATGAAAACATAAAACCCTTTTAAGAAAAAGCTTAAGACAATCAGTGTCGGTGCAACTAAGGAACAGGCAAACGAGGAAATCGTGTCAGAGGATAGGCAAACGAGGAAATCGTGACAAAGGATAAATAACGTGTAAACCTATGAAACAGATATCACCAAGCCAATTGCAGCAATCGTTAAAATTCAACAGAAAAAAATAAAATAAAATAATGCTAAGAAGAATAAAGAAATGGAATTAAAAGAGAAAAAAAAAAAAGAGTTAGATTAATGGAGGCGCTCACTTTGATATTTGGACATCAAACACAAGGAAGGATAACACCAAAACGCGAAGCTCGAGGATATACTGAGATCCAAAGAAGCAATATTTGGCTGCGAAAAGAGTCGAATCGACGTGGTCAAATCATTAGGTCAATCAGATTGTCTCATTATCTTAGAAGAAAAGAGGAAAGAAAGTTGGTCGGACAAAAATGAGTGAAGAAAGAAAGGGCACAAGAAAACCCTAATTAGAGAGAATTGGAAAGTGGTGTGTGAGTGAATGAGAAGGGAAGAAGAAAATGGAGATTTGGAGATAAGAATAAGACAGATTGATAAGTCCCTCACCTCATCTCTTATTTCCTTATTTTATTTATTTATTTATTTATGAATTTTACTTTTGATTTTAAGTTGAAGATGGCAACAAAAATTGGCGGCACTGAAAGAGGCCAAAATATAATGAGGTGTGCAACACCAACCACTTCACGGCATGCATTCTCAACAGAGGTTGTCACCAATAGTTTTTTGTATTTATTTTTATCTTTCCAAAATTAAATTCTATTATTATTTATTATCAAATTAACTCATAATTCTTTAATTTTTATGTTTTAATTAAAAACCACATAATGGTTGTGAAATCTTAATTGTTTAAATGAGTTTAAAATAAATTATAGATAAATGGATTGTTTTATTACTCTTAATATCAGATTTTTGAATTAAATGTTATTTAATTGTAAGCTTATTTTTTACAAACTTCTTGCTTGAGTGTAATTACTTTACTGATATATGATCACTTGAAAGAAGTAATACAAACAATATAAATAAAATATTTAATTCCAGTTAAACCAAAACAAATATTTCTTTAATTCAAAACATTTTTCTTCCTATAGTACTTAGATTATACTTATTTTAATTTGAAAAATTCAAATTAGAAACCTAATTAACAAGTAATGTTTAACTACACAACTTATCTATCAATACATACAGTTCATCAAGAATCAAATAATAGATGTCATTCACATTTATTTAAACAAATTTCAAGTAAAGTTAGTCCATACTTTAAGTTTTAAAAAAAAAATTATAAAATTAGTATAGAATTTTGTTGGGTAAACCGATAGTCATTAAACCAATATAAATATCTCTTCCTCCTTCATTAGATGTATTGAAAGAAAATTAAATATTATAAAAAACATAAATAAAAGCACTTTAGTGTACAAACTTCTAATAACATTATCAAAATAATTAATATTTTTATTCCTGTTAATTTATATTGATTTTAAAGACTTTAATCACTCTAATTTTTTTTATTTGTATTGGGAGAAAATTAAGCTTAATTAGATAATAATATAATGTTGATAATTTGGATTATTATAAAATAATTATCAACAAAACAAATTAAAATTATACAAAAGCATTAAACTATAATTATTATTATTAATCATTTTAGTTTAGTAAATAATATTGTTTATTATTATTATTAAACTTAGTTTATTTAACGATGTTATTAAACAATAACAAAAGGTATAGAACTATAATAAACTTAATATATTATTTAAATCCAGATTATTTATAAAATGGTATTAAAAAATCTAAATATTATTTACAACTCTAATTTTAATTTAAATTCATTTTTATTTAATATCATTTATACTACTTTTTTTCTTTCATTCAAACAATCTCTTTTTTCTTTTTTAATTTATTTTTTCTTTCTGTCTATTCTTACACCATTCTGGAGAACATATTCCATCATCAAAAAGTTCAAATAAAATATTTTATAATCAAATATTTGCTTCAATTAATTAATGCAAATTTACAAGTAGAATAAAAAATTAAAAGTATTTTGAGTTATTTTTACCTTTCAGAAAAGAAATAAAAAGAATTGAGTTATTTATTGATCTATTACAACTAATATAAATGAATTTTTTACTGAATTTTCTGATTACTTTTTCTTCAAGTTTCAAGATTTATTTGACTCAATTACACAACCAGTTTGTTGTATTTGAGGAGTAACCAGCCAATTCAGTGTAGCTATTAAATTCATCTGGAAAAAAAGGGGCTGGATTCTATCTTTATCAATCAATCCAAGGAAGCCCTTAAGCTTAACTCCGGCAACCAATTAGCATTTGAAGATTTGGTATAACCTCTAATATCCATCCGTATCATGGTGGCATAGTTCCAGTTTTAATGAGTATTTAATTTTTCCTGATGAAGGAACAACTGCAAAGCCCTCCAACCACTGATTTTTAAAGCACGGGAAGAGAAACGGAAGAGCATAAACAATTTTAGAGTTTCCAAAAAGTTGGAGTGCCTAAAAAATTCGGGCTGGTTTCTAGCTCCACCTTGAAACTATAAATTAATCTCTGAAAATGACATATTCGCTGGTTGTGATGTGAATGCAATATATTTTCCTTTGCTTGTTTCCTCATGTATGAGTCATGGCATATCATTGGAATGAAAATTGATATTAACCATGGCATATCAATGATTTGGAGCTTCTCTTATTCGAATCATGAGGCGACCTGTTTATCAGTTGCTTTATAGTAAAGCATCTTCTGTACATAGAACATCATGTAACACTGTGCAGCCCTGACAATGTTCTCATCAACTTGAGTAATCCAAGCATCGTCACACTTGTACCATCGATTGCTTAATCGCAGATAAGTAACATAATGGCCAGCATCTAGTTTACCAGTGTGCGTGACAACGGCAAACAACTCAAACTCTGAACACAACTCATCTGAAGCATCAGGCTCATCCCCATCAAAAGGAAAGATCCTGTTCCCAAATCGACTCCTTAAAATTGTTGATGAGAGATATGGCGACATGTCCAGTGAAAATGGGAACTGTAGGTAGCGATCCACTTTCCTGGACATCTTTCTTGTTGAAGAATGCTCAAATCTTTTTATATGAAAGCAAGAAACAAGGGGAAGTTTCCTTATTGACATCTGTTTGAGTGTTTCTTGCCTCACCTGACACTGCCTGCAGAAAAATTTTTGGTCAGCTCCCAATCTCTCTGCTCTCGTAAATCTCTTCAAGCATCCAGTCAAGGTAGATGTTCCACAGTATTGGCTTGAATTCATGCAATCAGCCTCACCATTGCAAGAATGATTTGACGTTGCAGTAGCCATTTTATTAGAAACCCCTTGATTCGGTTCCAAGTCCAGTGAGATGTCTATGCATGGGTCGTAAGTAGTTGATGTGAAACCACAGGCCATACATGTAACATCTGATCGCAGAATACCAGAGAATACTTTATGAGCAATGCAGCAGTCACCATTGCCTGAAATATCAGTGAAAATGTTGTCATACAAAGATGCTTAATAAAATGATGCCAGTTTAAGAGCAGATCTTACAATGAAGATCTTGTAAATTTCAGTAAACAAAGGTAGCAAACAAGATCCTTGTACTAAGGTGACAGTAGAACTTAGGTGTTCAAATGCTGAATGATATTGCCAAAAGGGTTCCTAATTGTACAACCATTATCCTGGGGTAAAATTAGACTTCTGGAAATGAACCAAGAGAAACAATTCATTTTCTTCGCAATTTAAATTACTGGAAAATTATGTAAACTCGATTTACATTTTTTCCTAACATTTTAGAAATACAGAAAATAGAAGACAGAATACAGGATAAAGTGATTACTGTCAAGCTTGACAACCAAACCACGACTTACTGGAACTAAAATTTTACAGCCGTCTGAATTTGTCTTGATAGATAGATATCTTAAAAACATAATTGATTCTTGAACAGCCAACCCACTAAATTTGACTGGCTCTCTAATCGAGAGAGTAAGGAAATGGTCTTGAATTGAAACAAAGGAATGCCAGCGGAAGACAGAGGAAAGAAAATGAGTGTTTCCATGTGGGACTAACACTCCAAAAGAGAAAGATCCACATCTTTCGAGGCTAAAATGTTAGCTCAGCTTTCAAAGAACTCAGAGATCTGACACTTTTGATGGCCTGAAAACTAATGCAACCTTCTCTCCAGGATAGGACAAGCTTGGAACTATAGCCTAAACAAGGTAAAAAGGTGGAGTTAACATTAACATCATTTGGTCTAGAATCTCCTGTATGATGAAACGAATAGGCTAAGCAGAAATTGACTTACACGGACTCACAGGAACGTAGCAGCTAAATCCATCACGACAGCAGGTTGTGGTTGAAAATTAGCCCTAAAAGTTTGAGCAATTGTCAACTCTTAGGGCAACAAGCAAGATACCTAAACCCTCACCCTGCAGTTAAATATTATGATAACTCCGTTATCTTAAATAGTATTTTGAATTACTATGAAATTAAAAAAATGTCAAAGACATTGAAGATAGCAAGACAACGGTGCTCTATTGATAGTCTTCTATAATCCGTTTGGTTTCAACTATAATTAATCTGAGCTAATTCACCAACTTGTCACAAGTTGAAAAAAGGTAACAGATTGACTTCTTAGTTCTTACACCATCTAAAGATTGTGTTCTTAACAATCTATTGCTAATGCTTAATAGCATAGGGATCAACATCTTCACTCATCACAACTTAACCATAATATTTTTTCCAGAAAATGGGATCAAAGAAGGTAAACATGTTAAAGAAGACTCTCTGATGGAAATAAGAGGAAAAAAAGATTGGTGTTACAATATTCCCTATATTATTTTTTAAGAGATACAGTTACAATACCCTAGCCCTATGAGCCACAACTAAATTACACATGTTAAATATGAGTGAAAGCAAAACAGAGACCACAGCTTCCACAAGAGTTAGACAAACACAACAAAACATTGTTAAGCAAGCAAGGCAGGGCTGGTAGACTTGATATTATCCACAAAATGATTTGTTATATAAACTAAAACAAACCAGCTGAGATTCTAGTAGCACAAAGTTCAGAAGGGTCAACATTGCTCACATGTTTTAATTTTATTTTGATATTACGCTTGAATTGAATATCCCACGAGATACTAGAATAAGTGGCTTTATACAAGAAACCCCCTCTTTCCGAACAAAAAAATAGAATAACAGTAGCAAGCACTTCGTAATGGTGAAGAGAATAATAAATGGGTGTCACAGTCAGAACACATTACCTTCACTATCTGGCTTACGCCGACCCTTCTCCACCTTCTCATGGATGCCATCAAGCATGGAAATGAAGAACTCATGGGCATCCTGTTGTTCATAACTGGCAAGGTTGGCTGCGTGCTGCCACCAACTGAAACATTACATCAAGAACCAGTCAAACAGTTAAACTTTCTATAACAAATTGACGTAAAAGAAATTTAAATCCTAAATAAGGATTTAAAGAAACATAACCGGTTCTATTCATTCACAGTTTATATGTCACCACCATACGCACCTGTACAAAAACTTAGCGGGGCTGTAGGGAACGCGATCTCCAGAAAACACAGCAGAGAACATAGCATCCATATCGCAAGCTAAGCATATTCGCGCATTCTTGTTCCCATTATTGCCGCCATTTCTCTTCCCAACAGCACCACCGTCTCCGTCACCGTTGTTCCTTTTCTGGCAGAAAAAACGATTATGCCTATCGCTCAAAAAGTAATTCCGCAACGGCGGCGTGTGAAGCAGCGCTTGCAACACCGAGTTCATGAAGCACGTATTTCCCAAATTGTTCAGTCCGCGCAATCCGCGCGGCAAATCCTGCGAAGGATCGGCAGCGTCGCTGGCGATCGGGCCAGAGCAGCTCCCGATCAGAGCGCGCTCGCGCAGATCCGGCGCCCAGGGCCGGTAATCCACTCGCCGTTTCTTCCGGAGATTCTCAGGATGAGACGAGGGGATCGCCGGCGGAGGATCGGCTCCAAGAGTTGACGCGGCGATCTGGGCGATCACCACGGCGGCGTCGAAGTCGCGATCGTAGACCTGGTCGCGGCACGCGCAGCAGAAGAGCTCGGCGCGGTCGACGTCGACGGCAATCTGGTGGCCAGGCGGCATTGAGGCGGCGTGAACGGCGGCATGGGAGGATTCGGCGTTGGAGGTAGAGTGGCAGGAGACGGCGGCGCAGGTGATACAGGCATATAGGCGGGAGGGGGACGAGAGGCCGCAGGCGCCGCAGCGGGGGACCTCGTCGGGATCACGGCGGAGAGCCGCACGGCCACCGGGAGGCTTGATCCGGAGGCAGCTATGGAGAGCAAGAAATGGCTTAGTGGAGGTGCGGCGGAACTCGGCCAAGTGGGGACAGGGCTGGGGAGAAATCTGAGCGTTGATCTTTGGGGACATGGCGTTGATAATGCGGTAACCCTAAGTTTGAAGGGCATAAGATTCATGGATGGGAGAATGAACGGGTGAGATTATTGTAAGGCATTGAGATTGATGAGGTTCCTTTCCTTTCTGTGTGGGGGCCGATACTCCACTCCCTATTTCACCTTCTGCTCACTCCTTTCTGCTTACTCTTCTTCCCTACTTCTCTTCTGTTATTCTTTTATACAGTTTCCTTTCTATTTTTGTAACTATCTAAATAATTCTTATCGATATTTCTGTTATACATTTTCTATTTTCAAATTCCATTTCTCTCTGCACAATTAAAATTAACATTACTCATTTCTACTTACTCACCATTCCTTTTTTAATCTTCCAAATAAAAACACTTTAATAAAGGCTTTATTTCTATAACTCTGTTAATTACAGTCATTTTAATAACCAATCACTTTATTATTTTGTTCATGTCTAACAGTTCTAAAATAAAACTTTCACAATAATTTGTCTTCTCATCTCATATTGGTTACACAATATGATCATTTTTTTTCTCTCTTTTAGGACAAAGTAATTGAGTGTGTTTTATTTCTTGTTTTAGTTTTAATACCATTTTCCTTTAATATTCCATTGTATTTAATTTTAAAGGATTGGTACATTGAATTTGTAATAAAATAACTTTATTGAACACAATGAACAAAGCCACCTGCATTTCCCATCTTAAGCAAATTAAGTTTGCCAGTAAAAATAATTACAACTATAAACATCCCAGGCATTTATACTCAAGAATCATGTACCAAATGATGAATACCAACAATTACGTGATTAGAACAAATAACCTAATTTAAGAAAAGTAAAATAAAAGCAGCTATCATCTCTTCCGTCAAATTAACTAGGATTCTATTCATGAACCATAAGCTCAAATGACTCAGTTCTTTTTTCAAAACAAAAAAATTACATAAGAAAACGAAAGACATATATCGACTGAGCATCTTATACAATATGAATTATATTATGAAAACATATTCTATTCGAATCCAGATCCTCAGGTGAGTTTTTAGTGATGACCTGAGTCTTTAAAACGCAATGATGTTGATATATTAAAATGTATATTAAAAAGAAATAATACATTTTAAAACAACAAAATCAATGTCCATAAATGTATTTTGAAAGAGACGATGCCAAAAGCTCAACATAGAATTCAAATTTTGTTCTGAAGCATGTTTGGTTAAAAGATTATATGTGAGTTTTTTTCTGGATTCACTAGTCTGCTACCGAGACCATATCGAATGGAGAAACCAAACAGATGATCCAAGATAGAATTGCAATTCATAGTTATTAAAAAAGCATAGTTTTGGTAGCGGCAAAAGATAAAAACTGGTTGGAAGAAGGTAAAGTCTTGGAAACAATGGGAAATATTAATATAATGATAATCATAGTTGACATATTACTAAAGCAAGATAAGTCTACTCAAGAACGTTGCTAATTCATCTGTCCTAATCACTAGACTCGACTCAAATGCATATTCCCTGGAGACAATTTCCTACTAACGTTAATTCTCACTTTCTCACTTTCTCTTCTTAGAAGGTGGCTGGGGAGTTTCCTCCTCCTCCTCCTCTTCCTCATCCTCATCTTCATCTTCCCCATCGTCATCTTCATCATCACCATTGTCATCATCGTCATCATCCTCATCCCCATCATCACTTCCTCCACCATTAGTCTCGGGATCATCTTCAGGATCCCCTTCTTCATCAACTTCTTCACCAGAGAAATCTTCATCATCTGCATCATCGTCATCATCCTCGTGTCCTTCTTCATCCTCCTCATCATCCTCATCATCCTCTGTTCCGCTGTCATTTTTGTTTTCTAGATAAGCATGTTTGCTACTAAAAAGGTCGTCCAAGGGAAACCTGGCCAGGATTTAAAACAGACATGATAATCAGTAACTATTTGAAATGAGGTAGATACGTCCTTAATGTTAGGAGATACGTAAACTAGAAAGTAAAGTTTTCTATAATATTGAGGTGCTTCAGCTTATTCGTACCTTCCACCCGTGGGAATCAAATTTGGTGACACTGGATTAGTGACATTGGTCAGCAGATATCCAATCTGAAAGGAAAATAAACAAAAGTAAATTAAAAATAACTACCGAATTCCATACAATAAAGGATACATACCAAGAATAGTTCTGAAACCAACTAAACCCATGACATATGTGCAGACACTTGCTAAAAGTTTTTTTAGATATTCAATAAAGAAACAATGACGAAAAATTCTAAAATTACATATTTCAAATATAGCTTGCAGCTTTTCAGCAGTTTATCTCATCTCAAATCCTAAGAAAGACAAATTGAAGTGTTGATAGACAGAACAATTAACGGGGAGTATAAGTGAACGGTACTCTTTTTCAGAATTAAAGGAAAATAATTTGGTTCCTTTTTTTTCATTGTATTGCTTGTTTTGTAGCATTAGGAGAATCCCCACTATTCCTGTTCGTGACCAGTACACTGACTTTCTTAATGTCATACTAGCTAAAAAACTAAGAAAAGGAACCACAATGAATGCCCATTGGCCTTCACTGGTTGCAGATACTATCAAAGAAATGGCAGGAATCAGCCATGTAAGATCCCCATCCCACAGTAGCAAAATGTCCCAGTATTTGTCCCAACTCACACATCTTTAGTTGGAACCCCAATCCATACTTTTTGACATGGCAATAGTTTGTACCTTGAACAAACAAAAACAATGCCTCTGATAACATACGTACTAATGACAAGCAGGACAGATACAGAAAGTACTAAAACAAAACATAATGCACAAAAGCCTGTAGCTCACAGAAAATATCGATGAAGGGAAAACAACATTAAATTGAAAACAGGAGGTAGAACACAAACGGAGAACAAACAATATGCTCACATTCAAGACAGTTAGATGAAACATAATGGGAGATAATCCCTACAGTTAATGGCAAACACTTGTATGCAAAAAGGAAACCCTGCTTTGACCTAACTAAGAACGGAATTCCAAGCATGCAAATCAGTGAAACAGCTGAACCCTATTTCTGAAAATGCTTATTCAAGTATTAATATAGTAAGAAAAACAGTGAAAAAGGTGAAATTGAAGGGGCAAATGAGGTGGAAATAAAAGATAGGTTTTTGAGAGAGAAATACCAAAGCCATAGATTGCGCGGCGGCGAGAATAGTGTCAGCTGCCACAGCTTGGAGAAGAGAGGGCATTTGGAGAACGGTGTGAATTGGAATCTGAAGCTCCATTGCAGAAACAGTATGAAGCTGAAGCTGAGAGAAGACAAGTCAAAGGGTTTGGTCCGAATCTGATTACTGATTAAAGTAAACCCCACATTCTCTACCGTTTAGGGTTTTTGTGAACCAAATTGCTATTGCTTTTGCTATTTTCTATTGCCACTCCTAATTTCGTTACTTCCACGCCACATCCCTTTTTTTTTTGGAAGTCAAGGCTTTGGATCTTGTGCACCTTTGGGCCTCGGCCCATTCTTATTTTCTTTTGTCCTCAATTTACGCTCTCATTTTTGCAAGGGTTTTCATGTGCCCGCAGAAACTTGCACGAGTTACAAGTTCAACATTAATTGTCATAACATGTTTTCGTATTGTTAAATATTATTTTTGTAAGTTATTTTTAACTTAATAAAATATTCTTTTAAAAAATTATTTTTACTTAACAAAACGTTTTTTTAATAAATATTATTTGAGCAAGTCACTTTTAAATTAGTTAAATATTTTTTTTCATAACAACAAACACTATTAAATAATAACTGAATATTATTGATCAAACAATCACTCATAATCATAATTATGATAAATGGGTTGTGTGAATAGTGCTTGATAGATCATACACAAATCTCTTATACGTATTCTTCTATTTTACTTTATTAAATGGACACGAACAATTTTTTTATGAAGTTTTTACTGACGAAAAAATTTAACACCACACACATTCTACTCAAAATGTTTGTCATTGATAATTATATATGAAATATGTTTACCAAAACTAATTTATAAGTTAGCTTGTAACTAATTATTATTAATAAAATATTAATTTACAAGTTTGGAGTCAATAAATTAGTTTATTAGAAGTATTTAATTAAACTAGTTGATGATACGTATAAGTAAGAATTATGTTTTAAAACCTTAGCACTTCAAAACACGAGGCTTTGTTGACGTTCGAAAGTCGATTGAGACCTGATGGCAATTGGAAGTGTAGCGATCAGATCATGTTAAATATAATCTTGTAATAAAATATAGTAGAATAGTTTGGAAAATTACTATAGTCCTATCTTTTAAGAGTATACTAATATACTATATACATTGGGTTATATGTCTTTACGAAATATTTTTGTTTAATAATATTATGTTATTAAAATGAGGGAATGTATATAATTTAATTCAAAACTTGCAGGCAAGGAGATGAAAAAGTATATACTTTTTATCCTTATAAATTTATATAAAAATATTTTAAAAGAAAACCTTTTCAAAGAATTTCTTAAATAGACAGAAATACCTAGCATTACCAATGGAAAGAAGAAAAAAAAAAGAACAAGATCCAGAAACAGGTACTCTGAACTACATTTAGTGCATACCTGAAAAAAAATACCTGAAATAAAAGTTGCAGTTATCATAATGCACACTCATTATACTGATAATGTGAAGCTGAGGTGTGACTGAAGGAGTTTTGCAATACTTAATAGACAATACAACTAACATAGTCATCACCATTTGCACAGACAAGGTTGGGGACATAACCCGATTAGGATTATTGAGTTCATTATATGAGGGGTAAAGAAGAGGCCACCACTAAAAAATTGTGAAAATGGGTGCTACCAAGCAAACAGTAGTTTGAATATAACCAAATCAAAATGGAAGTTTCAAACTAGACAACTAGCAAACATGCCTTTCAATAATCACTATATTTATTTATTGGCAGATAAACTATTTTTAAATGTATTTTTCACAGCACAACATATGGTTTAAGAATTGCATGACCGCCAACAGTTCAAGGAATGATTATATTCATAAATTTCCTCTTTGCAAATGCCAACCACCATTTATTTGGAGTGCCGTTAGGTCTGTATGCAACGCTTAATAACCTCCCACTTGTTTCTTCCCTTATCTGCTTCAAATAGTTTTTGAGCAATTCTGCATTGTTGAGATCACAAAGCTTAAAATACAGGAATATGAATATAAATAAATACACACACACGTGTGTGGCCTGTAAAAAGGTTGAGTAAATTGCAACTGCATCAGGTAGAGTAAACACAACAATTTATAAAAGTTCAATCTAAGCTAGTATGAGCAATTTTAAATTCCCAATATGATAACAGTGTTCTCACCATCAATCATGTAAAGCAATGCCAATTGCACTGAGAAACATAAATTACGTTCATATTAAATGAGCTTCAACAATGACAGATCATCAGTTCTTTGAAGAAATATGCAAAAGACGCTTGACTTGACTCTTAAAAAGGCTAAAAAATACAAGGAAATAAAAAACCTACGTATATTGGTATAAATACAAGCTGAAATTTCCTCATAGGTGCAGAAAGTAATAGAACTGAAGTTTCCATTCCAACTATTTTTTTACACATCAAGGAAGTACATATTACAGTCTATGTTATAAAGTATTCCTATACTTCCTATTTTTTTAGTTGGAATCTGAGCAGCAGTGAACCTGAACAACACTACAAAATTTGGATTACAGCAGCCATATAAAGTCACTTAATAGCTAGTGAAGTTAGTTGTTTGAAATAAACCATATCTTCACTGAGGACATTTGGTATCAGTCCAATCCATGTTTGTATATTCTGGCAGTTATATTAGATATACCTATCCGGCTTCATGGTTAGAGCTATACCTGCATCCCTACTTTCAGAAAACTTCTAACGAATGAAGGAAGATACTCGAATAGTTTATTATTTGCCAAATACTAGACTTTCCTTGTTGGGTGTGTGCTAAAAATTCACAAAGATTAAGCTCTGATACAATTTCTTGTCTTCAAAACAATGCCACCCCCACATTGAGGCACAGACACACTCATTTGGTCATGTGAGTTTAAAGTGAACTTAGCCAGCAAATGTGAAAATGGTGTCAAATCTTGGGTAAGCAATCGATTGAAAAATAAAATGATTAAGGAACAACTCAAATACATTTTTATTGACTATTCTCCTGAGGGCAGTGGCGAAGGAATCAATAGATACTTCTCAATAAAAGCTTTCCAGTTTTGAATCCTTAACTATTACCTGGGAGGCGTACACCAATTAAATACTTAGAGAATTAAGCGCTATGATTAAGCTAAGCTTATGCGTCTACTTATAAGAACATCAAGGTGAAGGAATAGTAATGACAGGATTCACCTGCTTCATCGTGTGATTGAGGAAGCGGGAAAAGGCCCGGAAATGGAAAGCCAGACTCTCCAGGGACAGGAACCTTTTCGAGACCCAAGTTGATGATTGCCTTGGTTCCTTCAGCCAAGGTTCTGCAACCTTCAAGCCTCTTGAGAGCGATGTTGATGTAAAAGGTCAAGTATATGAGAAGCTTATCAGCAGGGCTCTTGATGTCAAAGTTTCTGAAGAACACATTGGCTCGAAAGAAGGTGATGGCTTCATCCACGATATCAGTTGTATCTGTACCACACATCACAGTCAAAGCATATCCCACATCTAGAAACCACAAAAAGCTTAACAGAACAAAAAACAATAGAAAAACCTTGATCTGAAACAGGAGCAGGTCCCTTGATATGGCTCTTGAGAGGAAGAAGAGGACACCCACAAGCTCGACTCACCCCGTCTTCATTCACAAAACTAGAGTGATAAACCTTTTCCATACAGAACAATGACGACAATCATTTTCAATTTGGAATCAAAAATTGTCAACACCCCAAAATTATGAATTTTGAATAAGCACGAACTTAATTGAATTAAATCCCTCGTACCATTTCTATTGTGGCCACGATAAGAACAAGGATTGCTCGGAAGATTTCAATTGCAACCCCAAGCGTTTCTGAAAATGAAGGGAAAAGAAAACAATTCAAGCATGTAAATGAGTAATTCTTTGGAATGAAACTGAGAAATGGATGAATGTGTACCAAAACAACCAAAAGTGGAAGTAAATTGAATAATTAAGATGCCAAATTTGTTAGGTGATGTGAAATCAAGATTGTGGAAGAAGTAACTACAAATCGGGCGATCTGACAATAACGATAGTGGTTAGTTTATTCTTCATACCAATGTCAATGACACTTATGAGTCAAGTAAACAATGTAACTGTGAACGTTGGTAATTTATTCGGACCGGCTTTCAACAATAAGCCCAACTAGAAATTTTATTTTTTTCAGGAAAGTCCATGGGTTTTTTTTGTCTTTTTCACCTACAACGTTAAGTACTTTCAACATTTTTGAAAATTCCCTTTTTAACCTTCATAAATATTTTTGTAGAAACATCTTGGAAGTGTCGGATAAAATATCAACCATAAACCTTAACTCTAATACCTTAACTCTAAACCTCTAACCCTAACCTTAACCCTAAATCTAACTATAATCATACCATTAATCATAATCCTAAAACGTAAACACCTAACGTAACTCTAATCCTAACCCTAATCCAAACCATAATCTTACTATAATCATAACCTTAATACTCCACTTTAATCCCTAAATGCGACCTTAAATCTAATCATAACCCTAACCATAAACCATAACTCCAAAACAAAATTGTAACCCTAACACTAAAATTTAAATCTAACCATAGCCCTACACTAACCTTAATCATACCTCTAACCCTAATAATAACCATAAATCTAACCATAACCATAAACCCTGACATTAATCCTAAAACGTAAACACCAACTGTAATTATAACTATAACTCTAATCATAACCATATATTAACCATAATCATAATCCTAACTCAACCTTAATACAGACTGTAACCCTAACACTAAACTCACTAACCATAACTCTTACTTTAACCCTAAACTTAACCATACCCTAAAACGTAAATCATAACCATAACCCTAAACTATAAACCTAACCAAACCTTAAACGCCAACTCTAACTATAAAACCTAAACCATAACCTTACCCTCAAAACATAAACCCTTACCATAAACCATGATCCTAACCATAAACCATAACCCTAATCATAAACCATATTCTAAATTATACTTATAAACCTTAATCATAACCAGACTAGTCCTAAACATAACCTTAATTCAAACCAAACCTAAAATCATAATCCTAATTCAAACCATAACCATAACTCATACATAACCATAACTCTAACTTTAACCCTAATCCTATACATAGTCTCAACCATAAAACCTAAATCTTAACCATAACTAATAATCTTAACCATATTAGTCCTAACCCTAGCATCAATCGTGTACTAAAAGAACTATTATTTTAACTTATTATTATCATTAGTATTAGTAATATTGTATATTATTATTAATATTACTATTATTATTATTATATATTATTAGTTGAATTAATATTAGCATTAGTGTTATTATTAGTATTGGTTTCAGATTATCAATATGGATTGTTTTTGTTATTAATATTACTATTATTACAAATTTTATCATCAATTTCACAATCTATTTACATTTTTATTTTAGCGACACATTTAAACATAAATCTGTCTTTTAAACTTTTTTTTTAAATTCTTATATTTATACGTCGTTCTTTTTACAAATTTGAACATCGAATTCATATTATTTTTATTTTATCGGGATTATTTATATTTCATAATATACCTAAATTTTAATTTTATCTTTTCATATATATTTTACTTTTATGTACGATGAGATCATATTTCAATTACTTACACTTTTTTTTGGCTAATTTATCTTTACATTTTATGTTCACTACCTACTAGCATTATTATTAGGTGTATATTTATATTATTATTATTATTATTATCATTATTTTAATATATATATAATCATAAAATAATATAATTATTTAATTTTTTACATGATTCAACTTTTTATTTCTATATAACACATCTATATATTATATATAATTATAATATTTAAATATATATTTATTTAATTTATTTAAACAAATATAATAACAACTATATTGTTTTCCTAAGACGGGCTTATGCACGGGTCACACAGACTAGTGCTTCTTAACATTGAAAATCTGCACCAATGCATATATCTTGTTTACATATACATCTATGTTTCTTTTAGTGTTTTTGTTTTTTTTTTTGTTTTTCAATAACCCGACAAATCTAAAATTCCTATCGGACGGTAAAGAAGCCCCCTACAAGGCCAAAATTGACCGCTAGATAGAGTTACGGAGAAAACAAAATTGAAAATAAATAAATTAATAGTGTAGAATTCACACATTCTTGCAGGCAAACCATCTGCTCACAACCACACAAGCATACTTGTTTACTACATTTGAATCTTAGCATAGTTAAACCAAGCCAGAGATAAAGAATGATACGATAAATAGGGCTAACTGTACAAGTCAATTCTAAATGGAAGAAAGCTAGCATGAAAGAAGCACAGATAATGAATTAAATTAGGCTAGTAAACGACGAGGTCAACAAGTATGGAAAATTTGATGGCTCTCGTTGCTTGGCAAGTTCATTAATGTCCCTCACGATGTCAAACACCGCCTCTGGTTGTGCTAATTTAAGTGCTTTCTCTGACATTCTTTTCAGCTCATCTGATTTCGTGGTGAACCATTCTGCCACCATTTTTGCCGTTTCCTTAGGACTACGGGTGAACACACCAGCTCCGTTGTCCACCACGTACGGCACGTTACCCTTCTCCTGTTGTTTTTACCACACTTCCACCTCAGAATCAACATCCAACGGTAGAAATAATAAGAGAAAACACAATTCAACCACACACCTGTCCTGGGATATAGTCGTTGAGAATTATGGGAAGCCCTCTGATCAATGCTTCTGCTATTGTACCTGGTCCAGCCTGAAAATTTCAACCAACCAATGACCCTATTTGTTAACAATAACAGCATATGAAGGATGAAACCAAGAGCAAATTACTATAACTTGCTTTTGTTATGATGCAGTCACAGGCTCCCATCCATTTGGCCATCTGGGTCTCAAATCCTCTGATCTGCAAAATCAAGAAACAAAGTTTCAGTGAGTGGCACTTCGTTATGCTCATCTGCATAATGTACAAAAACCAAGAAGCAACTTACCTTTACTGGAATCTTCCACTCGAGAGATTCGAGGGTGGATACTAAATTCTTATTCCGACCACATATGATGACTAATTGCCCAATTGGTTTCTCAGCTTCTTTATCGTAAAGTGATTCTCCCAAAGCCTTTGCAGTTTTCTTGACAGGGCCCATTCCTTCACCACCCCCCATCAGCAAAACTGCTGGCAAAATGGGATCCAACCCGAGTTCATCTCTCAATTGATCCTGTAGTAAAAGACAGAGTAAGCACCAACAATGAAAGAAGAAGAAAAATTACACTTATAATTTCTTTAACATTTATATATACCTTCACAAGAACCGCCCTGGCAAAAGAAGGTCTGATGGGTAAGCCGAAAACTCGGATTTGAGATTCATCAAGGCCATCTAGAGCAGCTTTCTTCGCCACCTCTTCTGAAGGACAGTAACATCTGTTTACCCAAGGATGAAACCTGGAAATTGCTTCAAACTATGACTTAGAGCGCGTAAAAAAGTTAATCAATGTGCTTCACTTCAAAGAAAGAAAAATAAAAACTAAAAATTAAACTTTACCACGTAGGATGACAGGTACTAAGGTCCGTGATCACTGTGACAAAAACAACTTTATTCTGCAAACCTTGCCACTTCAAAACCCACAACGGAATATGCTGCATCAAGGGATGGACACTGATGATGATATCTGGCTTGTACTCCATCAACCCCGCCTCCACCTCCCTGAGAAAAAGAGATTAGTTATAAATAAGAACACAACGAACATAAAAAAAAAAAAAAAAATCTTTTACAGCTACAGAAACGAATAGTTTTTTTATCAGTAAAGGGGAACCGCCATTATTCACATCTTCCATTTTCACCGTCAAAATTACTTATCAAAGCTAACCAGGAGAAGTATGAGAATAGGAACGTACCTGGCATAGTATGCAGCAATGGCAGCCAAATAAACAGAGTGAATCCATCTAGGAGAAGTACTGTGAAAAGCAACATTCCATAACTGCACATGCTTAACCATGAATTTATATTGCCCCTCCATGTCATTCAACGGCCACCCTGTGTATTCCTTCCAAACATCCTTAACAATAATCTGAAAATTGAAAACTTTTTTTAAACACATAAATCAAACAAAAACTTCTTATTGACACGAAGTTCTATCTTTCCCAAAAAAAAACTGCGCAAATAACTCCAAGAAAAAAACGTAGCGACAAAGTCCGTGTGTGCAAGACACGACAAAAAGTAAGGGTACAGATACAGCAACTAATCCAAAAATAGTTCAAGATTAGATAATTCTATTTCTTTAATTTAGTTTATGAACTAAATAAAATTCGTCTTATATGATCCATGATCTAGGTACAGAGATATTATTAAATTTCCATAATTACGTTTAATTAATTCGATATTAATTTCCTTTTTTGTATAAACTATAAGTAAAAACTTTTAAATAAATGTAATTATAAAACAAATTGAGTTAATTAATCCAAATGAAGCTTGAATTGAATCCAAGTTTAACTATAAGAAATGTTCATGTTAAACTCCAAATTAAAAAAAAAAAAAAAAGTTCTTACGAAAAACACAAAAAAAAAAAATCTCATACCAGAAAACTCCAGTGCAGAACAAATTTCGAAACAAGAAAAACAAATAAAATAGGTTAAAAAAAAATTAAAAAGAAACCAGTGTAACATAATTTGTTTTTTTGAAAATCGAACAAAGGAAGCAAGGAGCAACAAGATTACCCGGTATTCGTCACCGAATTCAATCTGAAAGGCGTCACGAATGGCTTCAGCGGAGGCTCTGTGACCGCCACCGGTGTCGCTCATGAGAATCAGCACGCTTTTTGTTCTTTCAGCACCAATTTCCATGAGTTCCAAGCCCCCATCGCTGTCATCGTGGCGAGCGTCAGTGCCACGCTTCTTCTGGCTGGTACTCCCGTTGTGGTACCCTCCGAAGACCTTCTCCGCCATGGACTTTCTGGGCGAGGCCGCAACGGAAACCTCCATGTGTCTAAAGAAAGAAAGGAGTCAGGTAACGGTCAAAGCCGTTTCCGCCACTGGAACTGGCCGGGCTTCACCGGCGGAGAGAGAAAGAGGGAGAGTGGCAGCGAGTGGTGTTAGGGAAGAGAGAGAAAGAAGAGAGAGAGGGCATGAAGAACTGGTTGGCGAATTTGGAGGTTGGCTGAGAGGCTTGTATAACGTTAGTTGGTTTGTCTGACGTTATATGAATAATAATGGTAGAGAAAGGTGTGGGAATTATACCATGGAATTTTTGGCATCAGCACATGTTAGCTGTTGGATTTAACTCTCCTCATCGAATGTTCTCATCGCAAGATTCGAATCTTGGTCTTCGCTTTATCTCACTCCTCCAATATCACTTATTACACGCCACTCACTATTATTAGGTCTTATGATGAGAATATCTTAATTTAATTAAATGCTAATAATTAGTTTTCTTACAAATTATTAAAGGGTAAAATACATTAATTCTTTTTCGTATTCTATGTCTCTGAAAGAGTTTAATGAAAATAGAGAGACAGGAAAAATAATATTACAGTGGAGCAATAATAATGAATCATTATGAATGTTACACTGCAATAATTGATAGTGTGTTTGATGTTTTTCTTGTTGATTGGTGGTTGAAAACATGTGGTTGGACTGTTCTGCCCTCGTCTGACCATGCCTTTTAAGCAAGAGCTGGTGCTTATTTGCTTACACGGGAACTGACCTGTCAATTTCGCATCCCCATGTGGAGTTTGGGTTTTAATCTTAATTAATCTGTGTTTTTAATCTTAATTATTGAATTAGACATTCGTAGCTTTCTTGCATTAAGAAAAAGGATAATGATACAATATTTTTCGGACAACATTTGAACATTCATTATGTGTCAATCTATGATTGGAAAAAATCACTTCACAATCAATAATAATAATCATAAACATTATTGTGGAGTGATTTTTGACCAATCACAGATTGACACGTGATCAATATTCAAATGTTATTAGAAAAATGTTGTCTAAATATCATTATCTAAGAAAAAACAGAAGAATTTAGATGCAAGGAGCTCTCTTACATTAAAGATATGGTTGGAATAATTTTTTTATAACTTATTCACATTTATTTATAATAGAAGTAAGTATCATGTTTACAGATAAATACTTAGAGGTTGAACATTTATTTGATATCATGGGCCAAACACCTATTCTATTAAGGATAATAATATTTAGACAATATTTTTTTATAATATTTGAATATTGATTACGTGTCAATACGTGATTGGTCAAAAATTATTTCACAATTAATAATAATAATCATAAATATTATTGTGGAGTAATTTTTGACCGATCACAAATTGACACGTAATCAATGTTCAAATGTTGTCTAAATATCATTATTCTTTCATTAATACTTGATTAAATGGTTTATGTAATTGATATTTTAATATTTCTTTTTAACTCATGCTGTATAAATAAAGAGATATGAAAATAAAAAATTTTAAGAGGGAAAATATATGTATATTGGATAAGCTAGTTATTTTAGTCCAGGTAATGCAGAGACTTAACAATATTTGGCAGTATTTTATGTTACTAAAATTAACTACCTTATTATATATCGATGAAGATGCCTGATTGAAAAATTAATATTTAAAGCATGTATATTGTAAATTATGTTGTTTATTTTTATTTTTAACAGCATAGACTGTCAGTTTAAGGAAGGTTGAATAAAAGTTTTGGTTATTTGAAAAATTTTATATGATGGTTTTAAAAAGGTGTTTTTTTATGTGATAGTAATGTTAAATTTTTTTTCTTAATTTTTTTTATTGTTCTACCGTTATATGGTTATATGGTTACGAGAGTGATTCAACAATTTTTTTAAGATTTTTAGTTTTTTTCTTTAAATTTGGTTGATCAAATTTTAAAGTCTAGATCATTTGTTTGGAGTGAATAAATTATTGTAATTATTTAGATTATTTAAATGATAAGAAATTAATTGTTTTTTTTAATGTTATTTTTTAAATTAAAGAGTTAGTATATATGATTGAAAATAAATATAAAAGTTATATATGAATACTATTGTCTTTGTCTCTTATTGTTTTAGAATGTTGAAATTTTTTCAATATTAAAGTGTTTTTATGTATGGATGTAATATGTTAAAGTTTCATTTATTAATTTACTTAAAATAATACTAATGGAGTAATTAGGATTTTTTTTAGCTTCATGTACATATATTTTAATAAAATGTTATGATGAATATGTGGTTAGTTTTTAAATTTTTTAAAGTTACAAATTTTTATTTGTGCTTAATTTATGAAAGTCGTTTATGTTTTCGAACAAGAGAAAAAAAAAATTAAATATGGTTAAAAAGTGATTATTCTTTAGTTTTTTATAATTTTTTTATTAAACAATGATTTCTTGAAATTTTAGAAAGAGATAATATTAGTGTTTGTATTTTTGTACACATAAACAATTCAAAGTTTATTTTTTCATGAAAAAAAAAATCATTGTGAAAAATTATTTAATTTTTTTTTCGTTTCATATTTTATTCTTTCTAAAGCCGAAACACTCATCCCAATTTGCCTCTTTTTCTAGCAGCACCACCCTTTACGACCCCATAGAGCCAACCCCATTGTCGCTCCTCGCCGTTTATCGCAATCGTGTGGTGCAAAGTGTCTAGCGTCACCAACTCACTTTTTTCCGTCTTTGTTTTCCATTTCAGATCTTTAAACATTGTACCCGTCGTCGTGCCTTCATCTCTGTCGAGCTCACCTCATTGTCGTTGTTACTGCATCTAACGTCCACGGCGGTGGACAATGTTGGCGCCACCGCTCCTCGGACCGCATTTCAACCAAACTCAAAAATAGCTAATGCGACTCTGTTTGTTTTTTGGTCTCCCTTGTTTTCTTAATTGAGCATAAAATGTTGAACAATCAAGACAAAGAAGGGTTACTTATATTAAAATAATTACCAATACTAGACATATTAAATTAAGAAAGAACAATGAAATCATTATAATGCATAATGATTTTCTGCTGTGAAAGTGACCCTGTTGGCTTCCAGCCTGTGATTGCTTTGTTAAGCAAGAAAGTCGACATGATACACTTATTCATGAAGCCATTCTCATCAACCAAACGTTCTACTATTTATTATCTATTCTATTTTCCCTTCTCAAATTTAATTTTGTAAAAGCAGTTTAAAATTGATATTACTAAATATTAATGAATGATTAATTTTGTTAAAATAAATTTTAAATGATTTTAAAAAACAGATTTTAAGTCTAATTTTATCTTAAAAAAATTATTTATAAAACTAATTTGTATCCAGTAAATTTATCTAAAATCTTTAACAAAACTTTCATTTTTATTTTAAAGTTGATTGAAATGAAAATAAAAATAAAAAATAATGATGATAAATAATGTGATAAAAATTAAAATTTAAAATAAATAAATAAATATTAATTATTTTCTTATAAATGAAATTATTTTAGATATCATTATAAACTTTAATATCTATTTACCTTTAAATTATTTTAGATATCATTATAACCTTAAGTATAAACAAATTTAGTAATGATGAGTGATATTTACCTTAAAGTTTATGATTTTAGATATTTCAAGTAAAAATATTTTAAATTTGTATTTAACCTTTTTTATTTCTTATAAATTGAGAACACTATTGAAAAAAGAGTATATACTTATGTCAAAAGAAACACACTGCATATATCATATCTCACTCAACCATCATCTTCATGCTTATTTCTCGACCCCGTGACACATCTTTATAGTTTTGGAATTTGTACAGTTTTTAATCACCATGACTAGTCATTAATCACCTTGGATTTTAGATGTTTCTTATAATGAATGTTGTTATCTTGAGTATACACAATTTATATTATTATAATCTTAAACGGTGTGAACTTAAAAAAGATTTATTTTCTGTTGTTTAGTACGAGATTGAGAATGAAACAATTACATAAATAAAGTTCTATTTTTGGAAGTATAAGATTTTCTTCAACGATAATTTATACATTCTTGTAAATTAATATTTATGTAATGTTTTATTTTATTAGTTTTATTATACTAAAATAGGATATTACATATTTTATACAATATTTTAGTATATTTAAAATGAATTGATTTAATTTATTTATTTATAATAATAATTAAAAATTTCAAATATTTTAGTAAATATTATTATAAAAATAATAATCAAAATATAAAGTGTTAACATAATTGAATAAACAATTGATTTCACTTACTCTTTGAAATAAATAGATCTTACTACGTCTCTCTTTATATATCAATATATAATTTCAAATATCATTGTTTAAATTTATTATTATATGTTAAGCAAACATATAAATTAATTTTTCATTCAATAATTATTCAATGAGAATTATAAATTTGTTTTTTTATAATTTTAAACTTTAACTTCAAAAATACTATTAATTATTTCTAATTTACATCGTCATTTTTTTTTTTATAATCAATTCAAATAATTTTTCTAGCATCCCACTGGTCATTACGATATTATTAGTCAAGAAAAGATAACCAAAAATATACATAAGATTTAAATTATTATTTAATTATGAACATAAAAAACTAAAATTATATAAATAATGGATAAATACATATATTATTTTTTATATTTTTGGCCTAGTTAAGATTTTCCTCATGTAATATTATCCAATTTTATGTAATACACTATTATTATAAATCATAAACAATATTGAAACACACAATATAAGATAAGGTAATGTTTCTAAAATTTCGTTTATATATTATATATTTTACAATCACATTTTATCTATCGATATACTTTAATGAATATAAGTTCAATTTATTCATTTAAAACATTATAATTAAGTGTATGGTGAAATTAGCTCAAAAATTACATATTAATATCAATCACAATATTTGACATTATTTTCGAAAGAAACATGTATTCAATTATACTTAAATATTTATACTAATTAAACTACATTTATTAAATTGTCATCACAACAAAATTACATAATATGAATATTTTTCTACTATTGTTACACGATAAATCTCATTGACTTACCAAACAGATTTATTTTTAACAAATTAAATTATATAAATGTATTTAACTCTTATCACACGATATTTTTTATTTATGTGTTTTTAATTTCAAAGAATTAAGATATATTCCTCACAAGTCCCAAATTTATTGGACAATCAAAATATCTAATCATAATATTTTCTCATTGGAATTAACTATGTTTAATATTTCACATAATATACCCAAAACATAACATCACACACTTTCATTTTTACAAATACACAAACCCAATTTAAATATTAATAAATTACAATCAATTATCGATTAAACTATAATAATTTTCAAATACAATATATTAACCACACGTAAAAATATAGTGTAGATATAATAACAAACAATGAAAGATAAACAATTTTCATCATTTAAAAATATTTAAAAACTTACTTTTTAAATTTTATAAAATAGATTAAACATCTTAAATTTTAAACTTAATGAATTTTATTTAACGAGAACTTGCTCACCCAATAACTTTGTATAATTCATAAATTTTGCAAGAGATAACAAAAAAATCTAATTATTTTAAACTATAATACTTCTTCCTTTCTTATACTTAACATGAGCTGTTTTGTTGTAAAATAATACCGACTTAAACTAAAATAATTGAAATATTTTGATTTTTCACTCCTAAAATGTATAACATATCGATTTCATTATTCAAACAAAACAATTTTAATATGTTCAAGTAAAACATAATTATTGAATAAAATCAAACGTTACGAGTACATAATCTTCACATCTAAACCATCTATAATGTGTTATTGGCATAATTTAACTAGCTACAACTTTAACAGAAAACTGAACTCATATAAAATGTTGTAATGAATGATTTCAACGTACCTTTATTATTATGAACAAAGATATTGATCTTTGTTATAGAAGGATCACCTGCAAAACTTCCAATCTCTATTAAAAACTTTCCAAAATCAACTAAAAATATGGACAATTTTTTTAATCAACTAAACTTACTTTTATTTTTTTATCAAGATTCCCAAGGAAGACTATGATGTACAAATAAGATAAAGACAAAATATTTTTGGACATTTTTGTGAAATGAAAATCCAAGAGTTGTTTTTTTCTTCTATTTATACATTTTGTACATTCAATTTATCACTTATACTCTTAAACAACTTAAAATGTAGTTATAATTTTATCTTTCTAATGTATCACTAAAAATATTTAAAAACTACTTTCAAATTAACAATAATTTATATTTTAATTAATTTACACAATATATTAAAACTTGGCTACTTTATAGAAAAAAAAATGCAAAATGTGCTCTATCTGTATTAAAAGTGAATTAAACTTGGCTACTTTATAGCCTTTAATACTGAAATCTGATTAATAAAATTGTTGCGCGCATGACTCCTATACTTAAGTTTGACTTATTCTAAAGTAACGTAACTAAACTTTTAAAACATTATACACTGGGTTTTTGTACCATATTAGGTAATAATGAGAAAAATATTACGAGAATAAGCAAAAAAAAATTAATTACGAGAATGGGGAAGTCGTGCCACCCTTGTACGACTTTACACTGTTCATTTGACTTTAAGGCATGATAATGGATTACCAGAAACTTGTAATCGATTACCAAGACATTTTTAACAAAAAAAATAAAAAACAAACGAAGTCGTATGGAGGTTTGACGACT
Organism: Vigna radiata var. radiata; assembly: GCF_000741045.1. Taxonomy (NCBI): domain Eukaryota; kingdom Viridiplantae; phylum Streptophyta; class Magnoliopsida; order Fabales; family Fabaceae; genus Vigna; species Vigna radiata. The sequence goes on from NC_028357.1 coordinate 43,183,617, forward strand.
TCTACTATTAAAGTCGTGCAACCCCCTCACGTTTTCACTTTTTTTTTAAAATTTTTTTATTATTTAAAATCTTTTATAATTTATAAATAATGTTTTTAAATATATTTTAAATNNTTAAAATTATATCTAATTAATAATTAAATTTTTTAATATTATTAAATAAATAAATTTTATATTCTAATTATTTTTGTAATTAAATTAATTTTTTTATAAAATAATTTTAATTAAATAATTTATA
>NC_028357.1:43184819-43194345 GCF_000741045.1 Vigna radiata var. radiata
AATTAAAATTATTTTATAAAAAATTTAATTTAATTACAAAAATAATTAGAATATAAAATTTATTTTTTTAATAATATTAAAAAATTTAATTAGATATAATTTTAATTATTTAAAATATATTTAAAAACATTATTTATAAATTATAAAAGATTTTAACTAATAAAAAAATTTAAAAATAAAAAGAAAATAAAAAGTGAAAACGTCATAGGATTGCAGTGACCTCTATACGACTTCGTTTGTTTTTAATTTTTATTAAAAATGTCATGATAATGAATTAGAAATATTTATGCCTTAGTCAAATGAACAGTCAAGTTGTCCAACAACACCTACCCTCCTATCCATTTCCAGGATATCTGCTACTACTCGGCTCCCAAGAGAAACCTCGACGGCAAACTCCTCGACCACTTCGAGCAGCTCGGCGTTCCTCTCCACGAGTAGAAGCGTCCCGCCAACGTCGCCGTCGATGCCGTCCTCGACAGCGTCTCCATCGCCACCACCCACCGGAAAACCCTCGAGAAGGCCGGGGTCATATTCTGCTCCATCTCCGACGCTATTAAGGAGTACCCCGAGTTAGTCCGCAAGTACTTAGGGAGGGTCGTGCCCACCGATGACAATTACCACGCAGCGTTGAACTCCGCCGTCTTCAGCGACGGGTCGTTCTGCTACATTCGCAAAGACACCAAGTGCCCGATGCAGATCTCCACCTACTTCAGAATCAATGCGCTGGAAACGGGGCAGTTTGAGCGGACTTTGATCGTTGCCGAGGACAGGAGCTTTGTGGAGTATTTGGAAGGGTGCACTGCGCCGTCCTATGACCGGAACCAGCTCCACGCGGCGGTGGTGGAGTTGTACTGTGGGGAGGGGGCGGAGATAAAGTACTCGACGGTGCAGAATTGGTACGCTGGGGATGAGAATGGGAAAGGTGGGATTTACAATTTCGTGACGAAGAGAGGAAAGTGTACGGGGTGGCGGTCAAAGATATCGTGGACGCAGGTGGAGACGGGTTCTGCGATCACGTGGAAGTATCCGAGTGTTGAGTTGGAGGGAGATAATAGTGTTGGGGTGTTCTATTCTGTTGCTTTGACGAATAACTATCAGCAGGCTGATACAGGGACCAAGATGATACAGAAAGGGAAGAACACAAGGAGTAGGATTATCTCCAAGGGTATATCGGTTGGACATTCCAGGAACTGTTATAGAGGCCTGGTTCAGGTTCTCTCCAAGGCGGACAATGCGAGAAACTCATCGCAGTGTGACTCCATGCTTATTGGGGACAATGCAGCTGCCAATACCTATCCTTACATTCAGGTGTGTAGTAGCATTTTCTTTTGTCTTTCTTTATTTTCTCCCTGCTTTCATATCTGCCATGATACTTTTATTTTGCTAAAGCAATCACGATTACTTTGTAGGTGAAAAATCCAACGGCAAGAATTGAACATGAAGCCAGTACATCTAAAATTGAAGAAGATAAACTGTTCTTTTTTCAGCAAAGGGGAATAGACAAGGAAAAAGCAATGAACGCAATGATCTGTGGCTTTTGCCATGATGTCTTGGAAGAGCTTCCTCTTGAATTTCGTTATGAGACGAAGCAATTCATGAGCTTGAAGCTTGAGGGCTGGGTAGGTTAAACAGTTTGTTAAGCACATTATTTGGAATTTGTTCTTGAAGTTGTACAAGACCATAGAGGTGCTGCATTCCGAAGGATGTGTACATGCTCTGTATATAGATGTTGTCTTCAAGTTTACCACAAAAGGGTCCTCAAGCATTACCAATTTTCTACCTTAATAAGTTATCACTGAATCCTATAATTTTGTTTTGTGGATTTACTGTGAATTACCAGTTGTTTAATATGACTCAGTGTTTTAGAGGTATTGACAGTCTATCTGTTAGTATCATGGCTTCAGCAGGTATAGGTGGTACAAATTCCAAGTCCTCATAATTATTTTAAAAAAAAACTATTTGTTCAATGCATATAATAAACTTAATTGTAATTAGTTAGGCCATGACTGCAATTCATTTTGCCTGCAAAGTTCAGAGATCACGAGGTAGTGGTTTCATACTAATGCTACTTTTGATGATATTTATTTATTTTTAGAGATGTTTCACCTATTCTGTAGATTGAATCTGGCCTTGTTAATTGGTTTCATACATTATTAATTTTTTTTAGTAAAGAGTGAATTGACCATTAGTGCAGATCAATCATTAAAAACAAATACACATAATAATTAGTTTGGTATGAAATTAATTTACAATTTCTAGAATATTTACAATTTCTACATTGTGACTAAAATAGTGAAAGTATTAAGTTAATGTATATATATAATTGTGCATTTTGTGAAAGAAAAGAATTTTAAAAGAAATGAGAACAGAGTATGAATTATTTTATAAGGTAGTAACGAAATGACATAAAAAGTTGTAAGATTCATATGATGTTTGAAGTATGATTGTGATGGTCTTGTAAGAGTAAAGCTGCTGCACAGAGTGGGCATGGTGGATCACGTAGATCATCAAATCTTGTTCTTTGCTCCAAACAATTTGCATGGTAAACATGACCACATACTAAAACTGCCACAACCGAAAGCTCACTGGAAGAGATTGAATTCCCCAAAAAGTTTATTTTTTGACTCAGAACTTTCTCACATATCCCACAAACCATCTCTGCTTTATTATTTGATGACATTTCATCCATCCCTAAGGAGCTTGAAGGAATTCTCTCTGGCCTTGTAAACACTTTCTCTCTATATTCTGAACAAAAACAATGACAGTATATGGAATATCATTAACAGAGCTAAAGAATTCTGATTTTGAAGAAATACCTTTGGCACGTGAAGACGAAGCATTGGCATGATTGGTAGAGTTACGTCGAAAATATTGGTGGCCATAATAATGTCGTGTTTGTTTCAAAAATATTGAACGACCAAGACCATGATGATGATTTGTCATAGTTGGATGGGTATTAACTACCTTCACAGATCTATCTGCTATATCCAATGCAGGTGGCAAATGGAGTAAGCCATGATCATCTGAATGTGAAAGCTTTTCAAAAAACACAAGATAAGATCAATGCCATACATTTCCTCAAACACTTTCTCTACCAATAATCATTCAATTCTATTCAAATTACAATATCATAAACCAAACTTATACAATAAAACGTAAAACCCACAAAAAAAAATAATGGATTTTTAAAGAAATTGAACCAACCAATTATTTAAAAAAAAAAAGTTACAGTTGATGGAATTTGATTGATGAAAGCAAATTGGTAATTTACATTAAAGATAATTTTTTTTTTTAAATTTATAATTAAAGGAATGAGAAAAACAAATTACCTCATTTGACAATAGCTCCATGTTGGAAAATGCATCAAACTATTTTTATAATATTGGCTTAAAAAAGCGACAACACCAATTGTTAGTACTATTACACATACATCAAGGATTACAAACTAACATACACAAGGAAAAACATATATAAAGGAGTCTTTCTCTTATTTCTTATATATTCCCAATAAAATCAATAGTTCTTTAAAATACCATATTATTGTGGAAAAACTTTTTTTTTCTTTTTAAGTCAATAACAATTAAAAAATAACGTCCTTTAAATTAAATGCATCAAAAGCAAAACGAGAAATTTAAAATAGCTAAACAATTGTTAAACATATTGCCCTCTAAAAGCCCCTTTGAATTGGGGGTGAAAAGATTATGCAAGCTAATCGGTTGTCCTTAATTGTTTATTGGCAGATGCATCACGTTTTCTTAGGTGTTTATCAATGTAACCTTTTCAAGAAACTCCTTAAAAAACAAAACAAAGAAAACAAAAGAATTTTGATTTGTCCACTTCGATTTCACACTACATCACACTACAATATTGTGCTAACAACCATTTGAAACATAAGAAAAAGAAAATGGAAGGAAAGAAGAAAAAACATACCCATAGAAGAAGAACACGAATAAGGATGTTAATCCCTTTAAGCCTGGTTAGATTCAGAAAACTGTTTTTATTTTTTTTTTCACAATAGTTAATCGGGTAAAAATAGGAAAAACAAATTAAATAAATGGAGTTTATGGTTTAAAAGACCTCACCAATTATAGAGGAGTTTAGTTTATGAAGTGCGATGTTAAAGCAAAATAAAAGGTGTTGTGTGGAATAAAGAAAAAAGTGAACAATTAAAAATGATTTTTTATAAAAACTGCATGTGTGTTAAATTTTATGTCTATAAAAAGGAATCATGAGAAAAGAGAGATAAACAGGGATGAAGCTACTTTATATATCTAAAGGGGCTATGGAAAAAAAAATATTTTTTTCTTTATTTTGTTTGTTTTCTTTTAAATGTAAGCTAAAACTTTATCATAGTTTTGTAATTTACATAATTTAATTTTTTAAACTTTTAGATAGGGTTATAATTTATTGAGTTTAATTTTTTTTAAATAAATCTGTTTGATTTTTATTAAAATTTATTTATTTTTAATTTGTTTTTAGTAGTTTTTGGATAGGTTTGTAATTTATATCATTTAATTATTTGATTGATATTTTTTAGTTTTTGGATGGGCTTTTAAATTCCATAATTCACCCCCTTTTTGTCTTTCTACCAAATGTTCATTGTTGTTTTATGTGGGTTGACTTGAATCCTCATAAGCTAAAGTCACATGTTCAATTATTAGAAAAATGACATTTTATGATGAACAAAAATGATGTATTATGAAATAATTACTTTGTATTATGAAATAATTACTGAAAACATAGTTTTGGACGTTATAGTTAGTCTGCACATTTTATAATATAACAGAAATTATAATATGTCAAGAGATATTATAACGTACATTTGTTTGTACGTTATAATAAGTTATTTCATAATCATTCATACATGATTTTGTACGTCATAATATATATTTTTTTTTTAAAATTGATTTTTACAATTAATATTGAATGAAATTATAATCATATGTCTTATTATCATCTTATCCAATCAATTAATAATCAATATAGTTTCAAATGAACAAATTGAATGAAACTAATAAAATAGAATTTATTTCAAACATTAAATTGTCTAATAATATTTAATATTCATACATGAAACTATATATTAAATCCAAATTATCCTACATAGAATATTCAATTATAGCCAAGTTTCTACTAACACTTAAAATAAAATAAGCTGGAGACATCGATTCCAGAAAGTCTACTTCAGGCTATTTGATTCAGTTTGCAGGGGAGCCTTGGCTTGGCAATCAAAGTTGCAAAAGTGTGTGGCGTTGTCTACTATTGAGGCAGAGTTTATTGCACTTACTGAAGCATGTAAGGAATTGTTATGGGTGAAGAAATTCTTGCAGGAGCTTGGTTTTGTGCAAGATAAATACTTGTTGTATTGTGATAGTCAAAGTGCTATTCATCTTGGTAAGAATCCAACTTTTCATTCTAAATCCAAACATATTGATGTGAGGTATCATTGGATACGTGATGTTTTGGATGCTAAGTTGGTGGAACTAGCTAAAGTTCATACAGATGATAACGGTGTTGATATAATGACCAAGGCATTGCCAAGAGGAAAGTTTGAAGTTTGTTGTGAGATCGCCGGTTTGGCGGATATCTCCACATAGTCGTGAGGGGGAGATTTGTTGGGTTATTGGGCTCCCTTCCTATGTGGAGAATAGGCTCAAATATTGTGGTTCATTATGTCTCATTAGGTCAAAATGAGATGGGTCAGATTAGTAGAGCACAAGAGAGTCATTTGAAGAGAGGCAAAAGCCAAGTGAGAGAAAAAGAAAGAGAGAAAGTCATTCCCGCATAACCCTAAACCTGCACTGGTGTTTTCGTCGCTGTGAAGTCGTTAACCGTTGGATTGAGCTGACTTTTGTACAGTAGGTTCCAGGCACATGGTTCTTCATTCTGACCGTTCGGATCGTCAATCGGACGTCTAGATTGGGAAAAATCGATCCCGCACCAGCAGCCCTGTTTTGGAGAATTTTCATCTTCTTTGTTCTCATTTGTAAGCATTTGTGCTTAGTTAATTTGGCTTATTGAAAATACCATTTGGTATTATTATTGAAGACTCTTTTGTACTCTATTATTGATCATAGTGGATTTTTCTTTGGTCTGGACGACTCGTGGTTTTTACCCTTGCATTGAGGGGTTTTCCACGTTAAAAATTGTTAGTGTCTCTTTGTGCTTTAGATTCTATTTTTGTTCTATTTGTTTGGTGCTCCTCACAGATTCTCGCAAGAAGGGGGATTGAATTTCCGCTGCATTATTACTCCTTGATAAGTTGTTATTTGTTTTGGCCCTTTCCCCCATCAGAGTGGTATCAGAGCTCTTTGGTTAAGGGACTATTTAATTTGCGTGAATGATGGAGGCACATACAAAATTGATTCCGTTGAATGGAGAAAATTATCACTTATGGAAAGGCAAGATAAAGGACTTACTATTTGTGAAAAATTTGCATCTTCCTGTTTTTGCTTCCAATAAGCCAGAATCCAAGTCAGATGAAGAATGGGATTTTGAACATCAACAGGTATGTGGATTTATCAGACAGTTTGTTGATGACAATGTCTATAATTTTGTTGCTAATGAGACACATGCGAGAAGCCTATGGGATAAGCTTAAGTCCTTGTATGCCTCTAAGTCAGGGACTAATAAATTATACTTGCTGAAAAATTTTGTGGAGTTAAAGTACAAGGAAGGAACTCCTGTTTCAAACCACTTGAGTGAATTTCAAGGACGTTATGATCAATTAGCAGGAGTGGGTATAAAATTTGATGATGATCTATTAGGTTTGTTCTTATTAAACTCTTTACCGGATTCGTGGGAGACATTTTGGGTTTCCACGATAAGTGCTACCCCTAATGGTGATAATTCTTTGCAAATGGCAAAGAGTGGTGCTCTTAATGAGGAGATGAGAAGGAAGACACATGGTACTTCATCTCATTCAGAAGTGCTTATTACAGATAATAGGGGGAGAAGCCAGAAAAAAGAACAAAACAGTGGTAGAGATAAAAGCAGGAGCAAGTCCAAGTCTCGGTACAAGGAGTGTCATTATTGTCACAAAACAGGGCATATAAAGAATAATTGTTTTTTGTGGAAGAAAGAGAACAAAGACAAAAAGGGTAAGCAAAGAGAAAGAGATAATGATGATGGTGATCGTGTTACTACTACTACATGTGGTGACCTTGTTTGTCTTCGTGATTATGATACTATTAATCTTGTATCTGATGAGAGCATGTGGATAATTGATAATGGTGCTACACTGCATGTTACATCTAGGAAGGAGTTCTTCACTTCTTATACGCCTGGTGATTTTGGAGTATTGAAGATAGGTAATGATGGGGTGTCTAAGGTTATTGGTGTTGGTGATGTTCACTTGCAAACCAACATGGGGATGCAGTTGCTGCTTAGAGGAGTTAAACATGCTCTAGATGTTCGCTTTAACTTGATTTCTGTGCAGGTACTTGATGATGGTGGATTTGATAACCACTTTGGTTCTGGAAAGTGGAAGCTCACCAAAGGTAACTTGATTGTGGCTAAAGGGGAGAAAAACTCTAAGCTTTACTGGACAAAAGCTTTGGTTGCTAAAGACAGTGTGAATGTTGTGTATATGGAGTCATCTTTGTGGCATAGAAGGCTTGGGTATATCAGTGAAAAGGGACTTAACTACTTAGCTAAAAAGGATGTTCTCTCAGGATTGAAGAATGTAGAGTTGGAGAAATGTTCTCACTGCATGGCTGGTAAACAAACCAGAGTATCCTTCAAGAAGCATCCTCCCTCCAGGAAGTCAGAGTTGCTTGAATTGGTGCATTATGATGTTTGTGACCTGTTGAAGGTAAAGTCTTTTAGTGGTGCACTTTACTTTGTTACTTTTTATTGATGACTGTTCCAGGAAGCTTTGAGTTTATGCACTACAGAGAAAGGACCAAGTGTTGGAAAAGTTTAAAGAATTACATGCTTTGGTTGAGAGACAGTCAGGCAAGAAGCTGAAGCGCATTCGTACTAACCATGGTGGTGAATATTGTGGACCATTTGATGCTTATTGTAGACAATATGGTATTGCACATGAGAAGACTCCTCCCAAAACTCCTCAGCTGAATGGTTTAGCGAAGAGGATGAACAGGACATTGATTGAAAGAGTTAGGTGTATGCTTTCTGAAGCAAAATTGCCTAAGCATTTCTGGGGTGAGGCATTGTTTACAGCAGTGCATGTTATTAATCTAAGTCCTGCAGTTGCTTTGAACTCTGAGGTGCCAGACAAGATTTGGTTTGGCAAGAATGTTACTTATGATCACTTACGTGTCTTCGGTTGTAAAGCATTTGTTCATGTTCCGAAGGATGAAAGATCCAAGTTGGATGTGAAGACAAGGCAATGCATCTTCATTGGTTTTGGTCAGGATGAATTTGGCTACAAGTTGTATGACCCCGTTGAAAAAAAAGTTGTTAGAGGTCGTGATGTGCAATTCATGGAAGATCAAACTATTGAAGATATTGATAAGGTGGAGAAGTCTACTCCTAAGGAAGACAATAATGTGACTGATGTTGATCCAATTTGGTTGTTTATTAATGATTTGGATATTGATGTTCATGATGATGAACAAAATGGTGATATTGATAATCAGCAGGTTAGAGATAGCTTAGATGTTCCTATTGATAATGTTGATGAAGAGGAACATGATGAGAGTCTTGGTAATGTACTTGAGCTACCTGAAGCTCAACCTAGAAGATCTGACAGGCCAAAACAACCTTCTAAGAAGTACTCTACCGATGAGTATGTGATGTTGACTGATGAGGGCGGACCTGAATGTTATGAGGAGACCCTTGAAAGTGAAGAAAAACAAAAGTGGTTGGATGCAATGCAGGATGAAATGAAATCTCTGCATGATAATCACACTTATGACTTGGTGAAGTTGGCTAAGGGTAAGTGAGCCTTAGAGAACAGGTGGATCTTCAGGGTGAAGCAAGAGAGCAATTCTACATCTACCAGATATAAAGCCAGATTAGTGGTGAAAGGCTTCAGACAAAGAAAGGGTGTTGACTTCAATGAGATTTTCTCACATGTGGTGAGGATGACATCTATCCGAACTGTGTTAAGTTTAGCTGCTACTCTTGATTTAGAGGTTGAGTAGATGGATGTGAATACAACCTTGCTTCATGATGATCTGGAGGAAGAGATTTACATGAAGCAACCAGATGGTTTTCTTGTTACAGGCAAGGAAGACTATGTGTGTAGGCTACGAAAAAGCCTATATGGTTTGAAGCAAGCTCCGAGGCAGTGGTATAAGAAGTTTGAGTCTGTTATGTGTGAGCAAGGCTACAAGAAGACTACTTCTGACCATTGTGTTTTTGTCAAGAAATTTTCTGAGAATGATTTCATTATATTGTTGCTATATGTTGATGACATGCTTATTGTTGGAAAAGATGTTTCCAAAATTGACAGGTTGAAGAAGCAACTAGGCGAGTCATTTGCCATGAAAGACATGGGAGCTGCTAAGAAGATTCTTGGTATAAGTATCACTCGTGATAGAAAAGAGAAGAAACTTTGGCT
>NC_028357.1:43194905-43306102 GCF_000741045.1 Vigna radiata var. radiata
GTTTATTGCACTTACTGAAGCATGTAAGGAATTGTTATGGGTGAAGAAATTCTTGCAGGAGCTTGGTTTTGTGCAAGATAAATACTTGTTGTATTATGACAGTCAAAGTGCTATTCATCTTGGTAAGAATCTAACTTTTCATTCTAAATCCAAACATATTGATGTGAGGTATCATTGGATACGTGATGTTTTGGATGCTAAGTTAGTGGAACTAGCTAAAGTTCATACAGATAATAATGGTGCCGATATGATGACCACAGCATTGCCAAGAGGAAAAGTTACATGAATAAGTTTTTCCAAAAGTATTTTAAGAAAAATTAAATGAATTTTTTAGAAGTTAAGATTAACTTACAACAAATTAATTACTATTTTTTTGGATGAGCTTCTCTAAAAAAATGTTTTCTCTAGGAAAACAAGCTTAAAATAAGTATTTTCATAAAAAAAAAAATTAACTCTGAACTAAAATTAATATTTTAGCTTTTACTATTACTTATCATTTTTAACTAACAATGTGAAAGTCAGATTAATTTTTTGTACAGTTATTCACTTTTGTACATTTACTTGAACTTGAAGATCCAAGATAATGTGCTTTCATCACTTGTTTGGCTTATCTTTATTTTAGGATTTACATAAATAAGTTTTTCCAAAAGTATTTTAAGAAAAATTAAATGAATTTATTGGAAGTTAAGATTAACTTACAAAAAAATTAATTATGATTTTTTTTGGATGAGCTTCTCTAAAAAATGTTTTCTCTAGGAAAACAAGCTTAAAATAAGTATTTTCATAAAATAAAATTAACTCTGAACTAAAATTAATATTTTAGTTTTTAGTATCACTTATCATTCTTAACTAACAATGTGAAAGTCATATTAATTTTTGATGACTTGGGCCCAAGCCCAATTGTCTTAGCTTAGTATTTCTTTTACTTTTGATTAGACATGTGTACAATGTGTTAGGCATGTGGAACATATAGTCCTATATATAGCCATGCCTACACTTCTTGTACTTACTTTTGAGATAATGAATTAATTTTCTGTTGGGTATATTCCAGACTTAATTCCTTGAAAGTCAAGGCTGAAGAATCCAAGGGATTCCTCAGCCACCTTCCACTCACATTGCCTTTCCTTTAATTTTTCCACCATCAGATTTCTCTCTCTCCACCTAACCCCACCGTACACCACATTTCTCACTCTTGATCTGCTTCAGCCACCACGTTTCTTTACATCAACACCTCCTCTCCACGCTATATCTTCGTTTCTCTCACGCCACAGAACCACACTCTTATTTTTTTTCTCCTTCGAAGAATCGTCGCTGCTAGGGTTTCCGCCACTCGAGCACCGATCTTTGTTTTCCATCTCAGATCCACATCCTCCTTACAAATCAACCGCCGTAAGTCACTTTTCACTGAAACAATCCTCAGATTCACCTTCTCCTCACCATATCTCACCTTTGGACCGATTGTTTTCGACATTTCCGACCTAACCTTCCTTGCCACTGATTAAGTCTGAGATTTGCTCCATTCCACCGATTCAATCGGTGAGATCTTTCTTTTCACCGTTTAAAACCTTCCAAACGCCTAACCCTAGCTTTTCCACCGAACAAATCACCAAACCTAGGGTTCGTAGTCCTCATCTCCTGTCTTTCGTTGCGTCTTCGACTTCCAACTTGTGTTCTCCACTGTTTCTCGGTGTTTCAACTCGATCGGCGTCAGATTCTAGAGCTCCCCGCTGATCTGCTTCAGAGTCGAGCTCATCAATTTTTTTGTACAGGTATTCACTTTTGTACAGTTACTTGAACTTGAAGATCCCATATAATGTGTTCTCATCACTTATTTGGCTTATCTTTATATTAGGATTTACATGAATAAGTTTTTCCAAAAGTATTTTAAAAAGAATTAAATAAATTTCATGGAAGTTGAGATTAACTTACAACAAATTAATTACTTCTCTATAACAATGTTTTCTCTAATAAAACAAGCTTAGTATTTTTATAAAATAAAATTAATTCTGAACTAAAATTAATACTTTAGCTTTTAGTATTACTTATCACTCTTAACTAACAATGTAAAAGTCATATTAATTTTTTTTTACAGTTGTTCACTTTTGTACGGTTACTTATCACTCTTAACTAACAATGTAAAAGTCATATTAATTTTTTTTGTACAGTTCTTCACTTTTGTGCGGTTACTTGAATTTGAAAACTCCAACTATGAGATAATATGTTCTCATCTGTCATTTATCTTTATATTAAGATTTAAATGACTAAGTTTTTCCAAGCATTTTAAAAAAAATTAAATGAATTTTTTGGAAGTTACAACAAATTAATTACGATTTTTTTTATGAGCTTCTCTAAAACAAATGTTAAATAAATAGAATTTTATTTATCATTAAAATTATATAATTGAAAAAAATCAGGACTAGCAAAAATAGTTGTACAATTTGAGTACAAACATGAAAACGTGTTTTTATTCTGGAAATACGAAATTTAAATTTCCATATTGAATTTAGATTAAAATTTTAAGGAATTTTTTGGATGAGCTTATGTAAGAAAATGTTTTTTCTAAGAAAACAAGTTTAAAATTAATATTTTCAAAAAATAAAATAAATTCTAAACTAAAACTAATATTTTAGTTTTTAGTATTATTTATCACTTTTAACGTGAAAGATTAATTTTTGAACATGACATTAACGTGAACGATAAACTATATTTTTCATAACTCACTCCTTGGAAAAAAAATCACTTTTTTATTTTTTCAACATCTCTTTTATTTGTTTTAATATCTTACATTTTGCTTTATTTTATTTTTACAAATTTAGCTTTTCAAATACATCCTTTTTAAGTCTCCAGTTTCATTACAATAAAAAGTATATTTATAAAACATTTATTTTATATCTAAAATATATGAATAAAATACGATACAATACACATAAATATTTATTTCTTGATCAACTTTTAAAATATAAAAATCTCTCAATATTGTGAAATTGTTTTTGTATATATATAGTTATTTTGACTTCAAAAATAAATTGTCCAGCTCACATAATTACTTTGACCGTTGCATGAAAAGTTTACATAAACCAGCTCAAAACAAGAAACTGATAAGTCAAAATTTGCGAGAAAATATGGAGATAGCTCAATTGCAAGAAAATATAGAAAGAAGTCAGAGAAATGGGAGGGAATAATGTTTCAGAGACATAGAGTGTTCTTAAAGTAATGAGTCACGTTTATAAAAAATCTACTTATATTATAAGATTATTTTAATACATATATACTCTAAGTTTTGTGGGTTCTTACAACATTTATTTTATATATAAAACATAAATAAAATGCGATACAATACACATAGATATTTACTTCTTAATCAACTCTTAAAGTATAAATATCTCTCAATATTGTGAAAACTTTTCTATATTTACATTGATTGTTATTTTGATGAACGATCTCTTAAAGTATTTTGACACTCATCTCTTAAGCAAACGAAAATAGAGTGATAGGTGTATATTAAACATGTAACCCAAGGTTAGTTTTAGTGTTGTCAAAATGGGTCACCTGTCTCGATCTGGCCCAACCCATTACGGGGTGGTAACTTAGTGAACCAACCCAACCCGACTCATTTATTAGTGAGTCAGAAAAATTTGGTTCGACCCACCACGGGTTGGTAGGTTAAACGAGTTGCCTCACTAGCTCACTTAATTATAATTTTTTTAAATAAAAAAATTACAAACTTTTTGTAATTCAAATCTTAATAAATTTCACTCCTAAGATGATGTTAAACTCAAAACAATTCAAAATAATAAAAAAAAGTACAATACAATCCGTATAATGAGCTTGATGGTATTTTTTAGGGTTTCATAAGATAATAAATTAATAAAATAAAATTAGGTGGGTTAAAGAACAAACTCAGCTCACCACTGGTTCAACCCGAATAAGTTGGATTGAAAATTGACCCACATAAAAAAATACATTTTTTCAAACTCAATTCAGTTTAAACCCATAGTGAATCAAATTGACTGCAGATTGTAATCCATTTTTACATTTCCATTGGGAAGAAAATCAGTCTTCCTAATAATAAGATTTCATAATATTTTAAACAACAGTATAATTTCTAATTACAAAAATACAATATATTTTCCTCCTTTACCACTTCTAAATTATCTATATCCAGTAAACAATATATTAAGCAAAAGTAACCTAAATTCCAAGATATATAACTTTTTTTTTATTCATACGGAACGGTACCATCTTTGCAATAACAATTATTTTATCCATTAGAATTTCCTTAATCGATTATATATGTATATATAGTGTTGTAAACAATCTAACTGCCCATAATCCTAGTGGATGAAGATTTCAAGAATTAAAATTGTTGTTGTTTACCCAGAAATTAAAACTAGAATTAAAAAAAAAAGTTCAGGAAGGAAATACATATTAAACCTTAAAATAAGAATTTGCTCCATAGAAACGGGCTGGTGAATACAGGCCCATAAAAAATAAGAATTTGGTCCATAGAATTTTCTCCCTTCACAAGCCCAAATCTCAATATAGAATTTCAGTATAGAATTTCACTGTACACAAATCTCCAATTATTGAAAGAATCAAAAGTGGTGAAAAATTTTGAATGATTTTTTCATATGAAAAGGGAACAAAATAGTGATATCAGGTTATACCTAATGATGATTATAATAATGAAACCTAATGTAACGAAATGAAAATTCAGATGAGAGAATGAGTAAGATGTGGTAATTAAATGTAAGAAGTGGCAAATCCATGGCGAAGGAAGGAAGAAAAAAAAGAAGAAGAAAAAAGGTAAACCCTAGAAACTGAAGAGGCTTACACAGCATGAGTCGAGATCCAAAACATGGCTTGAAGAAGTGGGGTCAAAGGGAAGTATCCAAAAGGTACAAAAGAGAATATCCAATTTTCTACAATCATGAACACAGATTGAAAGAAATTTCCCTGTGCCAGGCGTTTTGTGATTGTGAACTCGTACAACAAAACAGATTTATTAGCACATCATCATTCTACAATAATTTTCACAGGAATCTTCTAGAACTACCTTCCTATCACAATCTATAACCATACCGTATAATAATTCAATGGGTTTATCTTAAAAACATGGAGACTTGAAAAAAGTTAACTTCTTTCCATACGATAACTCTGACACGTTTAAGATTACAACTACCACTACTACTATAGTTTATACAATATACATTCTTGCCTTTTCTTACACGAACCATATACCATAAGAAAGTTGTGTAAAACAAGATATTTCTTTGTTTTTTCATTTGANTCCATGCAATCACATAAATTGAATTTGATAAATTCAATGCAAATGTTATCAGATTCATTCAGGTCGCTTTCACACATGAAACTCCAAACTTAATCCATTCATAACTGGGAATTTGGTAAGAATTCTCTCAAACTCATCCAGAATTATATACACATATTTCGATGTGGATGTGANAAATTGAAACGAATAACTACCATGAATGGAATAATTCTGAATAGATGAGAAAAAAAAAACTTAATGTCCCTCTCTCAACTTTCAAGGGGGAATGCACCATGTCCACACATACTCTTCAAAACGGTGACTACCCACTCAATTTGCAACATACAGACAACCAATAACCCTTTCNCAACTTCAAAAAAACCTAACTACTATTCATCTCATATTTCATAAATAAATTCATTATATACANAATTTAGAAGAAGCAGTTTTTCTGACGCAAACTGTTTGGTTGGTTCTCTGAAAACCAAACCTTATCCCAAAGTTTCGTGCCATCTCCTAAGCGACGCAAAGTGCCATCATCTATTTATTATTTTATCATACCATAATCAAAAATTCCTCAACTCCAACTATAAGATATGATTTCACATAAAGTAGTCTTATGTGAAATGAATTTTCTTACAACAATACCATGTGCCACGGTTTTTATCTCTTCGATTATATTAAGATATCGGAAACTTGCGTGAAAGATGTTTCTTTGTTAATTAATTAATTACCGTTTAATTAATAATACACTAAGCCTTGGGAGATATTTTAATTTGATTTCCAACGTCAATTCAAAATTTCACATCTAAGTAAGTTTGGGAGGAGTATAACGTGTGGAATATCTATTGTTCCTAACAAAAGTGTTTGAATATATTAGCATTATCATTAACGAAGGGTTAAAAAATAATTTTGATAAAGTGATGAAGCAAATTCTTAATTACTATTATTATGTGGTGGAATTAATCTGATTAACTTTGTCGTGTTAATCACAATCCTGTGGGTACCCTTTCTAGATCAATCTGGTTCTTTCCTTTTTTATAAATTGGGAAAGATGTTCTTTGAAAATGACAATCATATCACAATTATAGGAATTCAAATGCAAAAGAGAGAGAAAGAGAGAGAGAGAGAGAGTTTATATATATATATATATATATAGTTATTGCAGGTACAAAAGGTAAACGTGTGACTGAATAAATAATGAGAAGATAAAATTAAAATAAATTAATAGATTGCTTATAGAAGTAGAAGCATAATATTAGGTTTGGAAGTTTGGAAGAAAGTGGAAACTAAATGTGAATATCCTTTTCATTGCTACAAATAACATATCTTTAATAATTTTTTAGGTAAGTAATTTTACCGATAACACGTGGATTTAACATAAACCGTCCAAATAAGAGTTCTGTAGTTATTCTCTGTTAAACTAAGTCCACTAACGTATATAATATGATATCTAACAATTATAAGGGAATTGAAGATTTTACTTTTCGTATTCATAAAAAATATTAAATTATCTATCAGGATAAAATATAAGTTATATAAAAATTATGTTTTGTTATTACTTATAAGTAGAGTTTTATTAGCAATTAAATGATATAGTAATAATGGATTAAAAATACTTAAATTTAAATATTTTTATTTTTAATTAAAACTTTAAAAATATAGAAGTTACATATTTATGAAAGTAGGAATAAAAAGTATTTTTAAGTGCATATAAACATTTAACTGAAGAATTTATTTATGAAAAACGTAGTTCATGTATGAGCCGAGAGTGTAATGTTACCGGATAAGAAAATATCAGTGTAATTAAATTTTTAAACTGTATTAGATTGTGTAAAGATGGCTTTCTGATATTTATTAAATTTAATTAATGTTATAAATTTAAAAGTAATAAAACTATTTTTTTTCCTATATAGTTTTCATCCTTAGATTATTATGAAAAGAAAGATAGTGATTTTTTACCAACTGATTAAACAAATTTACGGACAAAAATGTTCCTTGTTTTCTAAAGGGTTGTACATTATTATAGAAATGTGTTTTTATTTGTAAAAATATATCGAAATTTAAATCTTTTAAATTAAAATCAAATTGTTCACACAAAAATCAGTGAATAAACATGTAAATATGTGAATTAAATAGAATAATACTGTGAGTTTCATGGACCAAATTTAGAACCGTCTATTATCCATCTACCCTCCCTGTTAGTCACTATTGTGATTATGAACCATTATGTTTGCTTTGAATGAAAAAATGATGCCATAATGTTTGAAACTAATATTTTGATACTCATAATTCTAAATTTTCAATTCAAGATAAAGTTATTACTCAAATTAATTGAGATTAGATTGTAAATGCATTAATATATTAATTATCATTAAAAGTCTTTGTAAGATATCAACGCTAAATAAAATTAACTGTGATATTCCAATTTTAATCATGTTGAATTATTATAGAATTTATCACATTTTTAATAATACATATAAATTGTTATTACAACTATCCAAATATAATATATAATAATAAAATATATACATGATCCTATATCACAGAAAGATATATTACATTAAGTGTAATTAGTCTTTACAAAAAAAGAACGGTGTAACGTCTTATTCTAACGTCTTATTTTTATTCAAAATGTATTCTAGTTCTTAAATAATATAATTATATTTAAATATTTATTTGAAGTTTAATTTTAATAAAAAAAATATTTCTTTTACTTCTCTATAATATGTTTAAGTTTTTATTTATTCTAATTGGAAATATAAAGTATTATTATTATATTCATAGTTTTTTAAATGACTATTGTACCAATAAAATAGTAAAAAAAATTGTATAATTATATACAATTTTATTTATCAAACTAACTAATTGGTGTATACAAAGTTTTTCCCTATTAATATTGGTCGAATTTAATTAAATATATTAACTATTAGTTGAAATTACTCACACGTTTAAACTAAGTGAAGTAAAAATGAATAAAGTGTATAAAAAAAGTTAAATTCTTATTTTTTTTAAAATAAAATTTAAAATCATACACTTTTAATTATCTATCACAAATTTTAGAAAAGGAGAATAACTTTGATTCTTGACCAGGTCTCACGTTATGAAATTTAGGAATATATAGTATTTTTTACAAATTTGTTTTTGTATATCTTAAGTAATGTTTGTTTTGAAATCTAAAATTTCTTACATGAGTTTATCTTTAAAAAGTAAAGAAAAAATAAATAAATATTTAAATGTTTTTAGCTGAACACCTAATTAACGTGGAACCTAAACATTTTCTAAGGTTAACATTTAAATCAGTACAAAATCAAGTATACTATTATACTAAAACTTTTATAAAATTAAATGTGAAGTTTTATTTTTATTTTTTATCTCAAATTCACTTAAACCAACTTAATATTAATATATATTTTCAAAAGTATCCTTAAAAGTGTAACATAATAAATAGTCATTTTAGACACATCACTCCTTGAAGATGAATTTGCGTTGGCAAAATTTTGAAAAGAGCAGAACAGCATAAATTGGTACTTAAAGTTTGGAGTGCGATGTAATTTGTTTTGGAAAAAGAAATAAAATTGTAAAAAAGCACTTAATGTTGATTCTATATATATATGCAAAAGGGTTAAAGTAATGAAAGAAAACAGAATAGAACAATCTAAAGAAAAAGAAACTTTAAAAAAGCATTATATTGAAAGTGTGAAAGTATTGAAAACAAGATAAGAAAGAAGAACCTGTTTTCTTGTATTCACATGATAAGCGTTGCGAATGTCTTTGGGTCAACTTGACCACCTTAGCCGCTCCCAGCTTGACCGCAAACTAAGCCCAAACTAACAAATCACAGATTTCATTGACCATAATCAAGAAAGTGACGCTAAAAGGTATTTACATTATATCAATTTTATTTTTAAAATATAATTTTCAAAATTAATATAAAAGAGTGTGTATAAAATTATCACCAGTCGTATGAAATCAATAAACATGTCTACACGTGTGGAATTACTAACTAACTTATTTACTAAGAAAGTAAACCAAAAAACAATTGCTCACACGTACCAAATTTGACTGCAAAGAGATGCCAAGTAGGATGAACACACTGCACCATAAAAATATGACACGGATGTGAGTCATCGGCGCGAGACTGTAGCTTATGTACAATTGTCGGTGAGATCCGCATAACTCTTCTCTTCAATGCGGGACCTTCCCAACCTAACATTAATTTTGAAACAGTAACGTTATTTTTACGTTACATTCTGACAATTTTCCTTCCTAATTTAATGAATTTACAGTTTGTTTGCGATAAAATAAACATAAACTTTTCATTTGGTGAGCCGAATCCCATGGAAACTTGTTTGAAAAAGGCAACAATATATAACCTAGTCTCCACAAATGAAGAATTTGGATCTACCTTTGGTGGGAACGAACGACAGGTCACAGTAACACACATTGATGTGTGGGCTTGGAAATCGATAGCAACTGTGTCTGGTCCCATTCGGACCCTCCACCACCCATGACAGCGCATTCTTAGCTTCACTAACTCGACTCTTTCTCCTTCTGTGAGTGGTGGTAGGTATAAATAATAATATATATTAAGGTGCTAATATTGCTGAGACTTTAAGCATTTTTTTTTTTTCATTTGAATAATTAAACGATGTAAATCAGTTTCGTATCGCACACTGCAATGTACAGAGTGACAGCAAAGAAAGGGGCTTAATTAGGGTTTGATGAAGATATATAATTTACGTGTGGTTAAGCTGTCTTGCAAGGTTGTGATTTGTGAACAAATCGAAACCACTGAAATGTCTCTCCGTGGTCATTTGGAGAATGGATTCATGGTCACTGTCGTGTAACCGTTCCACCTATGTGTCAACTCGTAGAAAAGTAAATGTCAGAAGTCTGCTATTTAAATGATATTTTTTTTTTTATTAATGGATAGGAACATTTATTTAGATTTTGTTGATACGTAACCGTTTTTAATGATGTCTAATTGTAATAAAAAAAAATCATTTACAAAAAGTTAAACCTTAAAAACTTTATTAAGGATCCAGAGTCCACTGCCATTTGCGTTAATGACACTGATGAATCACATGTGCATGTGCTATATATGGGAATGTATGTTAACTTTATTTTTATAACAAAATAATTTGAATAATTTAATTATAATTAGTTTTTATTTATTTTATATATAATTTTTAAAAGAAGAGTTAAATATTAAAAATTAATTAAATTTAAATAGTAACTCGAAGAATAAAAATAGATATTAGAATGGAATCTCTTGATAAATATATATGTTTATAACTCTTTGAACATGTTTAATTTTTTTATACAATTTTTTTTAAATATCATAATTTAGTAATTCACATATTCTTTCTTTGACTGTACTCCTAGTTGTGTACTTTTGATAAAATCTTACTAACAATAATTAAAAATGCCTGAAGAGGTGTGACTAATACACCCTGATACATAGAGAAACCTTTTAATCGGATGACTAAATTCATTAGCATGACTGATTTAATTTGTTAATACATTATTTGACCTTGATCTTAAAATTTTAATTGGATAACTAAAATTTTTAACCTAACTTTGGGATGACTTTAATCAAATTGAGTCCATTTTTTACAATTTGAAGACAGTTTTGATTGGATCAATTTATTGGTTGACTTTTTATTTTTTAAGTTTTCATGGATTTGTGGTGGTAACTTATCAATACTTGTTTGTTGGCTTGTGAACCTATTGATGTTAACTAATTAAAGTATTAATATTTATAATTTAGTTATTAGTAAGAAAATAATTTCATTTATACGTTGGAATTCGGATTGTGTGTTGGGAACAATCTAATCGTGAAACGTGGAAAAGGTAGATATAAATTGTTTTTTTGCCGTTGTTGTGCATAAAATATCTCATCTGATTGTTCAAATCAAATAAATGATTTGTTCTAACATTAATTTCATTTTATTTGAGAAAAAAAAAACATTTTATGAGAATCTATTGAGAGCACAAGGTTTTAACTATAAAAATAAGAATGGTGGGTCATGTCGTAATTGCATGATTTGGTTCATTCGAACTGAATGAGAGTGAAGTATCATCAACAAGGAAAGATCATAATAATCCACAAAATTTGAATTATTTTGAAAAAATTAAATAAAAAAAAAAAAAAGTGGGGATGGGAAAAAGTTTATTCGGGCACCCGATGCTTTTGAAATAAGGTACCGAAGATAGCTACTACTTCATCATCAAAATGTGCCTACACATATAACAAAAATAAACTTGAAAAAAAACAAAGAAAAAGGAATCTTTGTTTATATTATTCATATATATCTTCTTTCAAAAGCAACACTGTTCCTAAGCGAAAACATGAAAAAAAATAAAAAAAGTAAAAGGTACTTTTGCCTTATGTGGAATATATATGTTTGGTTGCCTTTTGCCAGTGAAAGCATATATACATGCAATCTTACAAGGCTATTTTAATTATCTTAAAACATGGTTTTATTATTTAAATTTACATTAAAGTGTCAAGTTAGATCAATCTTATTAATAGTCCACTTTGATTAGGTTATGATTATTATTTATAATCATGGAAAGAGAGAAGAATGTTTCAACACTCTTTGACGTGGATGTGAATCATGTTGCCAACTGTGTGCCAAGTGCTAATCCGATCTTGATTATGGTAAGTATTAATTAGTGTTAATCTGTTATACAAGTCGTGTTGGCCTTCAGTATCACACTGAGATTAAAAGAAAACTACAGTTTTAATAAACAAAAAGTCAAATAATTACGAATTTGGTAAAAGTGAGTGCTGTACAGTAAAAACAAAAAAAAAATACAGTTTTAGGGGATTTTACCTGATTTTTTCAAATTCACATATGTTATTTTAAGTAATTATTTTTTATTCAGAAGTTTGAAAACTTAATTTATTTGTATATAATTTTTAATAAAATGTTATATTTTATAGTAAGATTCGATACTGTTTTATTAATAGATTGTGAACGAATTAGGTGTAATTTATATAAATAGAAAAATGTTTTTTCTTTGATTCTAAAATCTTTAAGTTATTCTATACCATTCTATGACCATCAAATTCTTGCTAAAATAGGACCTTGAAGAGCTGGTAAACCAAAAATTGTTCAAAACAATTGGTTTTAGTATGTAGTTTTATTTATGGTGGTGCTTTATTTTATTTTTATTAAAAAATGGATAGTTGAAGATGGGATGCTATTGACGTAGGGTTGAGGATAGGAAGACTTTCAATTAATCGAAATGTTTTTTTTTTTTTTCTAAAAAATTGAGTTAAGGGACAATATTAAGGGAAATTAATAATGTATATCTCAATATTGTTTTTCAGTTGTAGATATTTAAATATTTTTTTAATAAAATAACTATTTTATTATTTTTATATTTTAAGTGGTATTTTTTTAATTTAACCATTTTTTTTCTATTTGCCTTTTTCTATATGTAACAATTTTTTAATAAAAACTATTTATAAAATAAATAAAAATTATTTATAATAAAACTATACAAAATGATTTATATTTAAATTTTATAATTGTACTAATAATAATATTAATAAATTTATTATTTATTATTATTATTATTAAAACTTTATAAAGTTTAACAATTACAATTAGATTCAATTCATAATAATTGAAAGACAATTTTTAAGTCTTCGATGTATGAGATTTTTTTTAAGAATTAAAAATAATTTATAAATAAATTAATATACTTGATGAGATAGAAGATTTTAAGATTACATAGGATGATGAATCCAATTTAAACTACAAGAAATACAAGAAAAACTAGTAGGAGTAAAAAAAAAACTAACATTAAATCCTTCAAAATAAAAATTTTTAAAGAGATTTTTTTTTTTTTGAATGTGAAAGATATAGAATTCAAAGTATGAAGTGATTTTTTAAAGAAAATCAATGTTTTTGTTTTTATAATTTTTTTTACTAGTGCAATGCAGTGTTATCGATCAGTTTGATACAGTCTCTCGTTTTTTTTTTTAATAAAATTTTCATGAATGATAATAAATATAATGTGAACTTATTTAAGAAAAATATCACAATTTTAAATAAGTTTATCAAAACTATTAATAATACCGGTGAATTGTATTTTATTTTATTAACATATTTAATATATTACACGAAAGAATATTTTCATTTTTTTAAGTATCAACATTTATCAGAAATCTCAATTATTATATAAAATGTATTCACACTAAACAAAATACAACAAAAAAATATATAATACATACCATGCAATTTAATAAATAGCCATCAATAGTTCTACGGTTGCCAACATTTAAAGTTTTAACCAAACAATTTAAATTTTCAATTTCATGCAAATAATTTGAATTTCCCAGCTTGCTTCTTTAGTATTACTAAGCGTTATCTCATTATCATTTCAAGAGCTTAAATATATAATTTATATTTTCTCCTGAATTTTTTATTTTATTTTATTTATATATTATAAATCGCCAAAATATAATATTTTTTATATTTTAAAATATTATTAAAAATTTTAATATATTAAAATTAGTATATTTTGAAAATACAAAAGAATACAGAAGTAGGAATGTAAACTCTTACATATATCTCTCCAAACATGTTTTTCCTTTCTCGATCAAAATTATTATTTTACTGAGAGCAGAATTATAATGTGGGTGAGATAAATAAGTACTATTTCAAGATATGATGTAACAAATTTATTAATAGAAAAATAGGAATGACATGTTTTGAAAGTATGGTTAAAGTTTGATTCTCTATTTATGTTAAGGTTGGCAAGTTGGACTTCTTTTATCATAATTATTAATAGGACATGCATGGCGTAACCTAACTCCAATCACAGTTTTTTTCTTTATTTTCATTTTTTATATTCTCTACTGACAATCATTGTCTGTCAAATTAATTACACTGACTCTCTCATTCAAGGTTTCATTTTGAATCTATTCTATTTTTATATCACATAAATATCTTTGGTACTGTGCCCAAAGATTTAGCGCATGGAAAAAAATTAAAAAAATAAATTGTGTGATATCGCCAAAATGACCATTTATGATAATTTGGTATCTAACATTTAATTTAATACTATTAAAACAAACATCACATATTTAAGAATAAATAACTTAAAAATAAAAAAAATATTATTATAATTATTTATAAATATTGTAGAAAAAATATACAAAAATTTTATATCTTTAAGCAAATATTACATTAATAAAAAAATATAATAAAATTCTCAAAAGAACTTATAAATAACAAAATCACCTTATAACTATAATTCAACACCACAATTTTCTTGAATTTTAATCAACTATTATATTATTTGTTTACACCATTAAAATATCATTGCAAACAAAGAAAATACAATACATGATAATTGGTAAGATAATCTGAAATAAAAGTATTCAGAAAAAAAAATTATAAATTTATCATCACATATCATTCATTCAATAAAAACAAACATATTATATGTAAAAACACATATAAGGACTCATACAATACACAATTATCCGGATACATGGATACCTAAATTTTGGTGAGTTATGTACTTATAGTGGGGAAATAGCTCGTTCGCTCAAGTTGTCACGTACAAGGTTAGTTTGTTGACTATTTTTAACCAAGGTAAAAACCTCTAGACTAGAATTTCCTCAACTTCTCACCACATATCTCACACTTGTCTACTTGAGATTAAATGATTATTAGAGTGTTAAGATAATTTCTAATACTATCCATATATCAATACGCACACTAAAGAAACAATAATCATTCTTCCTTAAATTAGTATCAACAATTCTCAAATAAACACCATAAACCAAGTATCATTTTCACATAAAATAATCTTACATTAAACATATCAGAAGAGTACATATAAAATAGAGTCAAACTATGTTAATTTTGCTAAGCAAGAACACTTACTCGCTTAACAAGCAGTGTCTGAAAGTCCATTCGCCCAACGACCAGATAACTCGTCCAACAAAATTGTCTTTGAAAATCATAGACTTAAATTCTTCCAAAAGTTGTCCTGCGAGACTTATCTCGCCCGACTATTACCAAGTTAGTGAGCTATTTGACTTTTGTCTCTATTAATGAGTATATTCTTACCTAACGACCACTAAGTCAGTAACTCTTTAACTTTAATTTTGCTTAACGAGTATATTATCTTTTTTGCAATAATTGAGTTAATGACTTTCTGACTTTGGTTTTACCAATTAAACATATAAGTCTCCATAATTTTGTAGAATATAATTCTACAAAAATTTATGTCATTTTAATTCTTTTCTAAAAAGTTCAACAACTATGGACAAATGCCAAAACATATCAAATTTCATATTACATTACCTTCACTAGATCATGCAAGAAAATTTTTAATTTAAGGAAACTTAACTACGAAAGGAATTATAACATTTTACGTGCTAAAATGGTACAATGTAAAATATTATTAACTTCATTGATATAACAGTTTAAAATGTGCACATTTAAATGCATTAAAACATACAAATTGCATCTTATTGATTAAATTGGATATATAGTATATACTTTTATTACATCTTTTAAACCTAAATAATTTAAACAAAAGCTAAACATATACCATAATGAAAATATTTATTGATCATTCTGCACACTTTTCTTACTTTAGTTGTGCCAATACATCATTATAAAATAATCATAAATGCATATGATAAAATAATATATTAACTATTTAATTAAATATATAATAATTATTAACGCATAACTAGTTTCTCATAGAATATTTACAATATTAATATTATAGTTAACTATAATATATAATATTATATAGTTATTTAAGTACAACGTTGTATTTAAAATTTGATATTTATAATAATATTTTGTTTGTTGTACAAATTGTTCCGTTTGGCGTAGACCTCATATAGTAACTTATAATAAAAAAAACAAAAATTTACACATTTGTATTGGTGATTATTATCCCTAACCCAGTATTAAAAATACTCAGTGTGCCGTTTGCATGCATGTGTTTTATTATTGTTATTACTTATAAAATCACTCGTTGAATAATAATTTTAGTCACATTTTTGTGATTTCATAGTCTTATTCTCACTAATCACGATTATATTGATAAAAATTATCAATATTAAACTTGAAACAACTAAACATAGAACAACATTTTTGTCATATATTTTTTGAGCCATTTAAACTTTTGAGGTTAAATATATGTTTTAGTCCTCGTATTTGTTCTCCATTCTCAATTAGGTCTCATGTTTTTTTTTTGTCCCAATTGCATCATAATATTTGTAAATTTGAGAATTAAGCCCTCTCTGTTTTTTTTTCCCAATAATTGCATCATAATATTTGTAAATTTGAGACAATTAAACCCTCTCAATTGGCCTACGACATTAGTGACCAGTTAACGGAAAGGGCTTAATTGCCTCAAATTTACAAATATTAAGATGCAATTGGGACAAAAAAAAAAACATAAGGACTTAATTGAAAATGAAGAACAAATATGAGGATTAAAACATATATTTAACCAATATTTTAAAAGACAAGGGATAATTGTTGCATCTTTTTAGTGATAAATTTATATTTGAGCATTCAACCTTCTAGTAATAAATGTCAAACATGGTTCAAGTGATGCCATGATATTCAAATAACATGTAAAACCATATCAAATTTCACAACATTCAGTTTGCCTTATAAACCATTTTTATTCATTTTAACATGTATAAAACATTTAATTTCCACTTATTTTTGTAATATAAAATAATTTATCTTTAACTTTGCACATTGTCTACCAAAACTCAAATTCAAACAAAATAAAAGAATTTAATAAGTATAATTCAAACTCAATATCAGTAACTATGCATCCCATATATAACACTAAAGTTTGGGTCACTGCATATATGTTTAGATATATATTTTTTAAAGCATCTTAAATGAAAGCAAATCACATGAGTTACTTTATACACTAAAAAAGGTAATTTGTGTTATGTATTATTATTACATATCATCATTTAGTAACTGTACACTCAATTAAAAATTCTTAAAAGAATTTCGAACAACTTATAATATATATTAATTTGAATAATCATTCTATACACAGTAAAATTTATACTCTAAAAATATATAATTTTTGTATTAAATTGTTCACTGTATTACATTTATTAACTATATTATAATGTATGGTTTGGTACTTCCTCAATGGCTTAATGATTAGTCTGTACTTATAATGAGAGTAATTATCAAAAGCATGCAAATTTAAATAAGGAAAGGAGAAAAGTCCACTAATTAGGGGTGTCTGTGTACTTTGTTCATGTATATATGAATTGAGAAATTTTTATCCTAAATAATGCTTCGGTTCTCTATAGTTCACATGTCGTGTGTCGGTGTATGTATTACTTATGCGTAGTTTCCATGCACCATTCCTTTTTGGTTTTTCTAATAATGAACCAATAGATTAACAAAAAATTAAGGGACTCCGACAAACTAATTAATACTATATCTCTAATTACTTTAAATGTTCCTCAGTTTAAACACACACAAAAAAGTTACCTTAAATATTTCCCATTTTCTATGTATAATGTTTCACAATGTTTATTTCTATATATATAAAAGTGTGTGCGCATTATTAATAGTCTATGATAAATCAAGGTGCATTATTTTTATTTATTTTAATGTGGTTTATTTAGAGATAAATTATGATTAAAATTATATTCAAAACTTGAAACATGATTATTATTTTTTAAACTAAAACAGGAGTGGAGACAGATAAATTAGTGAAAAAATATTAACCTATTGTTCTTAATGAATAAATAATTTATTGGTTGGAAATGAACTCATCTTTAATGAAGAGAGAAAAAAAAAAGTTATATCTCTCGAATATTCATTTTAAACTGATAAAATATGGGAGGCAGCAAACAACATAGATAAGGTACACGACAAACTAACTTACAATAATCATAATTTTTAAATATATTTACATTATGATAAATTAAAATCCAAATATGTCGTTATAGTACAATTTATATTAGACTACATCTAAAAAAAATTGATTTTGACTTATAAATAAAAAGAGCCACCAAAATGTCTCTCAATAGATATTTGAATAACTTATAAAAGTTTGTGATATTTATTCAAAATAAAATTTTATATTTCCTTATAAAAGAAGCACTTTTTTCTTTTTTTATGTTCTTTCGATTTCGTTGGTTATTTAAAAAATAATAATAATTTTGATTACATTTTAAGTTTTTGATCAATTTAAATATTTGATTTGAGTATTTATTGTTTAATTTCTTTTTAGCAAGAGTATATCATCCTGTCAAGTTATTTTGATTGGTTATCACACGTTTATGAAATTATGTATTTAATATAAAAATAACATTATAATTAATATAAAATGACAGATGATTATTATTATCATTGAATAATATTAATGAATATAATTTATAAGTAATGACGTGAAGTTAGCCTGAATATGAAAATCTTATTAAATACGTTTTCAATAAAAACAATAAAAATACTCATTATTTTATTTTGGTAATATTTTTTTTAATACAGGGAAACAATTAAGGAAGATGATAAACTAAGCCAATAGTCAGATGATAAATATTTAAGTAAAATATATTAAAATTTGGAATACTAAGTAAATATATTTTTTCTTAATAAAGACTTAATTGAAAAAGAAAATAAAAAAATATAAGACTTAAGACATAATTAAATTAAAATAATAAAACAAATCACATCCATGTAATAAATTATTTTAGTTAAGTTTTATACAAATATTTCATAACTAGAGGTGATAACCTAAAACAATACTTTAAATATCAAACGCAAAAATTAATGTAAAAGATTGTCTTTTTAATATTATATTGGTAAATACCGTATGTAATATATGCAAATATGATGTGATTTTAATATATAATTTGAATATCATAACTAGGTTATGATTAAAAATAAAATAAATATATCTTTGGTATATGAAATATTACAAAAAAATTGAAAATGGTTTTTGTTCGAAATTTTGAAGCTCTTTTTAATCTTTTACGTCCTTAAAGTTTATTCTGTATGACAAATGTCGTTTTAATTTTAATTTAGTAGCAAGATTGTTAACACGTGTTTGTTATAAGTTATTTTTTTTTCCAGACATTCATTTATATATATATATATATATGAGATAAACTTTTAATTTATTTTTTAAAACTAATTTATATAATGAAATTTACACTCATTTACATATTATAAATTAACTTTATTTTTAATAAATAAAAATTCTAATAATATTAACATGTGTTTGCTACATGTTAAATTTTTTTCTGTGCTTTGTCTTTTGATTTATTTACTTTTTTATTTTTTTCTATACTTTTTCACGTGTTATTGTTCCATTACTATGGAAGAAAGACAGATCTTTATTATTTTACGAAATACAGAATTATTAGTTTTGTATTTTTGTGTATTTGACAAGTTTTTATACAGTATTTTTTTTTAACATAAAACAAAGTTAACTATTACATGTTTTTTTTTTATAATTTTATTATACTTTTTTTTTTATAATTTTATCATATGTTTTTTATAATATTTAATTAGATTTTGATAATTTCTATTTAATATATGATATAGACGATAAAACAAGATGAAATAAAAAAGTGTTAGTTATACAATGTGACATTTTGTGTTTTATTTGGAATAACTTACTCTTTTTCTTATCGTGTGTAAGTAAACAATCATATAAGTTCACACACATCATGTGTATAGAGAGGTGAATCTTCTTGAAGGTTGGAAGATACGTGTCCTTCCAATTTATTTATTTATTTATTTATTTTTTTATATGTATACTTAAAATTTATGAAAATTAAATTAGGTAAATTTTTACTTTTTTTTTATAAAACACATAGTTGAATGTTAATAAATGGTATAACATGAAAATAAATGTAATATAAATTTCTATTATTTTACTAAATATTAAAAAATTACTTTTGTATTCTTTTATCTAATAAGTCTTTGTATAGTACTTTTTTATAAAGTAAAATGAAGTTAACTATAATATATATTTTTATAACCTGATTTTAATTGTGCTTCATTATCATACTTTTTCTTTTAATAGTTATGATTTCTTAATATTTAATTAGATTTTAATAATTTATATTTTAGTCTTTAACTTTTTTCTAAATAGATATACTTATGAAAAATAAAAAATATATCAATTTTTAAAAATGGTAGAAAGAAAATTACATGTAAAGATAGATAAACACTAATTTAATTACTTGTTATGAATTAATCATCTAATTATTTTTGTTTGTTTTATTAATACTAATGATTAAATATATAAATTTTAAATACTCCCAAAAATTATATATATATATATATATATATAATTTTAGGAGAAGGTTGCGCGATTTATCTTCTGCAAATTTTAATATTTCTTAAAAAAAGCTTTGAATTAAAATTAAACATATTTTTATCATAACAAAATTATGTAAACACCTTTTACGCATAATTTTTTGTTACAATAAAATAATAATTTATTCAATTATATATATTTACTAATCTACTTTTAGGGCTAAAAATAAGATAATAAAAATAATAAAATAAAATAAATAATAAAACAAATTTTGTCAGAATTATATGTAAAAACGAAACCTAAAATGAAAGGTACACTAAAAAAAAGACATACACACCACACATTTATTGTTCATTTAATAAATTATTAGGACAACATTATATTATTTCACTGTTACTTCTCAATCAATCCTAGTTGGAGTGGTTTATAAATGTTGATTAATGCTAATCAATTAAATCTTATCTTTTAAACAAATGACGTGGTATTGTTGGTGAAAAAGATATGCTTTAAACGCGGTAAACTAAAGAGCAAATATCTAAATACCAATACCGAGTCAACTAATAAAATTAAGTTACTCACTATATTGGAGTATTTTTTTTTTTTAAGCACTAAAATCCACAAAATTTGTAAAATCTAATAAATTAAAAAAAATAATTAACTGAAACGTCTTTAGTTATAAAGCTTGTTCTATACATAATAAAAACGTAAAACGTGTTAAACGATTATTATCTTTAAAAGAAAAGTCTGTATAATTGACTAATTTTTTTCTTAAAATTATTTATAGTAGCAGGGCTTTAGGATAAAATTGGAAATACATGTAAGAGAGAAATATTATCTGCTTTACAGTTCATACAATAAATTATTAAATAATAAATTCCTTCTCTGTTGTGTAATATAATAATAACAGTAATAATAATAATAATAATATAATATTTTTTCTGATGTGTGTAAAAGAAAATTGAAGTCCTCCAGTGGGATTGGAAGGAAATTAGTCTGTTATTACGATTTCCGTAAAATTTGGAAAGGATTTTTGAACAGTGA
Source organism: Vigna radiata var. radiata (assembly GCF_000741045.1). Classification (NCBI taxonomy): domain Eukaryota; kingdom Viridiplantae; phylum Streptophyta; class Magnoliopsida; order Fabales; family Fabaceae; genus Vigna; species Vigna radiata. The sequence continues at coordinate 43,216,528 of NC_028357.1, forward strand.
ATAGAGGGAAGAAAGAGTGTTAAAATGAGGGTAATTATTAAATAATTATAAGGAAAAAAATAAAAAATAAAAAAGAAAAGGAAAAGGAAAGTGAGAGTGTTTGGGAGTGAGTGACCTAAAATTGAGATCTGGCATTTAGGTATAGACAAATTACAGATATTGGTAAAATTTTCATATTGTGAGCCACACAGCTTCTTCTGTGTCTCCAGTCACCATACCATACCATACCATTCCCACCCCTATCCTTTCTCTCTCTCTATTTCTCTCTCTGTCACATATAAAAACCTCTCCACCCCTTCCCATTTCCATCATTCACTCATTTCTTCATTCCTTCCTATTTTTATTTTCTCCCTAAGCACTCTCTCAATCTTCCAGCCATGGGAGCAGCGATTCTCCCAGATCTCGGAACCGAGATTCTCATTCCCGTCTGCGCGGTCATTGGAATCGCCTTCGCCCTCTTCCAGTGGCTCCTCGTCTCCAAGGTCAAACTCTCTGCCGTCAGAGACGCTTCTCCCAACGCCGCCGCCAAGAATGGCTACAACGACTACCTCATCGAAGAAGAGGAGGGCATCAACGACCACAACGTCGTCGTCAAATGCGCCGAAATACAGAACGCCATTTCCGAAGGTCTTTTTTTTTTTTTTTTTTCTCTTACTCGCACTCTCACTCTCTCTTTATGTCTGTTCGGTTTCTGAGATCTACCCTCGATCCCGGGCCTTTCTCTTTCTCTCTCTCTTCGAAAAATGTTTTAAAGATTGGAGCTTGTTGTGTCGGCGTGGGTTTCTAATTTCTGGGTAGATCTGGATCTTCTCGTGCTTCGTCCCACGTACCTTGTTTGGGTTTTTATTGCGAAAGATTTGTTTTGAATATTATATTTTCTATGTTGTTCCTTGTGTGAGTCTTGTTGTTTGTGAACTCTATTCTCCGACTTCGACATCTTCCAGTGTGTGTATTTTTGAACCCTGTTATGTCTATTTTTGGGGCTTTAATTTATGAACTCAATCGTTTTTGTTATGTATGGTTATCCAGAACATGATTTGAGCCTCGTTGTATTTTTTAATTATTAAAAAACCGATGTTGGGTATGTGATTTGGACCACACGTCGAAGTCCTGTGGTAAATTAGTAATTAGCTATGTCTAGTGCCGTTTAGTCTTTTTTTATGCGGGTTTTTTGTTCGTAAGGTCGAAAGTTGTGTATTTTTTTAACATTCCTTTGTAATCACTTTGATCTTTCTTTTTGAGTAGTATTTGTGTTACTTAATTTTTTGTCTGCGGTTTTAAACTTGATGTTCTATGAACCCTTGTCATCTCATTTCTCCGTATTTGAATCTTTTGAATACTCGCACATGAAAGTTTTACATTAATTAATTTGTAGCCCCTAGGTCTTTCTTTCTAGTAGAGTGCGTTTACAGCGGTTCTCCTCATTTCATACATAGTTGCAATGTTTTAAACTTTAACAAGCTCTATACTGCTTCTTAAATTTAGGCCTTGTTATTCTAGTAGATAATTTTTCTCCCAAAAACTTTGTGATCTGTTTTTTTGACCTGTTATACTTAATATACGAGCAGCGTTGGTTTTTGCTGAAACCATTGCACGGCAGCACTTTTTGCATTTCATTTGTTCTTTAAATTTTTGGATATGCTCTCGATTGCTGATCGTTATTCCAAATTAGTGCTTATTGGTGGATGTTAAAGAATGCCTTACTCATTTACCTGTGTTTGAACTTGAACAGGAGCAACCTCTTTCCTTTTTACTGAATACAAGTATGTAGGAATCTTCATGGTGGCTTTTGCCATTTTGATATTCCTTTTCCTTGGTTCAGTAGAGGGATTCAGCACAAGCCCCCAGGCTTGCTCATACGATAAAACTAAAACNTGTAAGCCANCACTTGCAACGGCTATTTTCAGCACCGTATCTTTCCTGCTTGGTGGGGTCACATCACTTGTTTCTGGATTCCTTGGAATGAAAATTGCAACTTACGCCAATGCAAGAACCACCCTGGAGGCAAGAAAGGGTGTTGGGAAGGCCTTCATTACGGCTTTTAGATCTGGTGCTGTTATGGGTTTTCTCCTAGCCGCAAATGGTCTTCTGGTTCTTTACATTGCCATCAACTTGTTTAAGATCTATTATGGTGATGACTGGGGTGGTCTTTTTGAGGCCATAACTGGTTATGGTCTCGGTGGGTCTTCTATGGCTTTGTTCGGAAGAGTTGGCGGAGGTATTTATACCAAGGCTGCTGATGTTGGTGCTGATCTCGTTGGCAAGGTTGAGAGAAACATTCCCGAAGATGATCCAAGAAATCCAGCTGTAAGAAATAATCACTCAGTTATTTTTGGTTTTCAAACATTGTCTTGTTAATACTTTTTATTTGTCTGAATGAATTGTTGTGCACTCAGGTGATTGCTGACAATGTTGGTGACAATGTCGGAGATATAGCTGGTATGGGATCTGATCTGTTTGGTTCATATGCGGAGTCATCTTGTGCTGCTCTTGTTGTTGCTTCCATCTCTTCATTTGGGTTGAATCACGAGTTGACTGCGATGCTCTACCCTCTCATTGTCAGTTCTGTGGGTATTCTTGTTTGTTTGCTCACCACCTTATTTGCAACTGACTTCTTTGAGATCAAGGCTGTGAAAGAGATTGAGCCTGCATTGAAAAAACAGCTCGTTATTTCCACTGTGCTGATGACTATTGGGGTTGCAGTTGTTAGTTTTGTTGCACTTCCAACTTCCTTCACTATCTTCAATTTTGGAGTGCAGAAAGACGTCAAGAGCTGGTCAGTTTTATATTAATTCCTATAAGTAACCAAGTTTGTGGTGAAAATTATTTAATGACGGGTTCTTGTATATTTATACATTAATACATTGTTGCTTTTTATATCTGTGAACTCGAATAATATTTTTATTTTGTATTGCAGGCAGCTATTTTTGTGTGTTGCTGTTGGTCTTTGGGCANGACTTATTATCGGATTTGTAACTGAGTACTATACTAGTAACGCATATAGGTAAGTAATTTTAGCGTAATGTTTTACTATTTTTTTACCTTTGTGTAATCATATCATCAGGCTTTAGCTTGACTATGTGTCTGGTTTTGCAGTCCTGTTCAAGATGTTGCTGACTCCTGCAGAACTGGTGCTGCAACTAATGTTATATTTGGCCTTGCCTTAGGATACAAGTCTGTTATCATTCCAATTTTTGCTATAGCAATTAGTATTTTTGTTAGTTTCACCTTTGCTGCCATGTATGGTATTGCCGTTGCTGCACTTGGGATGCTTAGTACCATTGCTACNNGGTTGGCCATAGACGCATATGGTCCAATCAGTGACAATGCTGGAGGTATTGCTGAGATGGCTGGCATGAGTCACAGAATTCGTGAGAGAACTGATGCCCTTGATGCTGCTGGTAACACTACAGCTGCAATTGGGAAGGTGTGGATTTTGATTTATGTTGCCTTCAAACCCATTCTGTAAGTTAACGCAAACACATGTTTTCTTGCTACTTATCTGATATCTATATTATTCTGTTTTAGGGCTTTGCCATTGGTTCTGCCGCCCTCGTATCTCTGGCCCTTTTTGGTGCCTTTGTGAGCCGAGCATCTATTACAACTGTTGATGTGTTGACTCCAAAGGTTTTCATTGGTTTAATTGTGGGAGCAATGCTTCCTTACTGGTTTTCTGCCATGACCATGAAGAGTGTGGGAAGTGCTGCTCTGAAGATGGTTGAGGAAGTGCGCAGGCAATTCAATACCATCCCAGGGTTGATGGAGGGAACTGCCAAGCCTGACTATGCTACATGTGTTAAGATCTCTACTGATGCTTCCATTAAAGAAATGATTCCACCTGGTGCTCTTGTCATGCTTACACCTCTTGTTGTTGGGATCCTTTTTGGTNTCGAAACACTTTCTGGTGTCCTCGCTGGATCTTTGGTATCTGGTGTACAGGTAATGTTTCATCCACCCCTCCTTATTCTGTAGTTTACTCAAAAACCTTGTTGTCTGTCATCCTCCCACATATTCTTTGCATCTAAGACATATTTCCATGCCATGCTTACAGATTGCCATCTCTGCATCCAACACCGGCGGTGCATGGGATAATGCAAAGAAGTACATTGAGGTAATGATTTGTTGACTACTTTGAGACGTGTAATTAATTGATTCACCCCGGTATTATAATGGAGTCCCTACACTTTACTGGTTATGGGAGTTTTTGAAACTAATCATCCTAATTGGAATTACTTGGTATGACTATTAAGGGTAATTATTATGAAATTCAATAAATTTGACCGTATAACAGCTATAGCTTGGAATTGTGTATAAATCTGTAATATGCATTTGATGGTGTATATATTTGGTGTAATTTTACAGGCTGGTGCTTCTGAGCATGCCAGAAGCCTTGGTCCAAAAGGGTCAGATTGCCACAAGGCAGCAGTTATTGGTGACACCATTGGAGACCCTCTCAAGGATACATCTGGTCCCTCACTTAACATCCTTATCAAGCTGATGGCAGTTGAGTCTCTTGTTTTTGCCCCCTTCTTTGCTACCCATGGTGGTTTACTCTTCAAGATCTTCTAAAGAGTTGAGAGAAAAGAGCATCGTTCATCAATTTTCTACTATGATGGNAGAACAAGGAAAATCCGTCCTTTCACCACCATGCCTTTACTTTTTTGTTAGTCTTTTAACTCATCTGTCATGTCGACTTCATTGTTTTTGAAACAAAGTATATTTTGTCACTCATTTGTAGTTTTAAGAAACTTCATTAGGTTGAGTCTGCAGCAAAATTTTCCTTGTTACGTGGAGTTTCATGATGATGACGATGATTATACTATTTTCCGCGCGATCCATTTCTTAGATGTCGTTGGTCGATTCTTGTAGATACTTCATTTTTTGTGTTCTGGATTTAAGAGATTTCTGGAAATTGAACTAATTCAATTAAAACGGAATAATGGATTAATAAAAAAACGTGAGTTAAATATATTTTTAATCTTTCAATTTCAGTTCGTCTTTAAATTTTAAGTTCTAAAAATAAATGAAAATGATTTTTTTTTAATTTAATTATATTAAAATTTTACGTATCAAACGTTAGTGTGCCAAATGTAAATAATTCAAGTAGTAATATAAATGTATGTCAAATATTGTTTAACGTAATTTTATTCATTTATTTTTAAGATTTGAGAAAATATACTGTATTTTTATGTTAAAGTTTAGGAATAAAAATACATATAATTTTAAAAATAATTATATCCATAAAAATTGAGGGTTGAATTGTATTGTATTGTATTGGCTTGAACTTCAAAGTCCAAAAACTCTGAAACTTAAAATTTTACACAAGGTTGTACTTATTTTATTATGGTACCAAAATGGAAAATGTTGAAAAAAAAATGGATATTTTATAAAATATAACTTAAAATTTTTCTCAAGGTTGTACTTAATTTATTATGGTATCAAAATGGAAAATGTTGGGAAAATGGATATTTTACAAAATATACACGTGGAAACACTATGAATGTAAAATTGTAATATAGGAACATATGAAAGAAGTTAATTTTAAATTTAAGAGTGTAGTTTACGTTGATTTTCATTTTAAATTTTAGAAACAAAATTACTACGTATTTTTACTTTCTGAATTTAAAACTACTTGAAAAATTGAAAATGATCATTTATAGAAAGTTAACAAAAAAAATAAGGGAAAATTAATTAGTTAATGTCTTCCCTATAAAGGTCAAGAAATATTTTGATTTTTTTAATGTAATTAACATACTTTTTATTGTTAACTTTATGGCGTTGGTGCTTCATTTCCTACTCAGTTATTTTCCAATTTTACCACATTTATTACCAAACATTTTCAGTATCATTATTTATCATATTAGAACAGTGTGAATCACTAATTGGTTGATTGCAAGCAAGAGAAGTCACGTTCTTTCAAAGCTTGACATGTAATTATGAAAAAAAACGTGATATTGAGTCCTTATTTCAGGTATGACCTTTTTCTGTTGTTTGGTTAAAAAGAATCTCATTACTCGTTCGTGCTACATTATGCCATTGATCATGAAAATGTAATATTATTTGCCTGATGAATTTTGAACTCATTTCTTAGTGGTGATTCAAAGTTATCCAGAAGTCGAGTTAGGGATCACTCTTTAATGTCTAGGCTAACCTAGCTGTCAAGCATACGAAATAGCTGTTTCTGCTACCATTTTCAAGAATTGCTATAAAACGCATTAACTTGCTAACATTTCGCACGAGGCAATGTTACTAGTTATGGTTTCAAAGCAACTGAACCATACATATTTTTCTTTTATAGTTTGATTTAAATTACAAAAACATCAAAGACTTTTCCAAGCGGTTGGAAAATCTCATCACCTTTAATCAGAATTATCTTCAATTTTGACAGTCTCAAGTGCAATCTTTCCCTCTTGATAGCACTTGTAGTTGATGTCACCATAACATTTAACGTTTCTGTATAACCTAGGCCGCGACTCATCTATAAGACCCTCTACAGGTCCAATCTCGTTCTCAGGATCTGGTTCATTGAACATTGCCAAAGACATCCTCATCTTTTCTGTGTTTGTCACAACCCTGTGCATTATGCTCTTGAATATTCCATTACTCATGATCTGCAACAGTGCCAAACTTCATTAACTAACACTGATTCCACCTCAAAAACTAGTTAATGACGCATCACCAACAAGTAAGCAAGTACAAAAATAGTATATCATTAAGCTTGGAGATTTTTTATTACTCATCAAGTAGAACAACGAGTTCTTGAGATAGAATAGAACCCAGTTTACCTGCATTTGATCGCCCAGATTGACAACAAAGGCATCGGGCATTGTGGGAACACTGACCCAATTGTCATTTATCAGAACTTCAAGACCTTCCACTTCTTTGTCTTGCAATAGGACTGTGATTCCTGATCTATCTGTGTGAGGCTTGACGCCAAGGACCAAATCAGGCCTAGAACAACGTGGATAGAAGTTGAACCTCGCCAGCATCAATGATTCTTCACCAAACTGGTCCAGGAAGCTACCCTCTTCCAAATTCAGTGACCTTGCCATGGATCTCAAGAGATAATCCATCATTGATTTCACTTTCGCCGAAAAATCCTCTAATTTCTCACTGCATTATGTTAAGAAAATTGAGCCCAGTAATTACTCTACTTCAGTATGTGACAGAAATTTCTCATTTAGATAATGTATCCTCAAGAAATCCTCTTTCTAACAGATGAGTTTAGAATAATATAATACGAGTTGCTATGTTTTAGGACAAACCGAACTGGTTAAAGGGCAGTACCTAAAATCAGAAGGAATTTTGGGCCAAAGAGAAAGCCTTCGTTTTTTTTCTGGAAAAATTCGAAGTGATAGGCGATAGGACCAGTCAAGAACCTGCTTGTCCGAAACTACTCTATCATTCCCATACCCTTCAGATTCATTAACAGCTCGAGCATACTTCTGCTTTTCCTCTTCTGGGAGTGCAAAAAATTCTTTTGCAAGTTCACGAATTTTGTCAAGGTATGAACTTGACATTCCATGACCAATTGCCTGCATGTCAGATATGCTCACTATTACAAAGATGAAAGCATTTATATCCTCGACACATTAAAATTAACTTGCAAATATGGCACGTAATATGACCTTAGATATACTAAATATCCACACAAAGGCCCTTTGGTTTAAAGAAGAATCAATCAGCGGAGTTGATATTTTGTAATGCACTAGCATGACTGTAAAACACAATTAATCTGAGACATTGAAAGGGTCCCTTTTTAGCCGCAAGTTAATAAAATTTATCGCTTTTTTCATCTTAATAACCCTTCAAAGGGAATTAGAAAGTACAATATGCAATATATGATTTAGGGTGCTTTGAAACACATGCAAGTAACAGCGAAGATGAAGTTTTTGGAAGATTTTGTAGATCCACACCTGGAAGCATCCAGCTGAAGTTAGAGCAGATCTGAGCTTCTGTATCTCACCTTCGGATGAGAGGAGACTTAGATCAATGATGGGTATTGGAACGAGTGCAGAAGAATCTTTAGATACAAAGCTATTTCCTTTAACAATATATTGCGATGGTGGTTCATCACCTTCCATGGACATTTGTTGAACGCTCTTGGCCACCGATTTCTCCTCCAAAACGAGTAGATTGCCGGCCATGTCTTTCTTAATTGGTGATCCACCAATGGATGGCTTTCTATTGTGTCAGAGTTAGAGATTATGTGTTGATTAATAAGTTATTACTCCGCGTTTCTTTGGGAGACCGACTTTCGATTATTTGTTTATGTCTGAAATGCTACAAACTGATTCGTTCAGTGTAATACGCAACAAAGTCTGCAGTTAAGTCCAATGGCTCTGACAAGAATATGAGCTGTAACTTTGTTTTTCCTAGTTAAACTGTTTTAATAATGAACATGGATCGTCTATATAGCCGAAAAATTTGTATCCTGTCGTTTTAAAAATAGAAATTGTTGATTTTTTTTAGCACTTAAATAATTTGAAATTAAAAATTTTAACTTCCAATTTTATTCGTGTTATTTATTTACTTGATTTTGGCGGTAACTTGATTCACTTCACTCAGATAAGAGTACACACTTTTATATTTATTTAACAAAAATAGTTAAAAAAGATAAAATTTTGTAATTTTTCAAAAAAAAAAATATAAAAAATGTCAAATATAAAAAATTTAAATATGTCAAAAAAATAGTTTTTTCTAGATAAACACATTTCGGACGTGAAAGCAACGTTCGACTTGATGACATGTATGAGAAGATTGCTCTCTGCACTCTCTTGATATATAAATACGCAACATGATGGCCCGGCCCATATTTTCCCACAAGATAACACATCTTGACCAAAAACATTTACATACATTACAACGTTTTGAACCAAAAAACAAGGATGTTGTTTCCTCCACTACCACCCCTGGCTTCCTCTGCCTTTCTATTCTTGTTTTACTCATTTTTTATCTTTTTATTTTTGTTTTATTCTTTAGTACAATTTTATTTTCAGGGTTAATATCCACTTCAATCCCTTACTTGAATGTGATGATCTCCAACAAACATTTGTTATTGACAGTTATGTTGTTTCTTTCTCTCTTTTATCTTATCACCCAAACACCACAACTATTTTAATGGTGGACCCATATTTCTATGTTTCATTTCTTCTATCTTTCTCTCTCTTTTTTATACTTTTTTCCATTGGTGTATCTTTTGAACTTTGTGATTGTTTATCTTATCCATATCAACTTAGGAAGAGTTAAGCAATCTCACATAACAAATATTGATACATGAGAAAGAAATATATATCGCAATGTGTCAGAAAAAATATTGTGAAACATAACTAATTTTATACAAAGGTTAAAACATTTTATATAATCATTTAAATAAAAAAAATAAAACATTTAAATTTTAAAACTTTAAGAGAGGAATTTGATCATTCAAATTTAGAAAATTTTAAAATATAATTAAATAGTTAGAATTTTGAACTTTTGAAATTAATTAATTCATGTATACATTTTTCATTTTTTATTCCGTTATTGTTTTGAAATTGAGATACATGTACTTAACACATTTTACTAACAACAATAATGATTATTTCTCTCATGTTAACAATCAATTGTGGTTAATTTTTTTTATCAATGTCAATAAAATTATTTTTTTATGACGTTAGTCATAAAATATTCATTATTGTTTGAAACCGTTGCACCGTCGAATAACCACTGCAAACATCCCGTACCGTCGCACCACGAAAAGTCACACCACCGCTCCATCATTAAACCAAACAGATATGAAGACAAGAATATGGAGAAGAACCAGATGGATATGAAGAAGAGAAGTAAGAGTTGGGAGATGAGAATAAACGGATCTGGTGAGAGTTGGAGTGAGTGAGAATCTAGAAAGAGACAAAATGAGACTTGGAAGAGTGGGATGTGGTTGCCTGAGTGAAAATGAGTGACTAAAAATAGGTAAAAACTTAGGTTTTAGAATAAAGTAGATAAATAGAGTTAAAAGTAAAAAAATACTATTTTTGTAATTAAAAAAAATTCTATAGAGGATTGAAGAGGTAGAAGAAGTAAGAAGTGGTGGTAGAGGGAGTACCACCCAAAACACAAACATGTCATGTAAGGAGTGGAGTAGCTAATACAATTTTATTCTATAGGTCGGGTTAGGGATAACCCACCCGTTACCATCCCTAACTAAGACTATGACTACGACTGTGCCTTGTGAGCCACAAGCACCACCACTTCGTGGCCACCTCCTATAACATCAATGTTAATATTACCCATACGCCTCATGTTTTGTCATGTAATGACACTCCCTAACACACCCAAATATTCTTTCTTTATCTTTTTTCCCCCTTTCGTTTCGTTTGTTTCCTGCAACTTCAATAGGCTATTTTAACCAGCATGGCCAAGCTCGCGCTGAGGCCAGACAATTCCTGCTTCATTTCACATACTCGCAGAGCATGCTCACACACCCCTTTTATCAGAACGACATCGTTTCCACGTTTTCACTTCCACCTCTCACCACCTTCCAACTACTCCTTAAGGCTCCGAATAGTTTCTAGCGCTCAACAAAATGCCAAAGAAACCCATAGAGTGGCCAAGGCCAAAGCTCTCACGGAGCTTCAAGTGGAAGAGGTGGAGAAGCAGCACGAGAACTTGTCTGGGACCTGGCCACCTTGGAAGAATCTTCCCCAAAGATACAAGCTCATTGGCACCACATCTCTCGCCTTCGTTATTTGTAACATGGATAAGGTTCTTACATGCTTTTGCAACCCCACAAAGTAAAATTGCTTCTTGATCACAATTGGATACAAGCAAGCAAGCTAATGAAAGCACCTTTTTTTTTCTTTTTTGCTTTTTGTTTTTAATGGAAATAAAGCATTTTTAGAGTATAATCAATGAATTGCATCATTAATTATGCGTGGGATTTGATTTGATTTAATGGGGGTGCAGGTGAACTTGAGTATTGCCATAATTCCAATGTCTCATCAATTTGGGTGGAACTCGACAACGGCTGGATTGGTTCAGTCCTCCTTCTTCTGGGGCTATGCATTGAGTCAATTGCCTGGGGGTTGGCTAGCCAAAATTTTTGGTGGCGGGTTAGTTACCAGTTGCAACACATGTTCTTTCTTTGCTATATTGCTACTTGCTTCCCGGAAGATTTATCTTGTGTTAGACTTTTAAAATTTTTTGACTTTGTATTATTTTAAAAGTTATATACAAAGCACCATTCTAAATTCTGGCATGCAAGCACAAATAGTTGCGGTGTTTCCCAAAACTGCAATGACATACAACTGTGGCACTTTCCAAAACCGCAATGTCCCTCATTGTCAGTGTGGTTTTCATTCACACAAATTATCACAATGCACCCACAACTTATCTTCAGCATTGGTCTAACTTCTGAAGTGTCAATGGTCGATGAATGCATTAGGAAGACATGAGATGTGCTAATGCATAATTAGAAAAAATATTCCAACAATTAGAATAATCTATAAAATTCTTATTGCAAACATATAATAATTTCATGCTGCAGTGGTCACAGTCTGTATTGCAGCAGCTGCAATGGTTGCACCTGCAATTATAAACATGATCCAAATTGTAAAGATCTTTATACTAACGTGTATTAAAGTTAAAGTCTGAAAGAAAACTGGAGAAGTACAATACTCTGGGGTGATAAGGAGTGGACTTTTGGTCTTTGAAGTTTGAGTGACCTTTTAAGATGTTATTGGTTTCCTACTTTTCTTTGCCAAAAGAAAATGAAAACATTTGGCATATAAGTTTTAGTGAATAAAGAAGAAATCAAGGCCACTTTAATTTGGTCACTATAGATTTGGTAAAGTAATTCTACTTTATTTTTCTAGTTTACCTCCAATCTTCCCTTCTCTGTTTTCTGTATTTAATTTATTATTTTTAACTAAGAAAAACATATGTATCTTGTCTGCTTCTGGAAGGAACATGCAAAGCAATTCAAATGCCAAAAAGTTGAGTGAAGCTTCACAGAGTTCCACTACTAATATGTCGGTTCTTAGTGGCTTGTACTTTCACGTTAACTAGAGATATTAATCAAATAAAGATTCTAAAGTTTGGATAACCCTCGTCTTACAAATAAATTTGTGGGTTTGAGTTAGACCAAAGTCTAAATTCTAAGAAAGTTTCGAAGTCCATGGTAGATCCATTGTTAGTTAGGCCAACTGCATTGCCACACTTTGGGATCCTTGGGTGATGTGGTGTGGTGTTCAATTGGGCCCTAACACTGAATGCGAAGATGGTTTATTTTTCCATAGTTAGGCCAAGGCCAGCAATGCTCTGAGGTTCAAATAAAGTTGAACCAAATGTATACTCTTTTGTATATTGTACTGAAGTTTTAGGCACTTTGAACTCAAGTTTTAATGGATAGAAGTAATAAAATTGTAAAATTGGGACTTGCACCAATTTCTGATTATTCTATCAGGAAGGAAATGCTGGTAAATGATTTGAGTATTTTCCACTATAACGTTGAATTGATAATGAAACAATGAATCAATGGTTTGTCCGACTTTGAAAAAATCAAATCTTTAAAATGACTGGCAGCAAATATCTTGACATGTAATCTCTTTGTAATCAAGGCTCGGGATGGATATGTAACATATATTAGAATCTACTTGCAAGGAATTGAACTTTAATCTCACATTTGGAAATATGACATTCTAGTATGGAGTTTAGAAGGCTTTGAACTCTCCAAGTATCTTTTGTGGTGTAGTTCTCCCTTGGTTCTTATCTATTTTTACTAAATCCTTTTATCATGTCTCTCAATTGCTAACGAGGTGCAGGTGGTGATAACAAACATTGCAATGTTTCCTAGATTATTCAAAGGGCTAGTGCATAGCCAACCCACACTGGCTATAGGGTTGTGGAGGGTGGTGGGATATTATAATCCAACTGTAAGGTGTGAGACTTGAGTCTATCATGTGAAGTGTGAGATATTAGTGTGAGGTTTATAAGACCTTGGGCTCCAATTACAATAGCTAGCTTTTGTGGTGTGCCACTCCCAAGATAATTATTAGGACGTGTCTCTTTCTGCAGGTAGGGATTCTCATTCCCATGGAATGGAGGCAGAACTGGAATTATCATTTTTGCATACCAAACCAAGCATTCTCCTAATGATATTTTTCCCAATAAATTTATAATTTAATATCTTTATTTTCTAAATCTTTCTTCTTTGTCCTTTAAGCCATCTTAAACAATACCTTTGTTATTGTGCAATGCATATTCCTCATGTTTATCTACTTGGTGAAATTATAATTACATTCCAAAGAGAGGTTCAAGATTAGACTGAGGTATTTACAAGACTGCATTTACATACTATATGTTAATTACATTCTTTTATCTATTATTGACAAAGGTATCCATCTATTTCCTTTCATTAAATGGGAGTCAATTCAAAAACTCGTGTTCAAGTCCTAAAGAAAGAGATAGTAATTGGACAATTACCTCATTCAGAGTTGGCACTGATATTTCTATTTAGCTGCCGAGTTTATGATGTTACACCATTATCTTTCTTTTTCAGAACTGTTCTTGAGGTTGGAGTATTGATATGGTCAGTTGCTACCGCTCTTGTTCCTTTTCTTGCTGGATATATGCCTGGCTTACTTTTGTCAAGGGTTTTGGTCAGTAATTTTTTTCAACCACCCAATGCATACTTTCTTTCTTTGCTGAATTAAGGCCTACTTACACCCATGATTCCTTGGGTCTTGCAAAAAGTTATTATTTTGATGTATGTATCTTTCCATGGGATTTTCTATCTTCTGCAGTTAGTATGCCTATTTTGGGTTTCTTTTTCATATAATTATTGCTATTTAACCTCTTCCCTGGTGAACATTTGTTAGTCTTTTTCAACACTACTAAGCTCTTCTCTTCCATTGCAAATCTAGGTTGGGATAGGGGAAGGTGTTTCACCATCTGCTGCTACGGATCTTATTGCCAGGCATGTAAACATCAAAAAATATGTTGGGATTGAGTTGATTTTCTGCTGATTTGTATTTCTGTTATGATTTGATATTTACTTGTCCTCTGATTACTTTTTTCATCAGTATGTGAAATTTTAGACTATTTTCATGTGAACTAAAATTATTTATTGTCTTTAGTTTCGTCCCAAACAAAATTTGGTTGAACTAATTTTTGTGTTGCATTATAAGAATCCAAAGAAACATAAACATGTTGAACACTAACAGCAATTCTTTGGAGCTCAACAAAAATACTCTTAAGTTAATAATTCATTCAACTAACTCAGCCACTGATTTTTGACATGTCAGCCAGTTGTAATATTTCTTTTTTTTTATCTTTTCACCTTTTTAATCAGTAAGGTTCATGCCACATGCAGGTCAATACCATTGGAAGAACGTTCACGGGCAGTAGGATTTGTTTTCGGAGGTTTGAGTGTTGGAAGTGTTATGGGGTAGGCATTTTCTAGCTTGTAGTTACACAAGATTGTAATTTCTTTTTATTGTCTACTCTCAATTTTAACACTGTAATATTTGTCAGGCTTCTTTTGGCTCCTCCTCTTATCCAAAATCTTGGTTGGGAATCAGTATTTTATTTATTTGGTCTCTTGGGGATTGCTTGGTAAGTAGAAATGACTATCTATTTTCCACTTGCCTCTCTATTAGTTAAAAATAGTAAATTTCCTATGTCTTGAGTTTCGAATATGGTTGTTAGATTCAAAATTATGACTTGGTTTATTGACATGATTTTTGAAGGTTTTTGGGGTTTCAAGTTCTTGAAGGAGGTGAAAAACAATTAAATCCAAAATCTCTTTCATGTGAGATCTTTATCTATTTCAATTTTTTGTGGCTTCTTGATGTTTGAGCTAAAAAGTATTTTGTTATTAAATCAATGATGACAAACGACGCCTTTCTATTAAAATAAGTTTTACAATCTATTTGGATTTATGAGCTGCTGGAATTGATATATATATATATATATATATCGAGTAATGTTTACTTGATCATCTTATCTGTTGGAAACATTTTTTTTCTTTTGCAAAATACTTTGGAGGTGATCCTTATTATGGTACTGCCCGCCTGCTTAATCTGCTTTGGTTTGAGTGGAGTTGTCACTTTTTATTTCCTTTTCTTCTTCATCAACACTGCTGTAAAATGATAGATTTTGTATCAGTCCATAGCTTGGTTTGCTGTGTTTTTGTCAACGCTAATCATTTTGTGAATTTGCTCTTCTAAATTGAAAAATTCACTTTAGAGAGGAATGTGAGGCAGGCATCTCAACTATTAATGAGAAAATCAAGGAATAGTTTCTAACAAACCCATGATTTGTTATACATGTGCATGATATTCTTACCATTGATGTTGGCATGAATATTGAGATTTCTTACTTTCCCTTTCAAAGTGAGAGCTGACTTTAGTGGAGTCAAATTCAATAATAATCATTTAATAGATCTCCATTGTTACCTGACATAAGATATGAGTTACCTACATATTTATCTGGTTATGCCTTGTGTCTTTGGTTTTGTGCGATTAAATAATTAATGTTAGGTAACCACCGGATAAGTTCTGAACTTGCAAGCATTGATCATCTTAGTCCCTGACATTTCTAAACCTTCATAGTAAGTCATTCAGTTTAGACATTTTCTAAGTTTTTATTCATTTGCATTAAGAACTAAAGTGAATGATTTTTTGCAAAGTCAAGAACTATATGGGAGTTTAGAAAATTCAAGAACTAAAGTCTATAATGCTTACAATCTCATGAACTGAGGGGTTCACAAAATCAATGAGAATTTGGAACTATGAAATGTCAGCAAGGATTTTAAGTATATGTTAGGCTCTCTAGATAAAAAAAGGTTAAGAGGGAGAGAATCAAAGAACACCCTTAGTCTTTCTCTGGCAATGGAAGAATCCCCTTTTTAAATGTGTGAAACGGTTTTATTTTTGTCCCCATAAAGAATGCCTATTTGTTCGTAAATTGTGTGCATGTCCCTTCGACCTCCAAACTCTTCTAATAACTATCTGTTATACCTAATCTATTACACGTTTCTAATATAAGTATATAACTAGTAACTACTTAGGCTGTGTTTGAATAACCATGTTGAAAGCCAATAAAATGTGAGTGGACAATTGAGTTCAATCTTCCACCCTCTGCCGTATAACCAGACCACGTTGCTCCATTTACCCAGTATCTCTCTTCCTTCTAGAATTTATCTCAAGTTTTGGAACCTCTTGGTTCCTAACATCATTTCAGTACTCATAATCTGTACTTTTATTTAAGAATTAATAAATTATAAATGAAGATGACATATTTTACTTTTTCATTTTTCTTATGTTATGTGTAAAAGGCAGATTGTATATAAGTTGTCTTTGTTGTACAGTTCAAGGCTTTCATTCTTTTGTTTACGTATTTGAAGCCTTACGTGGTTTAAGTGGTTGTTTTTATCTTTTGACTTTCACTGCCTCGTTGCAGCCCCAGACACGGTGACAAACTCATGGAAAACTTCTCTGACCGAATTGAATGGCTCTTTGAAGGTACAAGTAACGAAATTTATGGCAGTTTTGAAGCTCATTCTTTTTGTCAAAATTTGAATGACCATAGGAATGACTTGGCAGCTCTGCTTAATGGCCCTAGATATTCTTATATTTTTTTGTTGATCGTGTTAGTTATTATAGATATTGGGTTTGCTTGGACATAGTCTCTATAAACACCTTTAGGAAGAAAAAATAAGAGGAAAAATTGAAATCAGTTTCTCCGTAAGCTAAAATTAGCTTATGCACTAGATAATTTGTAAATGCTCTCTCATATAGTTTCTCTAAATTTTTATTTTTAACTCATGCATAAACTAATTTTAGCTTATAGAGGAGTCAGTTTCACTATCTTCTATAATTTTTCCCTTGTAAGTGCTCATGGAAAGTATATCCAAACATACCCATTATCCTTTATCTCATTTAGCTACAATTTAGAATTTATTAAGGATTTTCATTGTAATAAAAATTATTTATATTTATGTATGTTTGTATCTATGGATGTGGATGTTCATTGTGGAGGTGTTTTCTCAAGCAATTCCAATTTCCAAGTATTCTTAAGAGTTAAAATTCCAGATATAATTTTTTTTTGCCAGTATGCGTGTAAGACTTACACTTGGTTAGATTAAGTGAATGCTAACAATATCTGCTAATTAACATTGATTTGTGTCTGTTCTTATAATACAGGATGTACCTTGGAAGGCTTTTTTCCAAAATCGTGCTGTGTGGGCTATGATATATGCTCATTTCTGTGGTAGTTGGGGTCACTATAACTGTCTATCATGGCTTCCCACATTTTTTAGGTACCATGTCAGCATTTAATGCTTCACCTGCTTCCACTTTTTATCTTCCACTGCAACCAAGCCACCAGGGAGTCAGTGGTGACCTTTAGAATGAATAATTGTTTCTTTAATTTTTTTCCATTTTAACATTTACTCATTCATGACATAGTTTTGCTCACAGAAAGCTAATTATATTATCATATCATAATATGCTAGAAAGAAGCTGGATTCACCTTTTATTTACTCTAGTTACACACACACACAAGTACCAAACTTATTTTATTCATTTTAGAAGTTTACAGTCTGGAAATTTCAATTTGAAATTTATGACTTTACTGCTATGAGATGATGCCATAGTGCTGATCATACACTTTGACTGCTTTTTCTTAACAAAAAATTCCTCATGTTTAAAGATTGATGAATTTGGGAAAGAAAGTAATTTTATAAATAATTTATTCATAGGGTTTAACTATTGGATCTTCTGCATAAAGAATAGTAAATTCTATAGTTCTCTCACTTGAGGTTCCCCAGTTATGCTCTGGAAATTTTAAAGCTTTAATATCTTAAGTTTTTCTTTTTCTCTTTCATTGTTTAGAGAGAAACAATTTGAGCTTTAGAATATTTTCAGGCCAAAGAAATTGAGTAAAGAATTTTAAGGATCTTTGCTAATGGTTTTAACATATGTATGCGTGGAATTCAAACTTCTCTACAGTTGCAAACCATGGAAAGCTCTGTAGTACCTTGGGAAAAAACCGTAGTTTATTTTAGAAAGTGAGTTTAGGTCTTACTAAACCCTACAAAATTAATTTATAAGATGAAGTTTGCATTCAATTGCTTTATTTTTGGTCATATCTCAAGACGATTTAAGATCTCCGATGTTTTACTTTGTGACTGCTTAGCATTATTTTGTAGATTCCATACTGATGTATAGCGATGATCACTGACTGCTATTTGCCAATATATTGCAACTAAGATTAGTTATGCAATTTGAAAAGTTCGTGAGAAATTAGATTATTGTGTTACGCATGATTGTCAGATCTTAAAATTTTTGTTTTAAAATTGTACAGAATTTAGTGATAGTATTGCGTACAGTTTTGACCACTGGAGAATCTAATTCGTCCATCTGTATGCTATGCAGTGAGGAGCTGAATCTAAATCTGACTGAAGCTGCATGGGTAAGACAGTTATTTTCATTCTTTATGTCTCACATTGACAATGAAGGAAATGTAGCAATTTCCTCTTTCAAAACATCACAAATAATAAAATGACATATTAGCTGCATATTGCAGGGATATCATACCACATGTTTAACAGTACTACCAAATTATGAAATGTCTTTTATTTTTCCTAACACAAATCTTCAATGGCATCTCACCATCTCCTTTAGCTAGCCCTAAACTTGGCCAAAAATACTAACATTAATAAAATACAAAAGTTTATGTGAATAGAATTAAACTATTTAAACTTAATAAATAATAGTTTTGAAGAGTAAACAATAATTACTATATAGATGTTAAAATACATAGTGATGCGTAACATGAGTTTTATTTAAAAAAAAATCATTACTATGTGCTATGTTCCAACTTGGGGGTGTGGGACCCCAACAGGTGGAGAGACTGTTTTAAATTTTTTAACCCATGATCTCCATGTCAGAAGGCAACAACCTTGCTGTTGCACCATGGTTCTCCCTCAATGAAAACATCTGTTTTCCAATTCAATATGGACTTTCCTTTTACCAATTTAACCTAGTTTTAATGGCTTTGAAAGTTCTTGACAATATTTGATTTTAGAGGGGTGACTGGAGTAACTAACACCAGGCTAGTTGATCCTACCAGTTTAGTTCTTTTTTCTTTTTAAAAAAAAGTTTATTAGAAGTTTTATTTTTGGACTAGGATCATGCCTAATATTCACATACATACAGACATACTAACCACTGGGGATTGTTAATCATTTCAGGTGTCTATACTTCCTCCATTGGCTTCAATATTTGTGACTGGTCTTGCAGCTCAATTAGCTGACAACTTGATTTCAAGAGGAGTTGAAACCACTGTGGTATGAGAGGCACAAAAATGTTATTTGTTATTGTTGTTTATTATAGGCTTAATGACAATTTTGGTTCCTATATTTTATAGCAATGGTTCAATATTTTTTTCTCTATTTTTATCTCAATGTGATCTCTATACTTTTTAAAAAGGCTCAATGTTGTCTCTTCAGTCAGATCAGCATGAACGTCATTTAGAGGATGATGAGCTGACATATACTAATACAATCACCCACTCTTTTTACTCGTCTATTGTGCAATCCCAGGGTGTAAAATGGAAGACATGACGTTAATGTTGATCTAATATAAGGACCACATTGAGTTATTTTGAAAAATATAGAGACCATATTGAGTCAAAAATAAATAAAGGAAAACATTCAATTATTACTACAAATATAGGGACCAAAAATACTATTAAACTTTTATTGTATGAGTAATTACTACTTATGATATGTCAACAAATGTACTGCTTCCTCATGATAAAGTTGACATCGTGTTTGTGGTCATAAGTCCTTCTCTAATGATAAATTTTGCATCCAAACTGACTGTTTACACAATTCATGTTAGGGTAAAGACACGACTACTGACTACACCTCACCGGATGTAGGAACAGTAGATATTGTGACTGTTGACCCAATGCAGACATCTCAATGACAACTGACAAATTATTTAAACATATCTATCTTGACTTTTATTCTTAATTTCTCAGCTGTCTGAATTTCTTTAAAAATTATGTATAGGTTCGAAAGATCTGCCAATCTATTGCATTTTTGTCCCCTGCAATCTGCATGACTCTTTCCTCACTGGATCTAGGGTTACCGCCTTGGGAGATTGTGGCAATTCTCACAGGTGGTTTGGCTCTCTCAAGCTTTGCCTTATCAGGTGCTGGTTAATCCTGCAAATATACCTTGTTTGATTCACATACTTTCCTTAGCCTTCACTGGCTGTATTTATCTGCTTATCCAGGACTATATTGTACTCACCAAGACATGTCACCCGAATATGCAAGTATACTTCTGGTATGTGTGCTTGCACTTCTTTTCTTTTATATGAAATTGAAGATTGTGAAATGTTTTTACAAAATTCCCAAAAGAACAAAGGGTTTATTTGAATAAATTTTTGCTGAAGTACTTTTAAGAGAAGAAAATAAGGAGAACCATAAATTAAAATTAAGTTATGCATAAACTAATTTGTAGAAACTTTCTCATATTATCTAAAAGATGATTTTTTACTTTATAAGTTATGTCATTCCAAAGCTTTTCTGCAGTATTTTCATTTAGTAGTTTCTGCACATCTTTTGTTGTTTTTAAGTCCTCTGCTATCCACCCTACAAGAATCTTGAAGCAGGTAGCATCATTCATCCATCAAATTTTGGGGAAAAAAAGGGACACAGTTATTCTTTGCATCTTTAGAATTATATATGTTTTATTTTTTTGAATAAAGGATTTCAATCTTTTGGTTATTCTGTTCATGTAAAGGCCTAACTAATTGTGAGTTTTAGCTTATAATTATTAACTTTTGATGGACTTATGCTCCATCCTAAGTTTGAAGACTATCCAATTTTCTTAACACAAAAGAAACTCCTCTTCACCTAAGATGTTGTAGAGGAATAACTTGAAAATGCATAGACTAAACCATACTCACTATTTGACTTTAGAGGTTGGATTGGAGCAATATCCATAATTTTTTGTAATTAAAAAAAAAAAATCTGAGTTGCATCTGACTTTCTTGTTCTGTTTTCTCTCAGGGTATAACCAATACTGTTGGGGCTGTTCCTGGAATTGTGGGTGTAGCCCTCACTGGTTATCTTCTTGACTTAACTCATTCATGGAGCGTAAGTTGCTGCTAATGTTAGTTGTTTTCTCAATGTATGTTGTATATCATTATGTGAATTTGATTTATATTTCATTTCTTCTGGCATGTAGATTTCACTATTTGCACCATCAATCTTCTTCTATATGACTGGTACCATGGTATGGTTGGTGTTCGCCAGCAGTAAGCCTCAAAGTTTTTCTGAGCATAACTGATTCATGTTCCAATCATTCACTATGTATGAGAAGTGGATTTTTGACACGGGGGTATATCCTTTTGATATTTACAAATCAGATAATTTAAGTACAAAGAAATGATTGTATAGGTATTACTGTATGTATCTACGTATGTATTCTTATTTTTTCAATTGTAGAATATTATAGCATTTTGTATATTTTTCACAGATGATGTTATGGTGGTTGGTCACCAAAAAATGTACTGACAACTTAAATCCTTGAAAGTCAAGAATCAGTTTCCTCTACCAACTTTTGGTGCTATGGTCTTCTCTTGCAAGTTTCAACCAGAAAGTGACCTTTGAATGATGAATAATTTTAACATTTTAAGCTATTAAAGCTCTCTCCTAACTCTCCATGTCATTGTTTTTTTCTTTTTTTCAATTATGTGAAGTCAACTGATCATTATTGATGACCACCACCTGCTCTGCTGAGATTTCTCTCACTCTCATTTGTTATTGAGATTTTGTTATGTGGTATTTAATATAGTTTTGAATTGATGATGAAAAATGGATACACCTACAGTTGAATAAAATGCATTGGAATAGAATGAAATAAAAAATTGTCATTTCATTGTTGGATGTATAATGAAACAAAACAAATTTTATTTCATTGTTCGGAAAAAAAGATGGAACGTTATATATATATATATATATATATATATATATATATATATATATATATATATATATATATATATATATATATATATATATTCAATTTTTAGATTATGTTTGTTTTAATAATTCACTAGTTTTATTTATCATGTGCTTTTCAAATTGGAAAGAAAATTGGGATTGAATAATGGAAAATTATGAATTATGAATTATGATTAATATTCTTTTGCGTTCTATTTTAACAAATCAAACAAAAGATTAACTTTTTCTTTCACTCGATCCTCTCGATCCCATTTGATACCATTAATCTAAACATAGTATAGATAATAGTTGAAAAAAGAGAAAAATTAGTGATACACTTGTTATTTGGAAATTATTAATAATAAAAAATTTGTAGGTCTTATTTTTTTATTGAATGAATATCACTTATGATTTATTTTACTTTTTTAATATAAATTTGCAACGAAAATTAATTAATTACGTTAAATGTTATACTTTTTAGAAGAATATTCCATAATTAACGTCACATTACAAAGTGACTGTTTATATTCATCTATTACAAAGTGATTCATAACACCCTTGTTAAATAAAGGATCATAGAATAATATCTTTGCAATAAATATTAATAAAACATGAAAAACGATATAATTTTTCATCTTAGTTCATCTATAAGAAGATTTATAATGAAAGATAATGTAAGAGTTTAAAAATCTTGTTTTAGAATGAATAATCTGTTCACACGAGAGTTGATTATTTTAATAAAAAAAGACTAAAATATAAATAATTTTTTTATTATTTTAAAAACATACCATCTAGCTTTTTTTTATCTAGAGCTCTTTTTTTTTCTTACAATTTGTACATTTATTTGAAGATTGCAGACCTCTAAGGTGATTCTTGAGACAATTTTTCTACTTTTGTTCCATCAGTTTCTTAGATAGATTCAGTTTCTTAAATAAGCTATCTAGTCGTTGGACGAGAATATACTCATTGAGCGACTTTTGGGAGATATTCTCCCTAAACAAGATATCTGGTTGTTGGGTGAGTGTGCTGTTGACGCTACTCACTGAGCGAGCAAAAGCGCTTTTGTTTTCAAGCACTACTCATTGAGTGAAAAAATTTAATGGCTGAGTGAAAATTGAAAATATCATAATTTTAACTAAATGTTTAATGTGTGTGATTATGTGAATGTTAAAACAATGGTTAGCTTATAATATGATCTGTGAATGGTTGGTACTAATTCAAGGAAGATTGGTGGTGGTTAAAGTAGTGTGTATTGATATATGAAATTTGTATTGGGATTATCATGTGACTCTAATAACCATTCAATCTCAAGTAGAGAAGGATGAGATATATGGTGAGAAGTGTTGGGTACAAACAAAGTACCACATCAGAAAAAATGAGAGATGGACATGAGTTTTTATAAGATACATCTATTGATAAGAGGCTTTTAGAAGTGGTATCAAAAGCAAATTAACAACTTAGTTTATGAGAGAATTTTGTTTTGTATGATTTATTTTTTTTGACAAACTCTTGCTCCTGTTAGTGTATATATATAACTCTCAGTGTAGGGCAAGGGCGATGCAACAACTTAGTTTAGGATAGAATTTTGTTTTGTGTAATTTCTTTCTTTTGACAAATTCTTGTTCCTATTAATGTATATTATATATATGCTTTTATTTTGTGGATGATTATAATATAGTAGTTATATGGTTGCCTCTTATGGTTGTTGACTATCACATTTATAATGTTTTATTTTGTAATTTTACACTATTGAATGAGATGATAAAGATAACCGTACCTATTCCTCTTATATTAAAAATTATATATTAATTATATTTTAACTTTATCCTTAATCCAAGTAGAAGCTAAATATCTTATCCACATGTGGCAAGAGATTAAATGTCCCTTTCAATTTACCTGAGACATTTAAAATTTGTCACAAGAACTGAATGGTAGGCATTAGAAAACAAACAACTGGTCAAATTTGTGTAGACCCCCATTAGGAGAAGAGAAGATAAAACTATCACCAATAATAAGCTTAAACACAATTTTCATGTATTCTATCTTTTATTTTACGAATCAGCAAGTGAAACCAATTTTCGGATTCACCTAGTGCCACTAAGCTAGCTGCATGCTGCAAGAATAACGTTTGGTATATGAGCAAATACAATAGATAGAGGGCCAACTGTTATTGGCTTTGTTGAGTCTACATATATAGGCTCCAAAGGAGGAATTTCACCAGCTGAGTTTACACGTAAAATTTTTCCATTTAGCAACATGATTTGGCTATGTAAATTCCTCTCTGGTGCTGTTAAATGGTACTCTCTTCTGGCTGGTTCATGCACTCCACTGTGAGGTAACTTGTTAAATTTTAAGTCCACGTTCACTTCAACTGTGGTGCTGTTGTCCAAGTTGAGCACTAGTATTGTCACCCCTTTCTGTAAGAGAGAGTATCACATCAGATTTCAAGTATATTACACCTACCATGTACAAATACATACACAGAACTTCTTCACTTACGGATTCCTTTGCACAGTGTGCATAAGTTCTTATCTTCTTTGTACCATAGAAGGTGGTTAAAAGGACACGCCTTCCCATGAGTCGGTGCCAAAGAAGTGCACTGTAAGAAAGAAAGCACAAATCCACAAAAATGTACTTCAAATGGGACCCCACTTTAATAAAACCTCATGTTGTTTAGAAGAAATATGTTCCTTAATAAAGTGGCAAGCAATTAATGAAGCAAATATCACACACATGGGATGACTGAATCTGATAAATCATACAGTATATAATTAGTGATGATGATGCTCATTGTTCAACTATGAAATTCATTTTTTAGTACCTATAATAGTCTGGATTTGGCATGAAAGTACTAGTATTCAGTAAACCATAGTTTCCTCCTATCAAACTTTGTCTGCAGTATGTTCTGGTGTCATAAACAGCTGACATGCCAAGCTGGTCTAAATACCTGTGCTTAATATGATGGCTTTAGAAAATAAACCTGTAGGAATCTCTTTGTGTATTGACAAAGCAAGGGAAGTTACACTAACCAGAAACTGAAGACAAATGCATCAGACACAAGATGATGGCCACTATTATAGGCCCCTCCTGCCTCACCAACCCATGATTTTACCTTGTTTGTTGAATTTTGAAGTATACCTTTGAGACTTCTGAATGTGTCAGCCTCTCCATCCAGATGGGAAGGGTTAAGAATGCTTTCAATTAAGTGGTCATCAACTCCTGTAAGTAGCTTTGAGTTAGAAATGGAGACTAGGAAAACATGATAAATTTATATCCAGTGGGGAAGATACCTGGCCCAAGATTATAAATGTGGTGGGTGACCACATCTGCAGATTTACCAGACTTGCTTATAAATTCCTTAAACCAATCTGCGTCAAAGAAGCCTCCAGGAGCAATAACTAGTGGCTTTGGTTCAATCCCTCTATATTCATTCTGAACTATATTTCTTAGAGCAGCTACATCAGAAGCATATTGATCTGCTGCAACACTTACCCCAATTCCATGTCCACACAATTCATTCCCTGCCCGTAACAAAAGACTCCCTTGTGGTTAGTCCACACACAAGATATTCACATTGCTTATACAACACCACAGTTAATTCTAAAGAAGGAAAGTTGCCATTTTCTTTCTTGTAGCAAAACAGTTTGATGATTACAACTATTTATATAAAAATTTAAATTTTTCAGGTGAACTCACGCCGTGTGATAAAAGATAATGATAGCATTAACCCTTAAAATTTTCATGCCTAGTCTTATTGTTCCATTTGTAACGAGCGCAGCATAGTCTTACCAAGTTCCCAACCATGAATGTGGTACTTCTTTCTGACAGTGTATCGTATTAAAGATTCAGCATTGGTGTAGTTCCAAGGTCCAACAGCAAAACCAGACTTTATAGATTTTCCAGCGAGCTCATTTAGTCCAAAGATAACCTTGGCCCTGAAATATACCTACCATTGATGTTAAACTTGTCAAAAACACAGTTGCCAAATCAACAAGATAAGTCTATTTAGTCCCAACCACACTCATGGTTAATGACTCAAAAGGGAAAACTGATTTTACCCTGCTTTCTGGAAAAAGCGGTTTAGCTCATCCCACCTGTTCATCGGTAAGCACCCTCGAGTGAAACCAAACATTTCATTAGCATTCAAAACAAAAGGAGTACAGGGTTCTCGATTATCTTCAGTTCCGTATATGACCTTGTCTTGCAAAGTGCCACCTATTCTAATTTTCAAGGATGAAAAGGCTGCAAAACATTGAAAGGCAACGATACCTTAATAAACTCCCAAAACTACAACGCATCATTCAACAAAATATCTGAAAAATGAAGTAAATTGATGCCAAAACAACCCAACTATGAATCCTTTCATACCTTTTACTGCATTTAACAAAATTTTGTTGTTGAGGTCCTGCAACAGATAAAAGTTATAGATGTAAATTCCCTCTGACATTTAACAACTATATCAGATTCGGAAAGTTTGTGACATGACTAGAACCTTTACTACTGGTAGAGAGGATAATCTCATCATTAAATGATCAGAGAATTATCATTTGAAAAAATAAATAGATCTTTTTGCAAAAATTATTTTTCAGAAAACAACCTAGACATACATGCCTTCTAGATAGATTCGAGCATCATTCTGAAGAGGGGAAAAAGTCACCATACAGAAAATGTTATTTATAAATAAAAGGAAGAAGACGAAAAAACCATCTTATTATTCCGAAGAAGAAGAAAAACTTTTGGCAGATTCAGAAACCTTAAGAAAAATATAATGGAACTAACCAGATTAAGCAGAGAAGCATGCCCCCAACTACATTTTCCATAGTCACATTTCTGAGGAGGCCACCAATCTAGAGTTGCACACACAAAATCATCATCAATGCTTCCAATAGCACATTTCCCATGAACTAAAATAATCCCTTTCTCAACTTCACCTACTCTTGCACACATAGCGCCCACTGAAATCAAGCTTAAGCTTGCCAAGTACATCCATAGACACAGACCCAGAAGCCTTATCTGACAACCCATTTCCAGATTCAGCTAAATTCAAGATCTTTGTGACTTTTCTCAAACGGGCAGCTAAGAATTCATAGAACTGAGGCTTGCTACAGCAGCAGATTTTACTTGCTGACCACAGAGACAAAAGAGTACAGATAATGTAATGACATAAAACTTCCTTCACAGGAAAGTTATGTTATGCCTGGCTGTTGCAAATGCTGGAGGAAAGACACTTCGTTTCATGCGTACAATGCAGCATTTATAAACTTGAGAATGCCTCCTCTGTCTCATCTTTTTACAGGTATCAGTTTCGAAAGAATCTTTAACCCCACAAGCTAGTTAATAAATCACTGAGACGGCTAATTTTTTAATAATGCATATAAGTTCTAAAATAAGTATTTCCCAAATTAACATCAGAAAAAATTGAAAAAACTCGTATCTTGTGTACAACCGTCCCTTTTATGAAACTTGCTTCTTTAATGACTAATGATAAGCAAAACTCTACTTGTGTGTTAATTTACTTCAATTAATTCAACTTATTTGATTTAATTATATCTTTATTTTCGAGACTCTGTAATTTAAGGTAATTATTAATCATTTCTCAATTATCATAAATAAAACAGTAGAATAGCTGTCCGATTAATCTCTGAAAAACCAATTAAACTCTATTGTTCAATAAAATAAGAAATTTACTATCTTCCTTTTTTGCTTAGACTTTACTTTCTTGCTTAAACTGTGTGAATATCAGTATAGAAAACAATCATTCTTTCATGTTAGTGGTAATTAACAAAAAGGATTACAATGATAGCTATTTCTAAAAGTATATAGTAGTAGTGCTTTGATAAAATCAAGAAAATAATGGTAGGTTTTTATGATTTAAAGAAAATCTCTTCTTGTTTTTCAAGTGAACTTTTTTCGAATGTGAGAAATTTATAATGGAAGAAGAAATTAACGCGATTTGTGTTGGTAGTGGGGTCAGGATGAGGAAGAAAGTACAGAGAGGGTGAAACAGTGGACAGAGCAAGTTTCTCTGTTTTCAACTTGCATGGAACAATTATTTGTATTTTGGAGTAGGCAAATCGAATATTGCATTTATAATTTGTTTTCTTTTATCATTTTGGCAGTATACAACACCATGATTTTTCTACGCTGTAAATGGTTGAGCGCAACGAAAAGATATGGATATGATGGTTACGCTTGAACCATCTTCATGTGACATATTGTTTCATTTCTATTTATGTTAAAGTGATCGAAAAAGTTTTAAGCTTTGAATTGTTGGTTTGGTGCATAGTTCAATGTCAACATCTGGTAATGACTTGGACTTGGGATGAACTAAGCGAGGAAGGCTTGATTTGGTGGTCATGTCACGGAATTATTATTTTTCCTCATTCAGACATTGCTTTCATGGTTACAACTTGTGTTCTCTTAGATTGGTTTGGATTGGATAACGTTTTTGTGTAGAACAATTTTTAGGATGGTTTTATTACAGTTTAAATCATTTTGTGTTTTTTGTTTTCTGCTTACACCATCCTGCAACACTCTTTATTCTATTCCCTTTTGATTTGATTGAGTTATAACCACCTTAGTATAGTTTAGTTTACTGTCATTAGAATGATTAAAAATAGAAGATGTTACTGTTAAAAAAATGACACTCAATAATGTTTATGCTGTTTTTCACACATTGTGTCAATTAGACATTTATTTATATATTGGCTGTATAGTCATAAATTCTACCATTAAACTACCATTTATTTTTTATTATTGTCTAATAACTACAGCATTAAATATTCTCTAAAACTGACAAAACTTTTAAAAAAAATAAATAATCTAATTAAATCTATCACATTTGAGTTTATCCTAACAGTGACATTCTTCACACGTTTCATACAAATTCAAGAACAGATTCTTTCTGGTTATGTGAAAGTAAAATGGTTAGCTGGCACCATTAGGTGATGCATAAACGAAACAAAAAGTTTTCTGAAATTGGTGGCGTGCCCACCTACTGTTTGTTGTTTTGCAAGATGAGTGCATAGATGGTATTCAGATGTAACTATTGTGATGAAAATTGAAAGGCAAAAAGTGTTCCAATTTTACATGCCCCCATTGAAGTAATACAATCATCTCTACTCCATTATCACTAGCTGTGGTCCAGAGCATTGATTTGTTGAGCTACTACTACACCTTCTCATATGCACCTATGGTTGATTGGGTCCATCTTTGCCCATATTGTGTATAATTTTAAAGTATTTCAGACACTTTGGATTAGGATGAATGGGAGCATACACACAATTATTCTTTGTTGTTTTGTTTTCCTTGTATTAGAGGGAAAGGTATCATTGTTTGGTGAAATATTAGTTCAGTCCAAATTGACCTTAAAAGACACAATTACAATTGAAAAAGAAAATGTATTACTTTTCCTACTTCGGTTGTCATCCACTGCGCCACATTAATCTCATAAATTATAATTAACAATTGGTATCTTAGAATGACAACTTTATAAAAGAGTTTTCTATTAATAAAAATAGTATTGTGATGAGTTTTTCAGAATTGGATTTTTTTTTTATAGAATGAATTTCTTCTGTATAAAACTAATTTTGAATCGTAGTTGTGGATCTGAATCTAATGGTAGGTGACATTTTGCGAAATCCCAAATACATGAAAGAGTGTTTCCCTTTTTCTAGGGTTAGCTTTTCAAACCTTTGACCCAAAAGGTAGGACCTTTACGGAACCAGCACGAGTTAACTACCTTAGTTATACTAATATTTTTCATGTTCAGAAACATAAAAAAATATTCGGTTCTTTTACAAAAACAATGGTACCATGACACAGTACAAGAATAAAATTATTATAAAAGTATAAAGTTTTTGTATATTTTTAAAAAATAAGAGAATAAAAATTAAAAAAAGATAATATTTGTAAAAAAATTAAGTATGTTAAAAAATATTTTTTTTTATAAATAGATTGAAAAAAATGAAAGAGTGTAAAAGAGATTAAAATAAAAACTTCACTGGGCCAGTATGGTTTTCACGGCCGGGTGTTTCTTCCTGCATTCAACTTTTTTTTTTCTTTTCACACCTCTATAGAATGGAAGTACAGAAAAAACTGGAAGACAACCTGTCTGCCGAGCATATTGAAAATTGTGGAGGTACAGAAAAACAAAATGGGGGTACAGAGAGTTAAATATAAAACTTTTAGTTTATCAAGTATACTAATTTTGGAGTCCAAATTTTTTTGTTTTTCTTTTTCAAATTACACTTAATTTGATATATTAAAAAAATAGCATACTTTATAATACGGGTTAAATATGTTTTTAGTCCCTATACTTTGGGACCATTTTAGTTTTAGTCTCTCTTTCAAACTAAGGTACAATTTAGTCCTTCAACTTTAGAAAACTCTGGTTTTAGTTTTTTTTACCAAATTTTTTAACTTTATTTGCTGTTTCAAACGCGTTTCTCAGTTAATATTGAAGAAAAAATGTGTCAAACAGTGTAAACAATCCAAATGCTATGATGAAATGTGCTTGAAACACTAAATAAAGTTAAAAAAATTTGGTAAAAAGTGTAAAACAGTGTAAACAATCCAAATGCTATGATGAAATGTGTTTGAAACATCAAATAAAGTTAAAAAAATTTGGTAAAAAAGTCTGAAACCAAAGTTTTCTCAAGTTAAAGGACTAAATTGTACTTTAGTTTGAAAGAGGGACTAAAACCAAAATCTTCCAAAAGTATAAGAACTAAAAACATATTTAATCCTTATAATACTAAAAATTGGTATAACTTTAAAATAAATAAATAAAAATGCCACCGAAACGCAACCAGTCTTTCAAAATTTCAAGCATTAAGTTTTATTTTGTCTACCTAATTTTCAATTTGATTTTGACAGGCTTAAGTTGTATATAATAAATCTGGTATTTTTTGAGAATGAGTTTAAGTTATGTTTTCAGTTACAGAATAAGTTTTATATTATTTTTAAAATAAATTTTTAAAAATTATTTACTGATAGTAAAAATTATCAATATTGTGTATATGTAGCATAGTATTATATATTATTCATTTTAATATATACTATTAAATGTTTTCTTAAATTAACATTTATTTTGCAATATTAAGAGAGATACAATGTACATGTAAATTAAATTGACTCCATCTTGTGTATTATCAACAACATAAATATATATATATATATATATATATATATATATATATATATATATATATATATATATATATATATATATATATATATATATAAACTTATTTTGTTTAATTTTTGTGAATAAATAGAAAACTTTAATAATTTTTCACAGTAAGATAAAATAATTAAAATTAAGTAAATAAATAAAATTTAACTAAACAGCATAAAAAAATTAAATGTGAGTTTTCTTACTTGAGTAAGCATAATCTTAAAATAATATAAGAAGAACAACCTGTGGCTTAAATGAAGGGTTCTGGGAAAAGAAAAAAAAACATATATTGTGTGTGAAATTAGGAAGAGGTTTTACGTAATTTTCAATAGACATAATAGATTTGAACTTCTCAAAGTTACGAGTGGATCAAATATTCATCTCAAATTGATTCTCACCTTTTTGGATTAGTTTACTACTTTTTACTTCATTAAATGAGTTATGATTTGCAATTGAAATGAAAACCAATCAGCTTATTATCATTTATTTAAAGAATTTAAATTTGAATAATTAATGAATTAATTATATGATTGAAATATATTAACGTAACTTGTTATGCATTTATATAAGTGATAGTTGTTTGAAATTCAATGCTAACATTACATGACATGATTTATTACCTTTAACATGCTTAAATTTTGTGTCAATTGTTCAGTAACCATCTGATTTATATATTTCTATGTTTATATGTATTTCTTACATTCTATCTTCTACCTTTATTTTTATTTTTTTATCTCTTTATCTTTTGTTATTTATTTTGCTTTTATTTAAAATAATATTTAATTTTACGAAAAAAAAATTAATAAACAAGCGTCATAGGTACGAATATTGCATTAAGAAAATAGAACCTATTTAGTATAGTAAAAAAATGTATTATAGTATTTGTTAAGACAAGAATCGTGGGTAAGCAATGTTTATTCTTATACAATGAATCCATTTTTTTCAAACCAATGAGCACATTGATTGGACTCAGAAAAAGACATGTTGGAATGACTCAAAAGATGATTATGAAATGACCTTCTATGAGATGAAACGTAGATCTTCAAACACTAACTTTAATCATATACAATTCATAATACGACAATTTTGAAAACCCGCATTCCAAATCAATATAATTATTTTATCAAAATTGAGTTAGATAAACATAAAAGAGAACTCATTCAAACTCGTTAAAAAAGCAAAATTAACCACACTGAAATAACATAAGGATACCTTAAAATTATTCCGAATGAAGGTTTAATACCAAACTATTTTTTATTAAAAAAATAGGAGAATATTAATTATTAATTGGTAGTATGTTTATAATAATTTCAAGATAAATACCTAAATAGTCTCCGCAATCCCGTATTCCAGTATTAAAATTAATATTTAATAATAATAATAATAATAATAATAATAATAATAATAATAATAATAATAATAATTGTAGTTATTTTTGTAGTAGTAAAAATATGAGTAACACTTACATTAGTAATCTCCCAACAGCTTGCACGGGAAGAGAAAGGCATATCTTAAAATTACTATATATGTATTTAACTATTAAGGCAATGACGGTATATTAGAAACAGTATCAAAGAGAGACTACTCCCATAACATGAATTTGAGAATGCTTCATCAATGATTTTAGTCTGAGAATGCTTCATCAAGCCGAATGTTTGTGGCCAGAAATATTTTTACTGCTATGTTACAGAAATATTCCTGTCCCAAATTAGCTGAAGTAAAACAACTGAAAGATTTGTTCTGAATTTTAGTGTAGTGTTTTTAGGCATTTTAACTATAAAAAAAATGTTAATCAGATAGCAAATCCCAAATTTTATATATAGACACACAATAATATTAATAGAATACTTTATATTTTTTTTATGATTTACTTTTTTGGCATACCACCACCTGCTATAAGACTGATAGATCCATTGCACACAGTCATACCGTCTCCACAAACTTGGTCAACAAAACTGCAGCTGCTTAACATTCACTATATAATTATGGATTGAGCAGTTTCAACTGCTCATAACTTATTTTAATATATATTTCATGCCCCCCGGACATGTTTTTCGGGGTTTAAGGTTTAAGACCTGGATTAGAAATGTAGTCATTTCCTAAGGGCAACAATGATGCAAGAAATGTGTATGTTGGATCATTCCTTGAAAAAATCCTTTCAGCCCCAGCATGAGTCACATAAAGGAGCGCATGCGAGGCCTGGTTATAGACTGTGCCCCATCGACGTATATGGTTGTTCCAGTCATGTAGCATGATCCATCACTGATTAGATAAATGACAGTAGACGCCAGATCATTCTTAACATCAAGCCATCTCTCAAGCGGTGCAGCCTCCTTCACCAATTTCTCTGCTCTTTCCCTTCCCACGGATAATGGAAATTCATCTTGCAGGTGCAGGCCTCGGGCAATGGCATTAACTCTGATCTGGTACTTCCCTATCTCCAAAGCCGAAGCCTGAAGAAAAACAAGTAGTATTAGATAGGAATAACATCAAAGTGTACCAACCAACCTGTCTAATATTTCCAAATTTGACACGGAACTATTAGATTGTGTGGTAGCCCACTTAGTTAATTATTCAGCAGTAGTAAATATCAGAGGCTTAAATATCAGAAGTTCAGTGCAGAAGAACAGGAACTTCTAGTTTGGTGTACTACTAGTACGGGCTTTAACTTTAGCCAAAGTGCAACGGGGAAAGTTCATGGTTAATCAAGAATACATAAGATGAATTTTATCATGCCTTATAGCACCTCTATTGTAGCTACATAAATTTGTTAACCGGCCAAAAGCGTTCCAATTTAGCAAATCAATATCACCTCTTTCTTTTGCTTTCGGAAACTAATCAAGATAACTCTAAAACAAGCACCGCATTGAAGCATATCACCTTCGCCAAATCAAATCTTGCCACCATGTTGCCCACTCTTCCACTTCATTCGAATCAATTTTATATTGATCACAGCCTTATCATCCAATTCAATTACCAAATCAGATCCTTTATATTCATGAATTTTCTACAGAAGTTTAGAATAGAAGCGGTCTTCCACGTAGAAAGATTACAAGAATAAATAACATATTTGATGTATATGATAGAAAAAATAAAGGCAACAGAAGTACAAAATAGATGGGGATAACTATTAAGGTAGATGAAACAGAAAGGGATCAGAAGTTTTAAGAGTGGTGATGATGAGAACATAAGGAAGTTGATTGACTATCTCAAGCTTCAAGGTTAGAATCCATGGTTTGGTTAAAGGATATTTATTGGTTCATTGTTATTGAATCTTGGAAGGTTTATTGAGGTGTTCTTTGCAGGAGTAGAAGATGATTTCAGGAACTCATAAGGGTGGGAGTTTAAGGTAGGATTAGTGAAGGGTTTTTGTCGCTAGCCAAATTCAAGTTGGTCGCTAGTGTTTTTGGGTGGCCAAAGCATGGCTGTATTATGCACGGACTCGAAGAAAAATAAAGAAGACAAAGAAAACGAGAGACTTAGAAGCTGATAGAAAAAGGAGAAAAATATAAGAAAACGAATGAAAAGTACAAGAAGGAAAGATTACCTTCCGAAAGTTAACCGAGATTATAATTCAAAAAGAGGCTAGAAAGTACAAGAATCCTGCACCACTCCAACTCAAGAGATAAACAAGGATGATAATTGTTATTGAGACCTAATTATCAAGATAGGAATCTTAAGGGGAGAAACTCTCCACTTTTCACAAATTCTCAAGCTTAAGTGCAAATGTTCTCAAATTACTTTATTTCTAATCAAAGTAAAAGTGTTTACAAAGTGACCAAACACAAGGAAGGCTATTAACTAACAAGTCTCTTCTAACATCTTTCCCAGCTAACCTTATACCTAAGCAAAGAGTTTATTACACGTAAGTTCTATCTATTTTCTTCAAGATTTCTTTCACCATATAGAGCTCTTCCTTTACCTCCTTCCATTTATCTTCATCCATAGTTTGAAGTGGTCCCTCCATATCCTATATTTTTACCCTTCTGCAGGGTGAGATAGTGAACAAGGGATTGCAATTGAATCATCCTTCTGAAAAATCTTATTTTTTGAACAACCAACAACGGTAAAAAGAATGATTCGGGTGTAATTAGTTTCAAATTGCATAGAGAACCACGTTCTCTGAACAAAATGTCAACATAAAATTTTGTAAGAAACTCCGTTACACACTAGGACACGTCTTATCTCTAAGTCATGAAAATCTCAATTTCTATAAGAGAAGAATACGAAAAGCTAAAATAAATCTAACTTCTTGTGCAGAGTAAAATGCACCTCAAAAGTTAAGCTATATAAGTTTATTTTAACTTAGAAAAAAAGTCTAACTTTTTTTTCTCTTATAAATAATTATCGAAAAACCTTATGCAAACAAAACCTGGATATAAAATGCACGAAATTTGATACACCGAATTAAAAATAAAAATTAAACATTATCAATCGCAATTACGAGGTGATTTGTAGAAGCAAAAACTAAAACTAAAAAAAGAAAGTTATAATTAGTATTACCCTCACTAATTGCTGCACTCCTGCCAAGACAGAGGCATATGCAGCAGCTCCCGGATACAACCCCCTTTCAGCGCCAAGTATGGAGGTTAAAAAGACGATGGAGCCCCCGGCGTTGAAATCCCGCATCCTTCGGCCAACAGCTTTTAACAAGAACCAAGCAGCCATAAAATTTATCTTCACTATTTTCTTAAACTCACTCTCAGCTAACTCAATATGCTCTTGCATTTTTCCTGTCAAGAATTGTCAGAAGCCCAATTCAATTAAGCTCAAATGTTCACGTTCCTTCCTCAAGCAACAATACCTCATTCATGTCGTAATAATTTACCTTCGTAGCTGTAACAGTTGACAAAAGCATCCAATTTCCCCAAAATCTGGCATGCCTGATCAACAGAGTGTTGGAAAACCGATTCGCTCTGGTCTTCCATGTTCAATTCAACGACCTGCACAGTGCCTTTGTCAGATATGGAGAGGGAATCCATGATTCTGTGCGCGATGCTCCGCAGGCAACTCTCATCTCCCAGCAAAACCAACCTGAAAGAATCGATCATGCATTAACAAATAAGAAACTGATAAAGGAAGAAATAGCAAAAAGTGTTCAGAAGCGAGAGAGCTCACCTGCACCCTTGCTTAGCTAAATGGAAAACGATGCCCTGCGAAACTTCGTCGCCATTTGAGGTCAGTAGCACTTTCT
Organism: Vigna radiata var. radiata; assembly: GCF_000741045.1. NCBI lineage: Eukaryota > Viridiplantae > Streptophyta > Magnoliopsida > Fabales > Fabaceae > Vigna > Vigna radiata. The sequence goes on from NC_028357.1 coordinate 43,252,905, forward strand.
TCCCTGACTTTTCCATTCTTCCTCAACCACTTTCTGGCTTCAAGTGAACTCCAACAAACTTTCTCAATCAAATCCTAATTAGCATATCAAACTCATCAAAATTATTAGAAATAACTATAAAAAAAAAAAAAAAAAAATCAGTACATCTTAATTATTTAAATATCTTTTGAAAATTGTTAATAATGGTGCTTACTTATATATAATTAAATTATTTAAGTGGTTTTCATTTCTATTATTATTATTATTATTATTATTATTATTATTATTATTTCGTAATTTAAATATTTTACTTTACATAATTAATTAGCCAATAGACATGTCATACGTGTTCCAATTGAGTATATAATTTTTCAAATTAAAATATGTTAATTTACATATTATAAGTATTTTAAACTTTAGATTTTGATTTTTCAGTTTTCTGATTTTTCATTTGAGTTTTAGTGGATAGATTGTTTTTAATAAAAAGAGAATATTTTGTTAAAAACATAAAAGAATAAATGCATTACAAAAGAAGAAAAATAAATATTTAATTTAATTAAAATTTTTATTTATTATTTTTAAAGTCATATATGAAAATATATTTTTTTATTATTGTTTTTTTAAATGATTCATTTTGGAAGAAGAGTAAAATTTTGAGTTCCTCTACAAAAATTTAAAAGAGCTTGCAATGATTTTTTTTTTTTTCACTGTGAAAAAATATGCTTTCCATCGCACATCATTCAATAAAAATTTATAAATTAAAATTTACATTTATTTATATATTACAAATTATTTTATTTTTAATTAATTATAATTAATGTATAATTAAATATTAATAGATAATCTAATAATATATTAGTAATAAATGAAACAGTATATATAATAAATAATAATTTTTGCTAAAATATATTCTAACCAAGTTATAAAGTTAAAAAATAAAATTTAAAATCAACTAAATTTTATAAAGTTAATTTATAAAGATTTGTATTTATTTTTATATATCGTGAATGTTAACCTTTTCTATAATTTTTTTTATTTAATTCTTCTAATTTTTTGTTCAATATTTTTTTTCTCTCATTGTGTAATTAGGAAAATATTGTTTATGTTTGTATGGTAACAGCGTGACAGGCTTTGACTACACCTTAGATATCTTTTTAACCACTTCCTATAGATAAAAAGATCCTGACAAATGCAATTAACATAATGCAATAAAGCTGATAATAAGATCAAAAGGTAAAATAAATTAAAATAAATTAATGACATTTTCCAAACATTAGAATTCTGTAAAATCTAGGTTGACAAATCTATCTGTTATGAAGTACACAAATTTAATATTGAAAACCACATTCAGATGAGCAAATTTAATAAAACGGTTAAATATGTTTTTTTAATTTTAAACATTAATATAAAATTAATTTTATTTTATTTTAAATTTTAATATAATTTTATTATCAAAATAACAACTGCCATGATAACGTGCTTAACTCTGTATACTAGGAAAGAGTGATTAGGAATTAACATCAAAAAGATTAATATGACTTTGCGTCCAGATTAATATGATCCAGTCAAGTGAGATGGACATAATTTACTTAAAAACATTAAAGTATAATTTATCTCTACTCTTTTATATTTAATAAAACTTAAACTATATTTACTAAAATTTATTTATATTATTTATAGGTTCAGTTTATTTAAACTAAACTTATTTTAATTGTGATTTAAATTTAGGTTTCTTATTCTCGCTCACATTCTTTTCTGTGAGACACGTATAAACGAGACTCTATTCTTTAACGAATGAAAATGTTATAAAGACAAGCTTGACCTCCCGAAATAAAGTGTATATGCATGTATTTCTTGAATGCTAGAATCATGCCTGCATTATTCTCATCGCTCAGTGGAAAATAAAATCAAATCAAAAGCACTGAAGTGACTGTGATTGAGATTGATTAGGAGAATTGGAGAAATTGGCAGTGCCATGTTGAAAATTGAGACCAATTGAAATGGCTTTGTTGTGCATGATCTGCTTCTTAATGCTTTTACCTAGGCTTTAGGAATCTAAATCAAAAGGTGCCTGTGTATGCATTATAAAGGATCATGGTACATTGTCACAGCTTAATGAAATGAAGATAATAATGACACTTTTATTTAAAATCATCAAGTTCATTGTCATGTTCTAACTATTACCGATAATAATTGTTAAATTCATTTGTATGATTATTTTATTAAATATATTATTGATTAACTATTATTTTATATTATAAACATTTGATCAAGCGAACATGTGAAACAATGAAAGTAACAAAGAAAAACAAAAGTAGACATTTTATTTTAATAATGTAACGAACATCTTAATCACATATTTTTAATATATTAATTTAGTATTAAATATCTTTCTTTTTAATATATGAATAATTAGTTGTATGAACATGTTAATATGTTGAACAATGTAATCTATTTTACATATAATATTTAGTTTTAGTTCATATTATTTCATTATCTGTTTGGTTAATAAAACTAATTTTATCATAATCTCATTTTATTACAATCAAAAACTAAAAAAAACAAATTTATACACATTTTCCGCGCTTTTAACAAAATCCTGTTAATTCTAGTGATTTTAGCAAAACCTACACTAATTTTAGCGGTTTTAGAAACCTACGCTAATTTTAGCGGTTTTAGAAAAATTTCCACTAATTCCGACGATTTTTTCAAAATAGCGACACGGCTTTTTTCAACCGTTTTTCTAGTTACATATAACATACTTTCCAAAAATTAAAACCGTCTTAAAAAATAACCCCATAAAAATTTAAATTTTTAAAAGGAATAATTTGCATTGTTAAAAGGTCATTTAAAAACATGATTGACTGCATAAAAAATACATTTAGAATAATATATACAATTTTAAAAATAAAAGTGAAATTTTTTATAATGATACATGCAGAAAATAAAAGGAATTCATTTCATCACTACACACATGAATCATAATTTTAACGAGGACATCAAAAAAAACATTTAATTGCCACATAAATATACTCTTATTAACCATATTTGAGAGGTGAAAAATAACGATAAAATATTCTTTTGAACGAAAACATAGAATTTACATAAAATAATTAATATTATAGAAAAATATATACTTTACATTAAAATTATCACACACAAAATATTCAAAACTATACTAGTGCTTTTAAAAGTTCTTTTATTATTTTAAAATCATTACTTTTACATACATTTAATGCACACTAATAACAAAAGATATATTTTATTATTTCCATCTGTTAGGGTTGGATATTAATTATTGTTATTTAAATAGGTCTTATTAATATTATCATAAATATTAATATACTGATTATTAAAAAGAGAATGGGAGAGAAGTAGACAGAATAATTTGTATAAGGAAAAAAAAGATAATATATAAAGTGGGAACAAAATATAAATTTACATGATAAATAATTGTACAATCATATTTACATAAGAAATTAGACCTATTATGATATGTAGAATGGTTTAACTTTTACGAGATTATTACTAATACTGATTAATTTAAAGTAAAGTATAATTATTTACAGTAGTTAGATAGTAATTAGATTGTTGCAAATCTAATTAAGACATACATTATGTAAAGAAAAAATAAGAAAGACAAAGATAAATAATTATGTTAATTAATTATCTGAAACTTAAAAATAATAGGTATTATTACAATTATTTGCATTATGTCTCATTGTCATTGTGGATTGGATTGGGACATGTGTCATTGTCATTATGGGTATTATTGCAAAACTTACCTTTTGTAAGAAGATACTGGGGTAAACAAGATTTTCTTGACAAGTTTTATAATGAAAAACATGTTTTAAGATGGAGTATACTCAGTTGACTATATTAAGAAAAGCTTTGTTAGCAAGTTGTAGCTGTCATGATGTTATTATTATATTATTGGGGAAAGTATAAAATTTAATATTTATAACTTAAAACAATGTGGGGTGCAGAAAGTAAAAACCTTACATTGATAACTAATCCATTGATGAAGCCTCCCAAGGTAAGTTTTTAAGAGTTTATTCAGTTTCTTAACTCAGAATTACAAAACGAACATTTTTTGTTAACAATAGTATCAAAATAGTTTCTAAAACACTAGATAGATCTAGAATCTCTCAAAATAATCTAAAATTCCTCTTAAATCACGCGATTTGTATAGAACAGAATGCATTTGACTCACGGACTAACATGAACATGCTTGTGCCATGAGCAATTTAGACAAAGTGCTATGCCATGGCAAGCTATGACAACCTTCCTTATCATCATTCTGTCATAGACTGCAATGACATCCACTGTTAATGATAGTGTAACATGACAATTCACTAATGATAATCCATAAATTATAATATTAAACGACAAAAACACGGAGTGACAGGTCCAAGATGGTAAATCTTTGTCCTAATACCTAAATTTGACTAAAATCTACGCAAGACTAGCAACGACAGATGAGAATTTGTCTGCTACAATATTCTCATTTCCTCTTCTTACTAGGTGGTTGAGGAGACTCCTCCTCCTCTTCTTCTTTCTCATCATCATCATCTTCATCTTCTTCATCATTTTCGTCTTCGTCATCGTCGTCGTCATCATCGTCCTTGTCATCTTTTTCACCTCCAAAATTGGCCTCGGGATCATCATCAGAATCATCTTCCTCCCCGCCTTCATCAGCAGAGAAATCCTCGTCGTTGTCATCATCTTCTCCATCATTAATGTCATCCTCGTCTTCCTCGTCATCATCATCAGTATCGCTACCATCCTTATTTTCTTCACAGGTATGTTTTCTCTTGCATAGTTGGTCAAAGGGAAACCTAACCAAGAATTTTAAAAAATAAGTATAAATGGACATTCCAAATTAAAAAAACCACAACATCATCCAGCAATATATGTTCACTATTACCTTCCATCAATTGGTGACACTAAGTTATCCACAGCTGTAAGAAGAGATCCATTCTGAGGAAAAAAACAAAGAAATTAACAATCTTTACATCAACACCAATGTAACAGTTTGTATACTGAACAAGTTACAATCTCACCCAACGAAAAATGGACTTGTAACAAAGCTTATGATATTCAAAAAACAAGCTTGCAATTATACTACTTGTTCTCAGAATTACTGTTTGATAATCAGTGTACAGCTTAAAGAAGATGTGCAGTGATGCAGAATCAGTGTTCATAACTTGTAACAACTCCGATAAAATTTATCGCCGAGATCTCTACCTTAAGAAAGAAAAGAGGGACAGCAAGCAGGACATCGGTACATTGAATTACAGAGGTTATAAAGAAGCTAAAATTTCAGTTTGACAGGTTGAAACAGCAAAAACATCAGCAGACATAATCAACTCAATACACAATTTAAGAAAATTAAAAATCCTTCTTGACATATTACTCCACAAATTATTGGTGATAAAGGTAACATTATAGATGAAAAAACAGCATATTAATTAACTATAGCTAATACAAAGACACATCATAAACCACATACAACATGTTGAGCAGCACTGCATAATTCTATGCAAAACATCACTAAAAGCTAACAAAGAATCAGCAGCACGAGTGTTGTCAAAAACAAAGGATCTAGCTTCATTCAGTGCCCTTATTCAATACTGGAACGAAAAATGTGTTCTAGCCACTCTCCGATTCCAACTTGTGAAGAATACACAACGAAAGCCTCGTTCACGAAATTAAACATAACGGACAGTCATTCTCTGGCACCCACTACCGAAAATAATGAAGAATCAGTATGCTAAGAGCATGTTTCCTCCACTGTTCCAATATACTAGCTCTTTTAACCTACTCGTTTTCTAACAAAAACAGAGTTCTACATTTGACAAAAAGGTTCCCAGAAGAAATAAACAATCATATTATTTTAACAAAGAGGCTCTAACACTGAAAGTATAAGAAACATTTCAGTGAACGACTTAAACTAAAAACTGAAACACATGGAAAATTATGTAATCCCACATGAGCACACAAAACTTATACAAAAGTTGTAGCAAACATAGATAAGTTCATGGGAATGTGAACGTCCAATGAAATTTTAAAAAAAAAAAAAAAAAAAAAAAAAAAAAAAAAAAACTTCTTTGACGAAAAGTAGTACCATGAAGAGAAACGTGAACAGGGATTTGACAGTGGTAAGAAGGGTGTGAACCACCAAAGCCTCCCCCAACGCGTGCTCAAAGATAACAGACTGAACCTCCATTGTCTCTTCTACACCTCAAATTTGCTTCATGAAAGGCAAAATATATAGAGAGACGGGATACAAAAACAATATGCGGGAATGGGGTTGGTCACGTTAGGGTTTGGGATTCAAAGTGATGTCAAAATTTCCAACTATTAGTTGCCACGTCATCTCTAGAACATCTGATAATTTTAAAGTGATATACAAAAATATTTTGTTATAAAAAAGTTGTATTAATTATTTATAATATTATATTTATATATACAAAATATTTCAATTTTAACTTTATTAAAAACTCGATGATAAAATTATTTCTAGTTTTAACAAATTCAATTACCCATAAATCAATTAAAAATAATTTATAAAATAAATGGCGTCCAAAATTAAATTAAAATTATATTTCTGTTGTTAAGAAATAAGGATACTATATAATTTCGATAAAAATAATAATATGCAATTTGGGATATTGCACAAATAAATAAATTCTTAAATTAATGAATGCCTGAAATAAAATCGCCTAAGAACAAACAAATTGCTCTTTTCAACAAAAAAAAAGGTCACGATTAATATAGGGGACTTTTTTAAAGTTGTTCTATTTTTATCAATGTTATTAATTCAGGAATGGGCCAAAACAAACTAGGATTAAAGATTTATTCAAACGCAAGTTTGATTAGCTTAAATTTTAAAAATTATTTGATTAATCTCACATAAAGAACTTATGAATACATGTTTCTGTTGCTGATAAAATTATGACATGACGATTGAAAATGTCACTGATTTAGTAATATATATCGAATATATGTATATAGAGAGAGAGAAATAAAAATAGGTAAAAATTTAGAAAATTGATGATGGAGAATTGATATGATGTTTAAATAATGAGATTATGTTATTATAATATTAAAATAGTTATAAGTATAAATAGAAATCTCGTTAAAGAGTTTTATTATTTAAAATATATATATATATATTTTTCTAAAATTTGTTATTTGAGTTTATTTATTTTTTCTCTTTGAGTTTTAATAGTTGAATTATTTATTTGAAAATCAGGAAGTGCAGATGTGATACGATAACAATATTTTTATATTTTTATCCACTTAAGTAATTTTCTCAAAAGAGTAAGTTTTTATTTTTTTTTTAAGTTGTAAGTTTCTTTCATTCATGTGAGTGATCTTTTGTTGAATGTCTTTCTGATTTTATAATATGATCCCTATTCATCAGTGGTTCTAACCATATATCTTAATCATGATTTCGTGGCGTTCAGGTACATATAGAGCTCTTTAAGCTGAGGAAGCGATTTTAGGTCATTTAGACTTTGTTCACTTGAGTGGATTTGAGGGAGAGTAATTAAATGGATTTGAGAGGATTTGAAGGTAATTTTTGTTGTTTTTTATTTGAGTGAATTTTGAGGTAAATGAGAGTGAATTTGGAAGTAAAGTTTGTGAGAATTAATGTAGGATTTAATTTATGTGACAAATTAAAAAAACTTACTTCAAAATTCACTCTCACTTATCTCCAAATCTATTTAAATAAACAAAAAAAAATATCTTCAAATCCTCTTAAATTCTCTCAATTACTCTCCCTCAAATCCACTCAAGTGAACAAGACCTTAGAGTTGTTTTATCTTCTATTAGGCAAGGGGAGCTAAATGTTTGTTTCTAAAGTCTTATTAAATTTGATAATCTGATTTTTGGTGTGCTCTAATTTGAATAAAATTGTCTTAGTTATGGGGTTGAGTAGATAGCTTCTTGAAATACTATTATATGATATTACTAGTGCTTGAAATTGATTTAAATGTGTATTGTCTGAATTTGTTAAAGTGTTGTTGTGAACGTTTGTTGATTGTCACATGTCTTGATCACTTTAGTTGATGTAATGGAGGTATAATTGGTTGGAAATTGCAGTTGGATCTTGATGTAGTGAAAGGTGGGAGTTTTTACTGGTTTTAGGTCAAATTTGGGGGAGGGGGGTTGTAGGTAAATTTATAAAGAAGTTGATTTAGGAATAAACTTGATGTTTGAGGTTTGTTTTTAAATTATTTAAGAATTGTTTAGCCACTTAATTTACTAAAATCTTCTTATAAAATGTAGAATGTGATATATGAGCTTGAGTTATTGGTTGATATGGTGTACCTTATTCTTGGCCAAATAAGCAAATTGGTACTCCATTTTAGTTCATAAACATGATTTTGAATCAATTATATTGTCAAGTATACAATTTGGTCATTTGAATAGGTATTAGGTGCAACCAAAACATAAAATCAAGTCATTATCATCTAGTATAACGCTAAACAGTCCTGGGTGGCACTGATTGTTGTCAAACCTGGGAGCCAATGGGCTCTAGGATGCTAAGCGCCACTCGTGAGTGCTGAGCGCTACAAAGTCAATGAGGTCTCTGAATTTTGGGCATTGAGTCGTGAAATTGGGTGTTGAGTGCCACATTTCTACTGTAGGTTTGAACCTTTTTTCCCCTTAATTCTATGGATGGGAGGTCCTCACACTAGACAAGATTTATGGTTTGCTAGGCACCCTGTCTTGGCATTGGGTGTCTTGTGGTTGGTCTTTTAAACGTTTTTCTTTGCTTTTAATAGCTTGTTTAAGCGAATTGATTATTATGATATGATGTTTATTTGTTTATGCCTATGAGTATTTTTATGACATATAATAACGAATGTATGTTTGGTTTAAGTTTGTGGTGAAAGGAAGTCGAAGAAGATTATCATTGTATTGTGCTACAATGTAATGTATTATTGTAGGGGTTATGAAACGAGGGATGATCCTCACATTCCATTGACCATTCAACCTTAAGTAGATAGGGGTGATTACGTCACAGGGAGTAGCATAATGTCCTTAGTCTAGGGTTAATTTTTGGCCATAGGTGTTTGATGGATTTACCTTGTGTGGTAGCTTGGGTGAGTAAGTTGTTTCATCACACAAGCGCAGGTCTCCTAAGAGCTCAACACCAATACATGTATCCGAATGATTGAATTTAAAGTTTATTTATATATTTAGGTATTGTTTGATGTGAGAGTTACATTGTCATTTTCTGATTTGTTTGATTTCGATGTTTGATTTGTGATAAATTAGTTTACCTCATTGTCTGTGTTTGTATGTTTTATTGTTTTTTCTTTTACAATGATCACATGATTGATGTGAGCAAAAGAACAAATTTCAATAAAACACACACTAAATGATAAGAGTGTAAATGCGTAATTAATTAAATTAATGACGGTATACTTTGATATTTTAAAAATTTTCAGTTTTTATACATATAATCTTAATATAAGATATGTTGTATATAAAGTTTAAATTATAATTATATTTTGAATAATTGTAATGATTAGATAATTATTTTTGTTTATTGAAGATGTGACGATTAAAATTATAAAATTTTGAATGTTACAATTTGATATCAAAAGAATTTTTCTTTTGAAAATCTCTACGTTGAGTGAGTGTGCTAAGTTTCTTTTGTATGCTCTTAGTTATATTTAGTTAGTATGTCAATTTCTTTAAATTAGATTAATGACTCTCCATAAACAGAAATCACAACACGGAGGAGGCCACCTTCTTTTCCACCAAAACCTCATATATGTCTAACTTGACAAGAGCTATAAAGACCCTGTCAGCGTCTCTCTAGCAATAGAGTGCTGCAATGATGCAACAACATCAATGAAGACTACGAAACTATAATAGAAGAAAGTAATATAGAATTTCTATAATAACATTTATTTTAAATATAAAATTTATAATAACGTTTGTTTTATATGTCTTGATAGTTGCCCGTAATACCGTCTAACTAACATTTTCTTCTAAAAACAAAAATGGTTTTAAAAATATAAAACATATTGTTAGGACCTTTTATTCAAAATTATTGTTATTACCATATGACAGACCCGACCCGAGTGTCGACGACTAAGAATAGGGTGAGCTGAACGACGCACTGAAAGAATACGAGGAAGAGTGGTTTCCAAGTTAGAAAATGCTGAGAAGAAAGCCAACAAAAATCGAAGTCAAGATCGAAGATAAAGAAGAACTCGAGGAAGCTCGCCGACGCAACGCTTCCGTCACCACTGCCACCACTACCGCCCCCGCTGGCACCACTTCTCTCCTCCGTCAGCTGGATCGCGGCGGTGAAGATCCCGCTTCCAAGGCGCATCGTATCGGCCTCTCCTCGTAAAACCCTAGCCTCAGTCTCCCACCTTTCTTTCCCAATGGAGGTCGAAGTGAAGCTGCGCCTCGCAGACGCCAACGCCCACCGACGTGTCACCAGCTTGCTCTCCCCCTTCCACGTCGTCACCCACCGCCAGAAAAATCTCTTCTTCGACGGCGCTGCGTCCGAGCTCTCCGAGCGCCGCGCTGTGCTGCGCTTGCGCTTCTACGGTGACGACGAGCGGTGCGTCGTTTCGCTGAAGGCGCGAGCGGTGCTGGTGGACGGCGTCAGTCGAGTGGAGGAGGACGAGGAGGATCTGGACCCGCGGGTCGGGCGCGAATGCGTTGCAGAGCCTGGGAAGTTGGGATCGGTGGAATCTAGGGTTTTGCGGAGGGTGAAGGAGGAGTTTGGAACTGAAAAGGGGTTTATAGGATTGGGAGGGTTTGGGAACGTGAGGAATGTGTATGATTGGAAGGGATTGAAATTGGAGGTGGATGAAACTAAGTTTGACTCTGGGATTCTCTATGAGATCGAATGTGAGAGTGTTGATCCCGAAGGAGCTAAACGGCTCCTTGAGGAGTTCTTGAAGGAGAATGACATTGATTATTCTTACTCTACAGCCTCCAAATTTGCCATCTTTCGATCTGGAAAACTGCCTTAGTCAGTGCCTGAGTGAGTGAAATTTGTGTACTTTTGAGTTATTTTATGCTCCTGCTGTTAAGTGTCTAAGAATAAAACAAACTAATGTCATATGAATTGCTACTATTATTAATTTGACTCTGTCTAGTTTTTTCGTTTTTGGATGTTTGTTCTATTGTTTCTATATTGCAAATAGATTGTTCTTTCATTGGTTCTAAAATGATGCTAAGGCGGTTTTATATTAAGACAAATTTTCTCATTTTTACTGTGTTGATGCCTGTACTGCTTTGTTCCAAGAAGAGGATAGGGAAGGGTACAGGAAAAATAAGCTAATTTGCTATTATGTTATGTGTTTAGGATTTAGGATGGTTGAATGAAAGTGAATACAATTATTTTGCTTAAGGTTTAAAGGCAAATTTAATGCTCAGTCCTAGGATATATGTAACAATATAGTAATGTAAAGGAAGGGAGGACAAGTAATTACAGAAATTCTGCTTGTATAACCACCAAAACTTTTGATGAAACAAAGAATTTCAAACGTAATGAAAAAAAAATAATACAGACAGAATTTGCGGAAAAACTATACAGAGAATGTTAGAGCCACATATGCTAACTTTTTTCCCCACTCTGTCGTGCTAGTGCTACATATATAACTGGAAATCAACCAACTATTTGGTTCCACGCCTTATTCCCTCCTCCTTTGCCATGTGTATTACTGCCTTTGTCCCACAATTTCCCTCTGTCCTCATATCCGCAGCTATACTCGTAAAATACTTTATTACTCATCCAAGTAAAGATCACGATCCTCATACTGACAAAAATATATGTTCAGTAAGGAGAAGAGCTACTGGTATTGTGCTCCTGTGATGTGATTTGACTTACGGGGTCAGATTAATAACAAGTAAGCTATTGCTAACAACATGCTTGCCACTGGCGTCGAGTTTACCTAGTCATAGTAAGGAGTTGTAGAAGAGATTCACTAAATAGGAGGAGAACTGGTATAACTTGTATGATAATACCTAAAATCATGTTATTGTTACAGTGACTAATGAGGGATGTGAGAAACAAATTAAATTGTTAAGTGTTTATTATGAAAATAAACTAATTAACGGTTATGTATTTAGGATTGAAAATGGTTAAATAGGACTTAATACAACTTTGCTTAATGTTTGCAGGCAAAAACAAACTGAGAAGATTCATTGTCTCGTTGTTTTTGTCTTGTGAAACAATGCTTAATCCTTGGGTTTATCATTGCCGCAACTAAGGAAAAAGGCCCTTGGTTATGCTATACAAGCAATGGATGCTTCTGTACATAGCTGTAAAGCAGGACAATTTGTTACGTCTGTCTTTTCTTTCTCTGCTTCAGCGCTTTGCCTGTCCGGGTGAGAATAGGTAAGGGCAAGAGGGAGGCAACTGTGGAGTTAATTTTGCTGATTAATGTCCGAAGGCTGAATTCGAGGTTGTTCTGAATCTACGAGAAACTGTTTGCTCAAGCTATGCTTATCTGCTAATCTGGTTTATAATATCAGTACGAATAATATGTTTGACAATGTGTGGCAGAGAGGTATTTGTAAAGGAAAGCCTGCATATTTAGTCTGTGGTGAGTAACTATGAGGCCATTGTTGTTTTTCTGGTTTATATGGTCCAGTACGCAGAAGTTGGGAAGAATTGCAATTGGGTAGGGATGGTGTAGCGGGCTTCTGAAGACTGTTTTTCCATTTGAGGCTGAGGACACAACATATCATATCATATGCAATATATTGTGTGAAGCCTATAAGCCTTGCAGTGTTTGTAGTATCCAAACCTATGGTTATGCAATATTAGCGGTTACTAATGTTATAATGTTAGGATGCATGCAACTTAATAGCTTAAGCTTGTAAGTAGAAAGATACTGAGGGATTGAAAAGGGAATGTCAAGACAAGCTAGATCTATAGCTAGAGATTTGTATGGTAATCGTTTCTTGGCTTTATATATATCAGTTGCTTGCTGATATCAAAAAAAGAGTTCGTCACAGAATATCTTCAGTGAATTATCCATCACAAATTTAAGGAGAGGAACTATTGTGCTCCTTCCATGTGTATGTTCTGCTAGATTTTTTTTTGGAAGTGATTTTTCATGAATAAAATGACTGGATTGGGATTCATCTCAACAAATGGAAGTGATTTAAGATAATTTAAGCATATTTTTTTTTTTATGGTTTTTACCTAAACATTTTCTCAAGTATAATCAAATTATTTTTATTTGATGTATTTTCCTATTTGGGTACATAGTTTTCTTCCCAACCAAAAAGTTTCCACCCTTTTCTAACCAATAGTACTTCTACAAAATGTGAGTTTCATAGTGCTGCCTTAAGAGTTTATTTTTCCTGTAGTTTAATTTTCCAGTAAACTATTTAGCTTTAATTTTATCATTTAGCTTTTGTTATACAAAAATAATATACATTTATGAGATTTTTAAGTGTGAAAATATTCTCATTTAGCATTCATATTATTTTGGTCACTCTTTTACTTTTTTTTAAACTATGCTAGCTTCTTTTATTAATAATTAATTAGTAGAAATTTTGTAAGAAAGAAATTATGTCCATATTATTATGTTTGTTCCTTTGTATTATTAAATATTTGATTATTTGCGTCTAATAATTATTTTCGTTTTTCGGTTACCCTAACGTAAAAGGATGATGCTAAAATATGAAATATCAATTTGCTGGGATATGTTACTAAGATCACAAGCATTGCATGCTTTGAAAGAAATAACATCAAATATTTCATGTTTTCTTAACTATCAATAAATTTCTTATGATTTCTCATTTTGTATAGTTGTGTAAAATAACGTGTGTTTTTTTATTATATACAAATTTAACTTTTTGTAGGTATAATATTTTTTTTTTCAATTTTCAATTTTTTTATTGTTTAATTTTTTTATCCTTTCACATACTAAAGGTATTTATAATATTTATTAACGGAAGGGTTATTTTGAATATAATATTTTTTTAAAATATTGAAATTTATTTACTCCTACTAATTTTATCTTTATTATTATTTCAGAAAATCAACTTATTAAAAAATAATTAGATCTATATAAAATAATTTTAAAGATTTCCTTTATTCTTTTGAGTAAACTATATACTATATATTTTTAATTCTAAATTTTATTCAATTTTGTTTTAATATTTGTGAGATTATAAATTTAAAAATTTATTAAAGTATGTTATTAGAATTTTTTTATGAGTTAAAAATTTTAATTAAGGAAAAGAAAAATAAATTACAAATTTAAATTATATAAAGATAGAAAAAATATATAAATAACATAAGTTTTTTTTTTCAGAATATATATATATATATATATATATATATATATATATATATATATTAATAAAAAGAGTAAATAAACATGAATGGATTTAAAAAAAATCATTTTTGTTTTTAAAATATGTTATAATAATTTAAATATTTTATTTAAAAAAAATAAAAAATTTAAAGAAAGAATCCAAAAACTTTTTCTTCTGTCTACAATATGCTAATCTTAACCGATTTAAACTAATTTAGTTATCTATATAAACAATTTAGTGTATGATATTATGCTTATCCCAATTTAGAAAAATTCAAAACATGGTTTCATGACATTTTGTATAAATAATAAAATAATCGAATAATAGAGACCTGAGATGGAATAAAGAAAAGACAGGAGCAAAATAGGATAAATTAATTCAAACAAATGAAGCTGTGACAAATGTGATGTGGTGTAAACTGGATATAATGGACAACACTCACTCATAAGGAGGAGGATATTGGTTGTAAAAACGAGGATATTGGTTGTAGAATTGGTAGTAAAAACAAGGATATTAGTTGTAGAATGGGTAGTAAAAACCAGGATATTAGTTGTAGAATTGGTTGTAAAAACGAGGATATTGGAGGATATTGGTTGTAAAAAAATTATAATTGGTAAGAGTAATGAGAAGTTGTGTATAGGTGGAAACAAATTTTTATTGTTCTTATGGAAAAAGTCACCAAAGTAATGAAATTATGTTGTTATCTCATACTTTTGCTAAATTTAAATTTAATCTTAATCAAAATAGTGTTCTTTTAACATAATATTTACATTTCAAATTTGTTCAGAAAAGTTTATTTTAGTTTGAAGTTGCAAAGTTATATCAATTTAGTATAATTTAAGTGTATTTGTAATTTTTAAAATTTATTCTTATTATCGTGCGTACTTATAAATAAATAAGAAAGATATGTCTTATTAAACTTTTCGTAAATTTTCATTGTATTTTTTGAGAATTTGTATATTTTATTTTAAAAAATTTAAACTACTTTTAAATTTAATATTAATAGTTATAGTTTTTCTCATCAACTTTAGACAAAGCTCTCATTAATTACTTATAAAACTTTAAGGTTTATGTTGAATAATTATATATCTTGTATTCATTTAAGTAAACAAAACTTATTAATATGTTAAGCCTGAATAATTCTATAAGTTATGGTTAGAATACTATAACCTTAATCCTGAGTGAAATAAGTACTATGATCTTGATCTTCTTCAATAAAATTAGATGTATCAATTTAACTTATGACCCATGGGTCAACCTTAACCATCATTGAATAAGTTTTCTTTTATATGACCAGTAAACGAAGGAGTCAAAACATAACTCAAACTCCCAAAGCTTCCTCACAAAGTGGGTTGGAGTTAGGGTTAAAGTGGATTTGGTTTCACTATAAGTCTTTGATTGACTCATTAAACAATATCTTTAACTTGATGCAAAGTTTGAGCTAAGATGTTCCTACTTGAAGTAAGAAGGTTGAACAAGTTGGTAAGCAAAAGTTATAACTCAAAGGTCGAAACAAGCTGAAAAAGGAAAAAAGATCGACACATAATGACTTAGGCTAAAGGTCAAGACGAGTGAACTAGAGTTGAAGGTTGAGACATACCGACTTAAGTTGAAGGTTAATATAACCCAACTCAGGCTAATAGTCAAGATAGACTGACATAGGTCAGAGGTTAAGACATACCAGGCCATACTAAAGGTCGAAATGACTTGTCTTAGGCTAAGGTTGAGATAGACTTGTCGGATTGAATATTAAGATTAGCCAAATCAAGCCCAAGGTTGACACAAGTTACACAGACACACTAGACCAAAGAAATTGGTATATCTATGTCAAATGTCAATACGGATCGATTGAGATAGACAAACCCAGGCCAAAAGTCAAGATTAGTCGACCTAGATCAAAGATTGAGATTGACTAGTCCAAGTTAAAGGTTGAGATCAGTCGATCCAGATAAAAGATTGAGATGGACCGATCTGGACCGAATATCTAATAATATATTTTAAAAATTAACATTTTTTTATATTTTAAAAAAACACATAGACTAGTTAGACTCACAAAATTTTTGTGGACAATTTAATCATATAGACATTTTTTGAATTTAACTCTCTCCAAATATACTTATACATTATAAGATTGACTTCATGATCCGAAAATAAAATAAAAAAAATTATTAGTTCAACTTCTTTCTTAATAAATAGTAACCACTAACATTATCAATTATAAAAATACCTTGGGACATTTTTTTTCTTAAATGATGAGTCATAAGGAGCCTTTGAGCTGAGTCAAATTGACATGCATAAATAAAATCATGCACTATCATAATAATTCTTTTTTCTCTCAATAAGTGCATGCAATAAATTCTGTTAAATAATCATGCATGATAGTAATGCCTAATTCTCTAGGAAAATACATCTGTTTTTATCATTTCTTTATATGTGCCCGGCAAGCAGTTGTATTCAAGTAATGTTATTTGGTGTCACATGTTTCAGTCTATTTTTTATAAACCACTCCACCACAAAATAAGAAACACTCTCCAAGGTATAAATTTTCACCAGGATACCGAGCAAATTTTTTTACCAGCATTTAGAATAACAAAAATATAAATATAAAATACAAAATTTTATAAGCGAAATATTATAGTTAAAAGAAATATGTGAAGGAACCCAATAAATATACAACAAAAAAAATATCAAATATAGTTTTTTACATAATAATTTATTGCCATAAAATATTAAAAAAATAATTATTCTATTAGGCTTATTCTTTAAGCTAGATTTATACTGGGCCAAGACATCAGATAACTGAAACTGTATGAAACACTATGATAAATCTATCATTAAACCAAATAAGCAGCATTCAATTTATTTATCAAAATAGTATTAATAATGACATTAAAAATATTAATTCATAATAGTATTAAAAATGGAAAAGAAAATGGCTTTTCCTTTTCAAATTATCACATTACTTCAAAACATCCATAAATTACTACCACAAATTTAAAAACACAACAATAATAAAATTGTAAAATCTTTAATTTAATCACTTGAATCCTATACCATTGATTTTCTATTTTGTAATTCATTTTATTAAGTTTCGTTCAAATTTTTATTGTACTTGTTTTTGTTAAATAGATAATTTATTTCTTCTGTAGCTCTTTTGACAAAGAAGTATTTAAATTAACAAAATTTTAAGCATATGTACTTTAACATTAATTAACCCTCTTAGAAAGATACAGTCAGTTTAGAGGTGTGGTTGGGACTCACGAGGAAGTTGGATAGTACAATACAACCACTGTACAGGTACATTACTGACATTTCTATTATATTAAAGTTAAGTAAAACCACAACATGCCCTACTGACTCAGTACTCATCTGGTTTTGCTTTTTATACAATTGGGTTTCAATAATAACAAATATGATAAGACTAAATAAAGTAGGCAAAAATTAACTCAAATAACAGATAATACACATAAATTGAACTTTTATATGGGGAGAAGGCTCCACTTGAAAGATGAAAGAAACTTTTGTTCGGAGAGAACTAAGATTGGCTAGGGCTTATATGGCAGAAAAAGAAAACACTGTACCATCTACTACACTTTTACTTCCTCTTCTTAGCAGGTGGCTGTGGAACCTCTTCCTCTTCTTCATCTTCATCTTCATCTTCATCTCCATCCTCTTCCTCGTCCTCGTCTTCATCTTCATCTTCTTCATTATCTTCATCACCATCTTCGCCATCTTCGCCATCTTTCCCACCTGCACCATTGGCCTCGGGATCATCCTCCGGCTCAGCCTCTTCCTCACTTTCACCTGAGAAGTCTTCATCTCCTTCCTCATCATCCTGATCATTTGCGTCGTCATCATCTTCTTCTTCTTCGTCTTCATCTGACTCGCTGGCATCCTTGTTCACAAGGTAAGAATGCCTTCCCTTGTAGAGATCAGCAAAAGGAAACCTGAGAAGAATCGGCATACATCAGAACTGCAAATGTTTCCAGACAAAGCATTGTTATATTTTTCAAGGTGTTGCTTAAACTTGTTCTCACCTTCCATCTATTGGGGTCAATTCTGGGGTGATGTCAGTCAGCAGAGATCCGGCGGTCTGGGAAACAGACATAATCATTTATACCCACTTCTATATGAAAGCGTGAACTACACTAATGTGTCCCATAAAAATTAACCAAAAGGTAGAACACAAACCAAACTCATGACATACACAAATCATAACCCGTGGCCTAATTACTGTATGGACTTATATTGTTACAATAAGAAGCTTCACCAGTAGCTTCCCAAGCAAGCAGTCATGATGCGAACAGAACTCCGGAGATCACAGTTCCCTACTGAACACCAATAATGGTCGCACAAAACAGAAAATAAAATATCCATGTCTATTTTCACGAACAGAATGCAGAATATAAATTTAGCACAATTCAAGGAGAAGAAATTTCAAAACAAGAAACCAATGCAGGCACCACTCACATGAAACCCCACATTAGCAAACTGTCCTACTGTTAAAGCATTGTCAATATTTTGCTATGGTTAATTTCTTGAAGGAAATATCTAGTCAATGTGATGGTTCTATGAAAATGAGGTTCTAAGGTTTCGTTGACCATGTTACACAGACAAAAAGACACAAACACAGCACTTAAAGCCAATCAAGCAAAAGAATGACCAATGCAGAAGAAATCAGGTTTAACGTAAAAAAGAATCTTAATCAAATTACAATAATTCGATTGCTTTTAATTTGATCTGAACAAATAAATAAAAAAAGATGATATTTTAAGCACTCTATTAACAAAAAACAGCATTGGTTTACACGAACGACAAACAAACTATCATTCTTTCGCACCTGACTATTTTTTTTTTTTTGGTTCGGAGCACAAATAAAAAGACCAACTTCTGTAATCGAACACAACCAGCAGTCTAGCAGCATCAAAGAACAACAATTATGAATAGGGTTCGTCTGCAACCAAATCCACCCCCAATCCGCACAAAAAAAGAAGCAGAGTATTTTACACGCTTTCCCCCCACACCAATGAAAAAAAGAATTATCAGCTCCCGTTGACTTTGACTACGACACAGAACCGTAAGATTTCAGGAAAAAAATCCCTAAATTCCTCCCAAGATAAGAAGTAAAAAAGCGAAATAGGCGTTAAAATTCATGCGAGTAGAAAAAGTTTTGATGAAGGGAAAAGAAATTTGAAAGAGCGTGTGAATTATTGAAAGTCTGGAAACACCAACTGTTCACGCCGTTAACGATAATTCCACAATATGGATTGGGGACTGTAGAGTTAAAATTAAAAGGAGAGGGTATGAAGGGAATACCAGAATGAGAAGGCAAAGGAGAGATTTGGCGGCGACAAGAATTGTGTCCACCGCCATGGCCTCCACAGCAGAGGCGGTGCGCATGGTCTTCTCCACCGTAATGAGAGAAGATAACTCCTCCATAGTTGTAAGCTAAAATATTCAGAAATAAAAAGGAATGAAAACGCAAAAAGAGAAGAGAGGAGAAATCTGAAAGAGAGTGAAGAAGAGAATGGAAGAGAGAGATTCGAAGTGGGGAAAGAAGGGTTCGGTCCGGTTAGGATAAACCCTTTGTCGGTCCAGTTAGGGTTTTTGACAACAGCAAATTACTTATTTCACCCAATGTTAATGAATACTTTGGCCAGGGTTTTATTATACGTATTTAATATAATATATTTGTTAAAATTCCAAACTGAAATGAATATTAATAAATATATAAAAAATATAAGGGCAGTGGTCGAAAATATCATATATATGGATGGATGGTTAATTACATAAAAGAACCGTAGAGAAACTAATTATAGATCGTAGTGAAAGTGTTGTTAAAAGTATTTATAGATATAAAGATACTAAAAATATATTGTGATGAATTAATTAAGATATAAAGAAAAAGAAAATGGTATAGTTTGGTTCGATGGAGTGACAAACAGAAAGACACCAAGTGGCGTGGCCTGCAATAATGATATCTATGAATAGACTCCTCTCTCTCATCAAATCTCAATTGCTATTGTCTCTTTGATTCCTTTGTATCGTTCAGAGAGGGTCAACAGGGACGGCCATGACCCAAACCCTCTCTTTCTCTCTCCTTCGTTCTTTATCTCCTTCGCAGAAAAACCCTAGAAATTAACCAACCAACCAATCCTCTTTTCTCCATTCCCCGATTTTCTTTTCTTAATTTTCGTTCAATCGCCAACCCTTCCCTCCAAGTCAACGCGGGAACCTCTAAATCAGGTTTCGAAAAGCTCGATCTATGTCATCCGAGATCGAGGTCGTCGAGGAGGTGCAGTCGCGCGATGAGCAATCGCTGACGTCGGGAGGCGCCGATAGCGTGCCGGAGGAGAGCCTCCGGAACGACGTGTACACGGCGGCGGCGTACGGGGATTTGGAGAAGCTGCAGAGATTGGTGGAGCAAGAGGGTTGCCCCGTGACCGAGCCTGATGGGTTGGGTTACTACGCGCTGCAGTGGGCTGCACTCAACAATCGCACTGCCGCTGCTCAGTACATCATTGAGGTTCTTTGATCGGTTTGTTGAATTGCGTTTGCTTACTATTGCTTCTTGAGCTTGTCCCTTGGTTTTGCCCTTTGTCTGCTCTTGCCTCCCTTGTTTTGACATTTACTTAATTAGTGTTTTTTTACTGCAACAAAAGAAAATAAAATGTAGGATTTAGTTTCTCGTTGTTGTTGTTTAAGGAGGGGTGTAGATGTAGGAAAGAAGATAATTTGATGATGAGGATGAGTGTCATGCTCTTGGTTTGAATTTATTAAAGTGGCCTAGCATAGCTCGGTTTGGCTTGTTGATCATGTTTATGTTATGAAATGGCTTGGCTTGTTTGTGGTGGAATTGAATGTATGCATTGAAATTTGGCTTGTTTTCTCTGTTGATGTGGCGCACGAAATTGAGTTGAGTGGTTGGTTTGTGGTTGGCAGCATGGGGGAGATGTAAATGCAACGGATCATACTGGCCAGACAGCCCTACATTGGAGTGCAGTTCGGGGTGCTATCCAGGCTGCGGAGCTTTTACTTCAGGAGGGTGCTCGAGTGAGTGCTGCCGACATGAATGGTTATCAGGTTAGATTGATCTGAATGTTTTAATCCATATTACAGTGATTGCTGGTGGGTTAAAGCAGTTAAAGTATTTTTTTAGCTCTTATACCTGGTTTTCTGCATCTGGTTACATCTGGGAAATTGGTAGTTTAGGGTTCTTGTTTTACTTGAAGCACATGTGTGCAGCTGGTGTTTGCTAATTATGATGTACTTCGACTCAGACAACCCATGTTGCTGCACAATATGGTCAGACATCTTTCCTTTACCACGTTGTTTCAAAATGGAATGCTGATCCTGATGTCCCTGATAATGATGGAAGAAGCCCCTTGCAT
Source organism: Vigna radiata var. radiata (assembly GCF_000741045.1). Lineage (NCBI taxonomy): Eukaryota > Viridiplantae > Streptophyta > Magnoliopsida > Fabales > Fabaceae > Vigna > Vigna radiata. The sequence goes on from NC_028357.1 coordinate 43,274,600, forward strand.
TGGTAATAAAAGATCTGCCGTTCAACCTTTCTTTCTATTGAAATGGATGTTTTCGCATTTCTATTTTTCCTCATTTCTCTGTAGTCAGGCGGCCAACCCGATAACTGATGCTCTGACAAATTATTTGTTGAGTATGTGTCCTTTGACACTATTATTACTGATTTATGATGCCTTCTTTTCTTCAAGCAAACTGCAAATGTTGTGGTTTGGTTATTTTCAAAGTAGATCATAAACCTAAAAGTGTATTTGGCATATTTGACTCAGAATACTATGTAGGGAACATTAGCCCAAGTTGAAAACCCTTTCTAGCCTAGAGGGTCTTAATTAATTGTCTAATACGTGAATGGTTGTTATGAACATCGTGAAATTTCTCTCGGCACATTTTCCATGTAATATTACCCAGCATGAAGGATTATTTTTGAATTAAAAGACCAGGAGACATGTGGAATACTTCATTTCAATTACATATGTAGCCATGTTCTTTATATTTATATTTGGAATTCTCTCAATAATACATTTGTCATATCTTCATCCAATTTGACTCATTTCTTTTGTATCTCCGGATAGAAAGTTGCGCCATGTTTTCCTCTGAAGTTTATTTTACAGTTTTACTGAATTAGTTTCCTATCTTCTATTTACTGGGTTGCATATTTGTATTTTCCCTTCTAAATAAATTTTGAATGGTTCTGNTTCNGTGAAATTTTTATATAATTCTTCAGTATTTGCATATTTTTATTTTCCCTTCTAAATAAATTTTGAATGGTTCTGATTCAGTGAAATTTTTATATAATTCTTCAGTATTTTTGTGCTATACTTTATGCTTCCTTTCTCACTTGAATTTTAGGGCTGCTTACAAAGGGTTTGCCGATTGTATACGTCTCTTGTTATTTCTTGATGCACATAGGGGACGTCAAGATAAAGAGGGTATGTTTCAATGCACTATCCTGAATTCCTTTATTTCTCCTCAAACTAATCCTTCATTAAATGATGAATTCATCTTTTTATTTTTAAAGCGTAATTATATTTTTTATATTTTTATATTATAAGGTTGCACTCCTCTTCATTGGGCTGCTATTAGGGGGAACTTGGAGGCCTGTACTGTGTTAGTGCAGGCTGGGAAGAAGGAAGATCTGATGGTGGCTGATAATACAGGCCTTACACCAGCACAACTTGCTTCTGATAAGAATCACAGACAAGTTGCTTTTTTCCTTGTAGGTGTTTCATAATCAACACAGTTTGATTTGATCACTAGTTTGCTTTCCATCTCTTTACTATATTCCCATCTGTTGTAATTTGAGAATTGGACTGGTTGTGGCTTATTTTCCTGAAACACATCTGTGTTTATTGAATTTATAGGATGGGCGCTTGAGTGGACTGTGTATGTTCATATATTAACCCATTATGGATATCGTGTAGGGAAATGCCCGAAGGCTGCTTGACAAACGTTGTGATGGGAACAGCCGCCTTGGAAGAATTTCCAAATTAGGACTTGCGCCCATCCTTTGGTGCATAATTTTTGTGCTCTTGGTTACTTATATTCATTCGGTCATCTTGGGTATCTATCTTGGCTTCCACATATGGAATCAATTTTGTCTGCATATGAGCACTTGCATGCATAATTATTCCTTTATTTTGATGGATGTCTCACTATCATTTGTATCTTACTTTTTCCTGTAGCGACAAAAATGCCAAAGCTTACAGCTGCAGCTGGTCTTCTTGCATGGTTTGGAGTTTTGCTTGCAACTGTTGGTTTGGTTATGTTTTACAAGTGTAGCAGGTAAGTGATGTGCTCTTAAATTTTACAACTTCACGAGAATACCCTCTGTGATTAAATACAAGAAAAGTATCTTTCTTCAAGAGACTTCTAGGATTTTCTTACTGCTGTTATATAAAATCTCTATTTAATTGGATGAAGATTATTGGTGGTTTGATCGTGCAACTCATTCTTTAGCAATAAATAAATTTTTGCAATGTGTTGTTCAATTGCTCCGATGGTTCCAATCCTCTTTTCTACGAAAATTGTTTAGAGGAAAAGTAAAGGGAAATTTAAGTGAAAAACCATTAGAGTTGAGTGGGATGTATGACAAGAGGAGTGTTTCAGGTGTTGTGATATTTGGTTCAAGTTCAATTATAAGACCCTCAATGTCGTATAATATTGGGTGGGTGGTAACAGGACAACAGCAGAAAAAAAAAAATCATCGCGGTAGAGATCATAATGTTGCATTGAGTGAGTGACATACTTGATAATATATGATTGGAAATGAATAAAATGTTGCCTTGGGGTGGTTTTGATATATGCGGTGTAGACTAGTAGCTCCCTATTAAGGAAAATAGAGCACGGGTTGGTTGTAGGGTAGTCCTGATGCTAGAACAGAATGAGATCAAGAATTATATGTCAATAGTTTGTCTATACACCGTAGACTTGATTTACATAATAACATTTTGGCATTGTTTGAACCATGTTGCAGACCCTGGCTTCTGAGAAAAGGCTAGGGTTCTTTTACCAGAATCCAGATTAATAAAGACTATTATGTGTGTTATTTTATGGTACAATCAAGTCTAGTCTAAGAATCTCTTTCCTTGCTACCCTAGGATAGCTAGGTAATACAGTCATCGGTTCTCACAAGTATGACTGTAACCTGTATGTTTACCATAATTCCATTCAGTGATGCCAACTTCTGGGTGTATATCCTGAGTAGCTTCTCTTTGAACGCAAATTTAGTTTTGCTCAATCCTATAAAATCAACTAGTAAGATAAGATTTATTTCCACTTATATATATATATATATATATATATATGTGTGTGTGTGTGTGTGTGTGTGTGTTAACCATGAGATTAGATATTGTGGGTGGTGTTAGACTTTCTATACCATCTTGGAAAGTGAGGTCTGTCCTTGCTTATATATTTTAATTTGACTATAACTTTAATAAGTGTGGGATCTTTAATATACACCCTCACTTAAGAATTGGACATCTCAAGCATGGGACTAGATCTTTGTAAGTGGTCTGGTAGTGGTGCTTTAGTGAGGGCAAAATTAGTCCGATAAACCTTTCTAGGTTATGATCTAATACCATCTTAGTTAGTGGATTTAGGTCCAACACAGTTTTATAGAATTGACTTCTAAAATGAGGTTTGCACTCACTTATACATTATAGTTTGACTATATTTTGGTCAGTGTGGCATCTCCAACACACTCATGTTGAGGATTGAACATCTCGACCATGAGACTAAGATATATGTGGGTGGTTCAATAGTGGTTAGGTAGCATGTCAAAAGGTAGGCCTAACAAGCCTTACTAGGATACATTGTAATACCATCTTAGAAAGTATTTAGGCGTAACTTAAGCATATAAAGTTGGTTTGTAAGTTGAGGTGTTGTCTCCCCTTTTATATTGCAATTTAGGCATACATCTAGTCGATGTGCTATTCATTGTTAAAATGTTTGATAAATATATGATTAGTGTCCGGAGGAGCTTCTGAAAACTCTTTTCTAAACCTTTTTGTTTGACCTCTCAAGATAACAAATCAATGACATTCAATCTAGGGTGGTATTGGTTAATGTATGGTGATCAATACATGATAAAAGTACAACCCAGAAGTAGACATGCTCTATATCATATTTCATTTTCATTTGCTGTTTCAGTGAATATCCAGTTTCAAATTGTTTCTAGATGCCTGCTGCATTCTATATTTAAGCTCTCTTTAAGTTGTTTTATTTTTATTTTTATTTTTTTGTTTTCTTAATCTCGCATCCCCTCTCTTGCAGTAAGGATCCTGGTTATATCAGAATGAACATGCGTGACACTCAGGATACAAAAGATGATGTGAGTTTTTTTTTTTCTTTTGTCACCTAATATCTACTTCAATTTTTTCAACCTCTCCGAGATTTAAATACTGTATAGCATGTGGCATTGTCTTAAAAAGATTGAATGATGTTGTAGGAGCCTCTTTTGAAGATTGAGATAAATAATCCTGCTTTACTTGCTGGAAACTGGTCCCAGCTTTGTGCAACATGCAAGGTTCTCTTTGCCTTCTTTTGATTGTCTTACTCTGAAGCCTATAAATGTCTTGCAAACACAGATTACAAATGCCCATACTTCTTTGCTTTGAACGGTTTCTAACAATTTCATGTTGGTTTTTCTTTAGATTGTGAGGCCTCTTCGAGCAAAACACTGTTCTACCTGTGATCGTTGTGTGGAACAATTTGATCATCATTGTCCCTGGGTGTCTAATTGCATTGGCAAGGTACTTCTGGCTGTATTTTTGTTTTACATGCTTTGCAATTTGCTAATTGAACATTTTAAAATTTTCAATGTATCATTTACATTAACGGAAAAATGAAGGGGTATTATTAATCTGGGACAATTTGTTATATTCTGTCATCTACCTTATGGATGGAGCATAACACCTATGCTTTGTTTGGATTCAAATGGGGGTGGAAAGAGTGAGAAAGAAGGGCAAAGAGAGGACAAAATTAGATGGTTTGTTGGATTGAGTGAAAGTGAATAGATTTGAGTACAAAGTTTGTAATAGATGTGACTAAAAAATATTTGTTATGCATTGAATTACTTATATGCCCTTGGTGGTATTTTATTGATGATGAGTATGCACATGTCTTCGGCATTTAACTAATAATTTAGTATAACATACACAAGAAATACCAATGTCAAAAATCTCATGCATGGTAATGAATTACTTGTACCATAATCTATTATGGCTTTATGCATAATCGATAACATAATGGATTACGCATAAAGCCATAATAGATTATATTCCACGTTATTACTGTCCTCACGTTTTAAAATTTTCATCAGATTAACTTTTATCAATTTAAAATAAAGTTTAAAATATTTTTGTCCCATCAGTACACTGTACCAGTAATATATGGAGGGCAAGATGGTTATTGTACTCCATAGGCTCAACTTTCTGCTCATGGCAGGGGGGCAAAAATCAGCACCCACCCTGCCTTCCAATCCCCACCATTTCAAATAAGTGAATTCAAACACAAAGAATCTGTTTTCTAATACATAAGTAAATACTGAAATGCAAACCGAGCCCTGGTGAACCTCGAGCATGTGGCACGCCATTTATTAGTAAATGCACCTTTCGATACCAAAGAGGACCTTATTTGGTGATCTAACATTGCATGTGGAGATTTTTTATAGTGCAAACAGTTAATCTTCTAGTGATTGTTTAGCTTAAATCTTGCGATATTGCTTCAAATAAAATGTATATACTTTATTTGAGTTTGTCATAAAAATCAAAGTATGCCATTTATATTCTGTAAATAATAAGTGTTGGATAGGTTAGAGTATTTATACTGTCTAACTTTGTTGCTAGAGTATGATGATTACTAATCCTACCCACTGAGTTTCTTTTTGGTCTTCTGATTGTCATTATTTTTCATTGACCTGATTTTGTTACAATTTATTTCTTCAGAAGAACAAGTGGGATTTCTTTGCTTTTCTTATTCTTGAAGTTTCAGCTATGTTGGTTACTGGTGGAGTTTGTCTTACAAGTATGTGTCTGCCCTGACACTGTTATGTTGTTTATTCTGCTGCTCTCTAAACTGCTGATGAAAACTAAATCTGTGTGGGCAGGAGTGTTAACTGATCCACTTGCACCTCATTCATTTGGGGCTTGGATTCAGCATGTTGGTAAGAATCACACTGGTGCAATATCATTTCTAATAGCCGATTTTTTCCTCTTCTTCGGTGTGTTTGCTTTGACTGTTGTGCAGGCTAGTCAGGTATGTCTTATTTACTTTTATTTTTTTGTGTACAGTTCTCTCTTGATCCTATGCACGTCTTTATTCATATGTTTTCATTCGTGATATAGATATCTCGCAATATTACAACAAATGAGATGGCAAATGCAATGCGATATAGTTACCTCAGAGGTCCAGGCGGTAGATTTAGAAACCCATATGATCATGGGATCAAGAAAAACTGTTCTGATTTTTTGATCAATGGTTACAATGAAGATGTGGAGTGCATTGAAGAAATAGGTCAGTCAGAGGAAGGTACAGGAATGATGAACATTGCAAGAAACTCAAACTTGACAAATGGAGACTCGCATACCCGTGGTGAATATGCTAGGGGCCATGGAAATGGACAGTATGTCATTAATGTGAATTCCAACAGTACAAATTCCAAAACACATAATGGTCATGTTCATTCTTCACATTGTAGCCATAATAACCACGGCAAAACCAGGAACGACAATGCTCCCTTGGGCTTAGGTCTTGGACTTGGACGGAACAGCAGATCTGCTACACCCTCGTCGTGATATTCATTTCTTGGTGAAATTAACCTGTAATGTATTATAGGCACGTGTCTGGGTTGGTTGGTTGGTTGATTTACTTTAATTCAATCTATTTGTGGCTCTTGTCTACCACACCCCATGTGCAATTTTGTGATATTACGTTTAGTCATTCTCTTCATTTTTTTTTTCTTTTCTACTGTATCTAATTTAAAAGCTGATAAATATCGCCTTGAAAGATATATATGAATGAAATTTTAATGTATTTGCTCCAGGCATTTACCACTCAAATTGATATTGTTATGAGAAAAATTGATATTGCTCCAGGCATTTACCAGGCATTTATTAATAAGTTGATCACATAAGATTTAATTTTGAGTCAATTTTATATAAAATTTACAACTATTAAACATTTAATATATTTTAAATCTGGTTTATATATAAGTTTTTGTAAATTATTTAATTATTGAACTAAAATTATGTTTATATTGTTAGTAATTTGATCTGAATGTTTAAATGAGGCAAAATGAATATTTTATTAGATAAGTTAAAAGTTTATAAATATGATATTTAACTATTTCGAACTTAATCTCTAAGAATCATTTGATTTTCTTAAACCAAGTTTTTAATACTATCTCTCTTTAAGATTTCAAATTAATTGTTCACAATTTTGACTGCTAATTTGTCTTAAGGATGTCACTAGAGAGGAAAAGGTGATCCATCAAATATATTTTTATTTAGATAAGGTTTTTACCTTATTTATTTATTTTTTTTGGATTGGTTGTTAGTTGGATTTGTTTGCATGTTTATGTATAAGTATTTGTGTTTAAGCATCTTCAACATAGAAGTAGAAGTGTCTTTTATGTTTATGTTCAAGTATTTTTTTGTGTAGTTTATTCAAATATACATGTTATGTGGAAGAAAATATTGAATCATATATTTAAAGAATTTAATGCTTTAATTAAGGAAATAGCAAAGTATGCATAGTTTGTTACAAATATGTGATGCATGGATAAATTTATGTCTGAAATAAAAATTCTTTATTTTCATTGATGATTTAAGTTAAGCGTTCGAAAAGTAGAACAGATGTTAAGCTTACCTTGAACTATGTAGTTGAGATTTCAGGTACTAAAATAAGTGGAGTGTTGAATATCTAATGAAGAATCTCTAACGAAGAATGCTTAATAAATATTCTAAAAGCATCAGTAGATATTTTTTCTTCAATATCTTAATATGAGGATCTACACGTGATTTATAGTTACGTGTGTATGCATGTGACGAAACGAGAGATAAATGGTATACAGTTATAAATTTCGTGTTAAAATAACTAAATTTAAAATTCATAATTATTTTTGATAATTCATCTTCACGTTTGTGGTGCATGTAACTATTTAATTTAAATATACTATATATGTGCATATCCTTATTTGAAAAGGATTAGAAGCTTAAGTTAAATCAATTAGTATTACATTATAACAACATTATTGTATTTTTTGCATTAATTTAAATAATTTAATTTATTAAACTCAACGTTATATGTAATTGCCTCACAAATTTATCTTTAAAAAGATGATAGATTCCAAAAAATAAAATAAAAAACATCAATTTTACTATCTTATAAATGTAAATTATAAGTACTCTCATGCAAGCTTAGGTTAACTATTTACATTACTTGAAATGACTTATTAAGAAATTAACTCAATATTTTTCCTGTTCAACCTTTCTTATAAGAAACAATATAACAAAATGAGGAAAATTTTATTTTGCATTTTTTCCACCCTCATAAAAGATCTGTTGAAACAAATTTTAAATGAGTTTTTCCCAGGTAAACTTATTTTTTGAATTTAAATTTATTTGAAAATTTTATAATTAGATTTTATCATGAGAAAAAGATAAGATAATGATATTGGACACTTTAATGCAGTGAAGAGACAGATGGAGAAGACAATAAATGCGAGGTAAGCTGTCATTGTTTACATAAGTGATAATTTTAGAATATTAAGATCAAACTAACACGGAATTAGACATTGGTTTCCATAACACGCTTAATAAAAATATATATATATATATATATATATATATACATATATATATATATATATATATATATATATACACACCAATTGAAATAATATTAAATATATGTATAAAACTAGATGTAACTTCCTTCTGTCAACTTTTTAATTAGTTAATTGCTATAGAAAAATTAATCCAAATTAAAATAGTATGAAGGATTAAAGGAGGCTTCATATGTACTATAATTTCAAAGTTTCAATCACATTATTTGGATTATTCACTCTTTATTTTATCATTATTTTCTGTCAAGTTAACGCTGACTGAGATGTTTTCTGGTGCTTATGTGAAAATAAATGTTTAATAGTAGCTTAGCGTTAATTACAAGCATTAGTATCCAAGCAAGGGTGTAAACAAGCTTAATCACACAGATTAATAATGATTTATATAACAAAACAAATGAAATTTAGTTGATATTTTCTGACTTTTTCTTTAACCTTTTGGAAAGTGACTCTTTTTTTTATTATCAAGATTCAAATATAATTAATTAATAATTTTTTTATGATAGTAAAGAAAAGTAATAGTAACATCTAAAACCATCAATAAGTTTTAAGAATTATTAAGTATTTTTTGTTTATCTAATATTAATGATCAATACAAAAACTTAAAAGATTCCATAAAAAAAAAACAAGGAAGATCATAATCAAGAGTTTGAAAGTTTGACCTTTCGAGGAATTGAAATTTGCAGTATAAAGCATTGAGTGAGACCAAAAGCTGATTTGATGCATCATTGTTCATGGTTCATTGAATTTGGATTGAAAATCTAAACTTTGATTTTATCATGGGTTTGTAGGAAGATCATGATATTAGGAGACATTCTTGCATTTGAAGCTACACTTCCTAATGTGTATTATTTTCTAAAGAATAAATAAAAAATAACATTTATAATGACTATACTAGTTGAAAATTCAATAGCTAGTTGGTAGTTTTCTCATAAACTAGTTATTAAATTTTAAAATCAAATAAAACTATATTGTTAATTGGAAAATTTTAACATATTTTTAAAATAACTATTATAAACATTAAATAAATTTATTATATATAATTATTTGGGATTTTGGAATAATAAAAAGAAGAAAGAGGAAGACCGAGAGAGCGGAAGGGGCGGACGTGGGACCCGCATGCATGAGTATGACCCCACTCTTCTCTTCTATTCTTATCTCTACACTCTCTCACTTCGCTCTTACTGCCACGTGTCATTTCTCACCCTCCTTTTCTCCTGCTTCACTTCCTCACGCCTTTTTTCTATTCTCTTCTCTTCTTTTCTCTTCTCTAATTCTATCCCTCTCAACAAAATCCTTCTCAGTAGCCATTCTGTTACACACTCCATCTTCTCTTTGTTTTTCGTTTCAAAGGTCTCTCATCAAACCTAACTCAACACTATCACTTTTTTCTTCTTGTTTCTGTTTTTTGTTGTATTCTGTGCTTCCAATAATGTCCAAAAATTGATAAACCTTAAGATCACTTTATCTTCTCCTGAAAGAGAGGTTCCGTCTCTGCTTCTGTACACTAATACAATTTAAATGATAATAATAATAACAGGGGAGTCATGTTGATTGTGAAGTAGTTTTTTCTTCAATGTTTTCCTTTTTTTTTTTTTTTCTCTTCCTGATGGTCACTGTAGTAGTACCAATAAATTAGTTTCAGTTGCCGTAGAAGTTAAACTAAGTGTTTTTTTTTTGTTACTGTTAGTGTTTTGTGGGTTTGATATTATTCTGTTTGGTCGAAATTAATTGTGTGGTTTGGTTGCGTGATCAAGGATCAATCATCCATATGAGTAATTCTGCAATGACTTCTTCTCCCAAAACATTAACTGTGGTTAGTTTGACAGGGTTTGTTTTATTTATTTTATTTGTTTGTTCATGCATTTCAGTCCAACAACACCAGAAAATCGTTGAAGTGGGATGGGAGCTTGACTTTCTTCAGCATATTTTATATGGGTATGTGATCCCAGGGTATCTATCGGCAATTGAGTGATGGGGGGTATCTGTTCTAGGAAGAGAGATCAACACGTGGTGGAAGATGATTTACATAGAGGAATTTCGGGAAGGTATTGTAGAAGTGGCAGCATAAAATGGTCGAGGTCCAGGAGTTTACGTTCCAAGTCCAATCAATGTCAATGTCCCGGAGGGGGAACCTGTCCCTCTCTCATGGATTTGTGCATAAATAGGATACGGGAGGTGCATGTTTTTTGTTTGTTTTGATTTTGTTATTTTTTTATCTTACATGGTCACTTGATTCACATGTTTTGAGTTATAATAGGATTTTCACAAATACGAATCCTTTTCTATTCTTCCAAGAGACATTAGCCAGCAGATCTTCAATGAATTGGTTGATTCTCACTGCCTGACAGAAGCTTCTCTCGAAGCTTTCCGAGATTGTGCTCTTCAGGTACTGTTTTAGATGCTTGGTGAAATTGGAAGCGTTGCCTTGATCCCACTTTTCTGCTTACAAATTTCTGTTACAAAGATGACCGTATTTGTTGTTCTGCATGGCAGGATATTGACCTGGGTGAATATAGTGGAGTGGATGATAATTGGATGGATATCATCTCTTCCCAAGGGTTGTCTTTACTTTCAGTTGATGTTTCTGGGTCTCAGGTGACAGATAATGGACTAGTACTCCTAAAGGATTGCTCAAACCTTCAAGCATTGACTCTCAATTACTGTGATCAATTTTCAGAATATGGGCTCAAGCACATAAGTGGTAGAGTTACTATTCTTATGATCAGTTTTTCTGACCAGAACACGTATAGTTATTTTTTGAACATACAAATCATTCAAATTAGTTAAAGGAAATTTTCTGTCTTTGCTTGTGGTATACCCTGCATAATTATTCTTAGATTAATTAATGTTATTTTTCCTTATAATGGCTGTAGAAGAAGTATAAATAATGAAAAGAAATCCTGATTGAACATTATGTAAAATTGGAATTGCGCGCTATGATTGGAATAACATTAATTGTTCCGAATATTTTGGTAACAAATGGATTAGTTAAAGTGTTCTTTCTGATTAATATAAACAATTAAGAATGCCGATTTGTTTCTGTAGGTCTTTCAAACTTGGATTCCTTGAGTATCAGGAAGAGCAGCAGTGTCAAGCCTGATGGAATGCGTGCTTTCTCCAACTTATTTAATTTGGAGAAGTTGGACCTTGAGAGGTGTTCAGAAATTCATGGTGGATTTGTTNATCTTAAAGGTTGCTGCTATCCTTCATTTTTGCCTCATTTATATGCAAGAAGTTAACTTATTTCTAATTTAATTGATATTTTATATCCAATCTCACATGACTTTAAAGTTAAGGTGATGATGGATTTTCATCATTATTGGTTAATGGGGGTGGTTGCTGTTGCCTTGCCTGTGCTTATTGGTGATGATAAGTTCTAATTCATTTAATCGTTTTATGCGCGGGGGGCAGGGGGAATAGAGGACCATCAAAAGGAATTGATCCCTGGACCTTTGGGTCAAGGATATTTGATCCTACCAGTCAACCCAACCTTCATTAGCTTCTTTAAGGGGCTCATTATTCAGATATTAGCAAATGTTATCCTACTTAGGATTCCCTTTTATGCATCATGATTATGAAAGTACTAAGTTATAGATTTAATTTCTGTTTCTATAATACAGGTTTGAAAAAGCTTGAGTTCCTCAATATTGGATGCTGTAAATGTGTTACGGATTCAGACATGAAGTCTATCTCAGGTACTGATCATAAGGTGATCTGGTTTTTATCATAGTTATTGCAATTCAGGTTTATTTATGTTGTACAAAGGCAGTATTACGGTGTCTGGTTCATTTGTTATAGCTTTTTCTTAGCATTGTAATCTAGTTCTTGCATTTATTCTCACTCCTAGTTAGCAAATAACCAAAAACTGGGTGGGGGGAACATTGCTCTCCAAATTTGACTTTCTACATTTTTTCTTTTGTGCTTTTTTTCTCTGCGCGCTCCACTCACTCTACTAATAACCCCCCTTAAAGCTATCATGAACACCAAAGAGTAGCCTTACACAAAAACCTATCTATTATGTGTCTGCCTGCTCAGGTGATTAAGAAATGCACAGATAAATATGGTATTTTTCTTCAGCGAATACACCACACAAACTTTTAAATTGCACATGCCGCAATATTTCTCCTGAAATCTTTGTTTTACACTTCTAGAAACTTTAACTCTGACGGGTTGGTTGAATGGGACAGCACAAGGTTTACAATTTGACTAGTTCCTGGTTTAAGCACCCGCTTGTCTCCTTGGGTTGAGGTACTTGTAAATATTTACGAGTTAGAGGAAGATTGCCTGTCTTGGATTGGGGTGAAATTTCTTATAAAAAGAACTTCTAGAACTTTTTTTTGTCTTTTGTTAGTGGGGATACATGTGAAACTATCTACTGAAAAATCCTATCCTTCACCAATGCATAACTTCCGAATAGGGATGACAATTGCACCCAAACTCAACAGTTACGTGCAAAATATACCCGTGAGTTTATACTGAAACATGTGGTTTTGCAACTTAAATCAATTGCTGCACTTACCATCAGTTCTTTTTACTTCTAGAATCAAGAAGCTAGGCCTTGGTATTTTTGAACTGACTGTTGGCATATAATGTTTCAGAGCTTATAAATTTGAAGGAGTTACATATTTCCAACAGCAGTATTACTGATATTGGGATTTCCTATTTAAGAGGTATATTTCCAGTGTTTTTCCTCAATTACAAGTGTCTTAAGATACTATAACTGTTGCTGCTATTTTTCGCGCATGAGCGCAGCTGTAGTTGTCAATATCCATTCTCAAAAGAAAATATCATATCATTACTATCATCAATGTAGAGTTTTAGTATGTTGAATAAGCTCATGACTTTGTTTGCTCCAGGTTATTCTGTTTTCCACATTATACATTCCTGGGTATTTCTTTCTACTTACAGGTTTGGAGAAGCTTATCACATTAAATGTTGAAGGATGCAATATTACTGGTGCATGCTTGGAGTCTATTCATGGTAAAAATCGAATCTCAATTTATTCATTGAAGTGGCATTTCATTTTATTTTTCAAGTTTAGACAGCTGTTTTGTTTTGTGGAAGTTACTCTGCAACTGATGAGCTTCCTGTCATTTTATTTGGAAAATTAAGGATTTCACTAGTCCAGCACACAATCAACTGCTGCTAAAGACAAAGACTATGTTTGAACTTGGAAACTAATTTTCTTAGTATTCCAATGGTTACATTCACCTAGTTAGATCTTTAACATAATATTTTTATGATACAGCCTTGGCTTCCTTGGCATGCTTAAATCTCAGCAGATGTGGTCTCTCCAATGATGGATTTGAGAAAATTGCTGGTAATTTTGATATAAAATGACCCAGTTTGAGGACTTAGTGTGTCATGTTCTTACTTCTTGCTCTAAGCATGGCAAATCATTGGATTCTTGGTTTTACTGCATGTCCCTTTCTTGCAGGTCTTAAAAGCTTGAAGAGGTTAAGCTTGGCTTTTAACAGGATCACCGATGCATCTTTAGTTCATCTGAAAGGTACTTAAAACATCAATATCTCATCAGAGTGACTGTTTAATCCACATGCTGCTTCTCTAAATCAATAAAAACTCGTTTTTTTTAGTGTTTTTACACTTTTTCTGCAGACTTTTTCCCTTTGCGTTTTAATTCCTTTTACTTTCAGTAGTTTTACATGAACACTTGATGTGATCTTCATGTTTTGCTATCTGCAAATTGTCCTGACTGTTACAAACCAAAAGGAGAGAGGTGAGAAACTTTTTCTACATTATGAATTTTCCTGAAGAGTTCTTCAAACTCTGATGATGTCTATTGAACTACTTCAATTTTTGAAGTGAACGTATTGTAAATGAAGGAAGTATGAAAGTCTAATCTTAGCTTCAAATATCTCTTTTCATTATTCACAGAAAATTATTGTCGTTATTAATGTGTGGTACATGAGTTATATTATTGTTAATAATCTGTAAAAACTCCGTTTTTTATGATATCTTATCCTTCTCTCTTGTTGTAATTTCTAATAAAAGTCATATAAATGGGCACATGAAGCTGAAAAATTGGAAAGCACCCGGAAATTATTAGGTGCATAATAAACTGGCCATTCGGTCTCTAAAGCCTCTACCAACTCTTAATATTTTTAAGTTCTCGTGAGATTTCAACAACTAGTTTTTATATTCCTAATTATTGCTACTAGGATGTTGAATATCATCAATCATCGTTATTTTTACAGGTTTAACAAATTTGGAGTATTTGAACCTGGATTCTTGCAGGATAGGCGATGATGGGCTTGCTAATTTGACAGGTTTGCACTATATTAAGTATTTAACCATTTTCCTTTAGTTAGATTTCAATGGTAATTGCATTCTTCAAAGTTTGAATAGGTTTGTCACACTAGTTCAAAACACTAGCTCAAAGTTTTCTTGATCTGTGCCTGGCGATTTGACAAGAGGCATTGAGGCTTTATACCTTTATGCCATTTTTAGCTGAATGATTGAATGGCATAATTTGATGATTCAAACCCACCTATCTTATTAGACAATAAATATTGAGATGGTAAGATCCATGTGAAACTTTGCATATTCCAACTTGAATATCTGAATTGCACTTATAAAATTGTCGTGGGGATTTAAGCTAGCATTTAGCCTTAACATTGTGTTTAAAAGTGCTTGGTCTGATGACTGGTGGTTTTAATTCAGTTTTGCTTATATTTTTTATTTTAATTTCCTTAATTTGTTCTATCAAAATGCTTTTTGAAGGGGAAAAGTTTTGGTTATGAAAATGAGATTTTAGGAATTAATAATTTCATTTGAAGTATCACCTATGGTTTAAAATTATTAGTTATTTGTTCTTTCAGGCCTCACACTCTTGAAAAGTCTGGTGCTGTCGGACACTGACATTGGGAATAGCGGGCTGCGGTATATATCAGGTTGGTTGATACAGTCCTATATATATATATATATATATATATATATATATATATATATATATATACACACACACACACACACACACATATATATCTGAGATTTTTGGCAAACCAAATTCAAATTAAACTATTGATATGTCACTATATTCTTGGTTATGGCTCGTTGATAGGTATCCAGAATTTACTAGAGAATTCCAAGACAGATTCTTGGATGTCTTATTAGAAACAAAACAGAACAGTTCTACCAATGTGGTAAGAACAAGAACAATCACGTACAACACTCAAGAGAGGACCTGTCTCTCCTAACTTTTCCCCTTTTCAAAACACTCCAAAAACCTGCTCACCTCCTAATAAGACTATTTATATTAGTCTGTTACAGTTATGTAATTACAATTGTACTAAATACCTTCTTTTGTAAACTGTATCAAACCTATCAATACCCCTCCATGAAGATTCACCTTGTCCTCAAGGTGAAATTCTGGAAATTCTTGGAAATTCTTCATGAATGCAGCAGCAAATTCCCAACTATTCTCAATATCTGAAAGATGTTTCCATTTGATAAGAACTAAGTCACCTTGAGTGGTCTTTCCTGGATATACTTCTAGAATATAGTCTTCAGTAAGTGGAGGAGGCATGGGCTGGGTAGATGTGCCCTCCCTGGTGACTAGTGATGCTACTTGTTATGTCTGGGTCTCTCCTTTCCCTCTGTTATGATTACTTGCGACAACAGAATTTCCCACATCTCTGGAGAAACTTCTAGGTATTGAATATGGCCTATACACATTATTGCTCCTGTTTTCATTTAGTGTTCCCCCTGTTGCTGTAACTCTGATTTTTCCCTCAACCATCTGGGCCTTCATCAATTCAATAAGATTAGTGGGTTCATATAATTTAACCTCAGCCTTGATATCCTCCTTCAACCTATTCAAGAAGATGCCTACCAGATAATCCTCTTGAATCCCCTTCAACAACCCAACATATTGTTCAAATTGTTCAATATAATCTTCCACTAAACCTCTAAACCTGTTTGTCGCAAGCCAATCAGAATTTCAAAGGGGTTTTGAAGCATAGTTGGTTGAAACCTGCGGACAACAGCCACCTTGAATGCCTCCCACTTAGGATTTGGATTGCAGGTTTCCTACCACTGAAACCAATTCAAGGTTTCCCCTTTCAAAGCAACTATGACAACCTGCATTCTTTCCTCCTCGCTGACTTCTTTCAATAGAAAATATCTTTCTAGTCTGTCAGTTCAACCATAGGCCTCCTCTCCTGCAAAGACAGGGATGTCCAGTTTTCTGCATTTTGAGGAAGACACTACCGAACTTTTCTCCTCATTCTCTATGCTGTAGGGATGGCAACGGGTCGAGTCGAGTGGGGCACAGATAGTACCTACCAGCAACCCGACCCGACAAAAAAAATCCACCTGTTACTCGCACGGATATCCGCTTAAAAAATATCCACGGATATTTTGAAACCTACCGATATCCACGGATACCCGCAAATGCTTAACACTCTTTTTATAAATTATTAAAATAAAATTTAAATAAAATTAAAACAAAAATATATATAATATAATATAAATTAAATTAAATATAAATTAAAATTTAATTTTTGTTTCGGTTGAATTAGTCTGAGGGTCAGTCCTTCTTTGCTTTGTTCTCTTTTGAACTTCAATCCTTCCTGATAATGTCATCCACTTTGATAGGTTGTGACGTTCAAAAGATAAAAAGGTCTAAATTTGATAGAATAGAAGAGGAAGAGTGTATCTAGACATCAATTCTATATTTATAGAGCCTGTGGTACCATTGATTAATCATTAGTACAATATATTTTTAAACAATCAAACTCATTGATTAACCATTAGTACAATATATTTTTAGGCAATCAAACCCAATAATCAAAATTAATATATTTTGTAAAGAATAAGGGAATTTGACATATTAAAACCTGTTTATTGTCCATAAATGACAATTAATTCTGATCGGTATACTTCGTATAGTACAATTTTAATTAAATTTAACCTTGTAAAATATAAATTAATGTTAATTTTAATTAAATTTAAATTAATAAAATAAAAATTAAATTTTTATTTTTATATTTTGCGGGTAACGGATATCCGCGGGTACAGATAGTATAATACCGCATCTGACTTGTTTATAAGTGGGTATTAAAATATCCGCTATCCGCGGGTTTGGGATAGTAAATATCTGCGGGTATCATTTTTTTTGTCATCCCTACTCTGCTGCCCTCGTTGCTTCCATTTGTGACCGAATCATCATTTGTCTGTTTTGTTGTTGGAACCGCATATGATACTTGTTCCATCTTTTCAAACCCATCCAATCTTGATTCCATTTTTGTATTCACCATGCCCCACACAGCTACCACAGAACCAGGAAAGAGGCTTTGATAGGTATTCAGAATTTACTGGAGAATTCCAAGACGAATTCTTGGATGTCTTATTAGAAACAGAACAGAACAGTTCTACCAATGTGGTGTAAGAACAAGAACCATCACGTACAACACTAAGGTCTTTCGAGAGGACCTGTCTCTCGTAACTTTTCCACTTTTCAAAAACACTCCAAAAACTCCCTGGTCACCTCCTAATAAGACTATTTATAATAGTCTGTTAATTACAACTGTACTGACTACCTTTTTTTTGTAAACTGTATCAAACCTATCACCCATGGTTAGAAAATATTGACTTTACTAATGCTATGTCTACGAGGTATTCTAAATATCATAACCCCTTATTCAATTTGTACATTTCAGATTTTAGTAAGGAAATTGAAATTGTTTGCTTTAACGTAGCATTATTGCATTAAATCTGAGACTGTCTTGGAATGTGATCATATACTGTTGTATTAGAAGATAAATTTTAGAAATCCCTTGAGTTACCCAAATATGAGTGATTTTATTTTTTTTTTAATTTAAATTGTAAGTGTTACCAATCTGGCCCTGCAGTGCTAGGATGAGGTTGCTGTTTATGAGATTTTAATTTAATTCAAAACATTAAATGGTTTCAGGACTTCATTCATTTAAAGTAAACATTGTCAAAATATGAAATTTATCTATTTTGTGTAGGTTTTTTGTTGTTACATCTACATCACAGTGTGGTTGGAGAACTATACTCACAATACATAAAATGCATGCATGTGTTGATTAGGTGGTTCTTGCTTTTATCCAGGTTTAAATAAACTCGAAGATTTAAATCTGTCATTTACTACAGTAACTGATAATGGTCTGAAAAGGTTGTCAAGGTTGACACAACTTAAATCACTTAATCTGGACACCCGACTGATTACCGACAACGGGCTTTCAAATCTTATCGGTAAGCATGTTTGCTTTCACTTATCCACTTTTTTTTTTCTTTGGGCTTAACTACACCTTTATCCCTCTAGTTTAGACTTTGTGATTTTAGTTTCCCAAGAATATTTCCAGACAAATCAGGTCCCTCTAATTTTAAAACCTGAAATCCTCAAATCTTACTTTCTATTCAAACAGTTGGGGATTTATTACTGATGATTTAGGATATGGAATATTTAAAACTTTAGATGTCAGAAATATAGTGGAAATTTGGTAAACATATAAAAGGACTCAGTAATGGGATATTAGGGTTTGAAGAAAAGGAAATTTTGGATTTTTTTTTTGGGTGAAATTTATATTTTAGTTGGCGAGTTTGGAGCCAAAGGATATTGCAAATGAATTTATTTGATTCGTAAAGAATTTGAAAGTTTTAAGAGGAAATTGACAGAGGAGCTTAATTGACGTAATTACATCAGTTTTTATTTTTTATTATAATTGATTTTGTTTTAATATTTATTAAACATAAATGACGTGAGTTAAAATAGATTGGAAATCCTCCTAATTTAATTCTCATTCTTACATACGTATATTTTAAAAAAATTAGAATTTTAAAATATTTGGGGGTTCACGGCATCTTTCTGCCCTTTAAAATCCTCCGTCAATGATGGTTTGTTATATTAAAATAAATATTTAAAAAAAGTAGGGGGTATTGATCCTTTTCTATTTGTGGCTGTGTGATTAATTTTGCTTGTATTTGAGCTGTCTCATTGGAATTTTCTTTAACAGGTCTGAGTGGATTGGTAACATTGGATCTCTTTGGAGCACACATTTCAGACCATGGAACTGCATATTTGCGATGTATGACTAACATTATATTTTTTTAACCTACCTAATTGATAGTTGACTCTGTTAATTTGTGAGATATAACTGAGTAGTCTACATTTGAAATTGAAGTACATCAGTAATAATTGGGGTTCTTGCCATTTTCTTTTTAGGGAATTTGATGATTATCACGTAGGCCGCACACTTTGATTTTTTCACGAAAATGTAATCAGTCAAGAAAATAAATTTAAAATTGCTTAACTGGAGAAACAAGCAGTGAAATATACTGTTAGTGGAAGTCTTTACTTTTCATGACGTTTTCACTTATACTTACAAATTTGATGTTGAATCATCTCTGGCTGTAGACCTTGATGGCAATCTTATTTTACCTATTCCCCTCTAGAATTGATGTAAAATAGAACATTTGGTTTCTTTATATGTGTGTGTATGTTTTAATTTCTCTTCTTTTAGCTAGCTTAATTAATGACGCCATTTGCTTAGTAGAATCTGCAATAAATCCATGCTCATTTCTTTACGCCTATACTTTGAGAGCAAACACCCATATATGGAGGTAGTACTACTTGGGAACACCATTCTACACCAACTCACCTTTTTTTCATTTGTTTTGTATTGTTAGAAATGAGCACTGATTAAAAATAATGGGAAAATACGGGTTTACAACCCTGTGCTAAGATTACTGGTTATCTTGCCGGCTTAAATTTTACTTCCTATTTTGTTCTCCATCTTGCAGCATTCAAGAACTTGCAATCCCTTGAAATATGTGGCGGAGGATTAACTGATGATGGCGTAAAAAATATAAGAGAAATTGTCTCCCTGACACAGCTAAACCTGTCCCAGAATTGCAACTTGACAGATAAAACTTTGGAATTGATATCTGGTATTTTCTGCTTCACTTCATTGCATTATATAGTCCAATAAACTTCATCCAAAAATAATTGTTTGGCGGAAACAGACAATCATAATTAAGTATGAAAATGAAAAAAAAAAATGAGAATTAGATGGAGAATATTATCTGTATTGGTTTTTACTTCCTCCCCTTGCCTTGTAATTGGATCAAGTACAAATTTGTCTTGCTCTGTTAACCCATAAATCTTATTTTTCTTTATATCTGAATGCAGGCATGACAGCACTGCGATCGCTAAATGTTTCAAATTCTCGTATAACCAATGGAGGACTACGGTATCTGAAGCCTTTAAAGAATTTACGCAGTCTTACCTTGGAGTCTTGCAAGGTTACTGCTTCTGAAATTAAGAAGCTTCAGTCAACTGATCTTCCAAATTTGATAAGCTTTCGGCCAGAATAAACCAGGAGAGAATTATGTTATCTATCTGGTGAACAATTCTCTGTACATATTTATGGCCACTGTTTGAATAGTTAAGAAAAATGTACATAAAATTAGCATGCAAGAATGTAATTATGCCTTATTTTGCATGTTTGTATTTTCCCGTCTAAGAATAATTGTGCATATATCTTTCTTTTTCCCTTTCTCTCCTGGATTTAGATGCCTGATGGGGCTATCTATATTGTCTGTGCATATGCTCATGTATGTCTATGTTTGGACCAGAGTGATGATGCTCATTACTGTATCCGTAAAGTGATGAATTGTTACTGGCTTTTAGTTACTCACTAATGTTTATATATGATGTTTGTGGGATGCATTCCATATTTTATGATTCATTTTATTATGTCATTGTCATACAATGTCTCAGGCCGCGAGCACGGCAATGTTGGAATTACAACTCTGAGCGAAAATAGAATTCTGCTTGTTATGAGTTATTCGATGTCAGTCTTTTAGCACGCATAACTTAATAATGAGTTAATCAAGTTGCATGTCACTTAATTCAGAACTATGGACTAGTAAGTGGGTGAATTTTTTTCCAAAGTATGAACTCAGATTTTACAATGCATAATATTCTTTGAAAGTAACAAGAATAACATACTTCTGGGAAAAAATAAGTTTAATATTTAAAGAATATTTTTTTAATCAATCATGTTCATCGGTACCATTGATCAATCAGAATTAAAACATTCTTGAAGAAATTAAAAACATATATGTATCTGTGATATTTTAAGTAGAAAATGCACTACAACAGGTAAGTTTAACAAAGTAGGAGGAAAACTCTTTCAGAAAGAGACTACCCTGAGTAGATTACACATCGATAAATAACAAGAAAAAGGAACATGCATCTCCCGCTGCTTGCTTTTGGTACAAATTTAACATCCTACAAATCTACCAATTAAATGAAGGGCGAGAAAAATGAGCAAAAGCAGAAACTAAGTAAAAGGTAATTCCTGAAACGCCATCTTTCCAAGGTGTAAAGAACTTCTAGACCCTTGTGTTTTTGGAAATTTAAACACCATTGAAAGAATATCTCTAGTATATTGGTGAACCCAAATTCTTATAAAAGCTGTATGATTAACCTGCAGCATAGACAAACCAAGGTTGTCATCAAACATGACGATAATCATATTATCAACACAGTAAGCACAAAAAGAACTCAAGGGGGACTAAATAATATAATTAAGCTATGACAACCATGTAGATAACTAAAGCTTTTTCTACGAGCATTAAGTTGCTGTGGAATGGCAATCATCATTATTACAACACGATGTGATTCTAGGACCAGATTGGAGAACTTCAATGTATCTAGTTATTTAATAATGGGTCCCTCTACTAAGACAAACAGGGTCATAAACTACGACAACAGTACAAATTGCAGTGTATACTCATGATAACAACATTCATTATAAGATAAGAAACATCTAAAATCCATGGTGATTAATGACTAGTCATGGTGATTAATAACTGCAAATTCCAAAGACTATAAAGATGTGTGTGGGGTCGAGAAATAAGCATGAAGGTGATGGTTGAGTGAGATATGATATATGCAGTGTGTTTCTTTTGACATAAGTATCTACTCCTTTTTCAATAGTGTTTTCAATTCATACATATACTGAATCTTATATTGCAAAAGTTGCTACTGGTGATGAATTTAAGTGGAATTTGTAGCATTTGAACAATTATTGCAACTATTTATTTATTGTACAGTTATCAAGGCGGTCAATTTGACTTTTGGGTAATAGCAGAGGATTGCTTGAATTTATTACAGACAATGACATGTATAGCGTTGAAAGAATGAAAAGCTTCTAAATGGCTTTTGCTGGACAGGAAAGTGGGATGTGAATTGCAATATGCAAGATAAGTATATCTTCGGTTTCATTTCTAATTGGCTATTTCGTTTCATAAATAAACATATATAAGTAATTAACCAGTTACCTTCTGATGACAATAGCATTTCAGGCACAGAAGCAGCCTTGGTGACTGTTGACCGTTTCAATCTTCAAGTACTTGAAGAAACATATTCAACTCATGCAAGCTCAAAGGCATGATAAGTTTTTGAAACTCGCCTTCTGAATAAGGCTTCCAAACGAAATGATGGAAATCCACTCTTCCACATTTTAGCTTTGTACATCTCCTTCCATGCCTGTACTATTTCATCAATTTTGAAGGCAAGACCTGCCAGTGAAAAAGTTAACATATATTAATCTATAGTATTAGCTATGTCAATTTTAAAGGCAAAACCAGCCAGTAAAAAAGTTTCTAGTGTCTTGAAAACATACCATCTACTGCAGTATTATTTGAACAGTGATTCTTCAAAATTACAGCTATATCTGTTGGAGAAGCTCCTGCAAGTTCAAATTTCTCAACTGAAGCCGCAAGAGTTTCATGCCACATAGGTAGCCCTGATTTGAACTCCACAATTGAGCGTTCGTAGAGAATGGTACCCCATAGGAGATTTATTTGAGACCTCATATGTGCCTCCTGTGCTGCAAGATCTTCTGAGGACATACTTTCAAAAACCCCATCCAACCCCATGTTCTGCAAATCCAATATAGAATAATTTGAATCAGACATTTTACTCAAGTTCTGCTTTTCAGATTCTTCCCATATATGCATTCCTTTCTCCATATTTTCTTCAGCATTGTTGTAAAGATGGAGAACCTCAGCGGAAGGCCATGTTAATGAGTCTACATTACTATTGAGTGCATAATACCACAAGAGTTTTGCTTGCTCAAACTTCTGTAGCCCCAGAGCCAAAAATCCTTCATAAAAATCTGACTTAATTTTAATGGCTGCATCATATTTTTCTTCTGCCTTTGAATACTCTTCCAGCGTCCATTCATATGAACTCTTGATCAGTTCGCATAGATGGTCTTTAGAAGAGTCTTCTGTTTTATATATCTTTTTCCTTGCCTTAGACATATGAACATTTCCCCAGTTGAACAATGCAAGAGCAGTCATCTCTTGGAACTTATCTCTAGCCATGTCAAATAGGCCTTGTGCTTCTTCGCCTGTAATTGTCTCCTCCATAGCCTCGGAATATAGCTTCATACCATGTTCGTGAAAATCCAAATATCTGTCACACTCAAAACCAACATGGTTCTTGAACAATTTTGCAAACTGAATTATCCAATCCTCAATGCAAGAAGAGCTATCAATTCCATTTGCTTTTCCCACACAGCCATTCTCAACTGCAATGTTAATGCCAACAACTTCCCCCTCCTTCACTTTAAATTTCTCAAAAAGTGGATCCTGCTCAGGAGTGGCTTCTACTATGTACAGTCTGATACAACTATGAGATCCTATTTCAGCCGTTCTTAATTCATCATCAGAAGTGATTGTGACTAAATCACCTTCTTGGTCCCTGTATTTGACAAGAGCAGCTCCTAGGCTCGAGAATCGATCTTGAATAACTTCTCTTAACTGGAAGAGGCTACAATTGATAGGAAGTTCAGCACATCTTATATCATCACCAAAAATAAGTTTAACTGTTTTGTTAGGAACATGTTCCTTTCTACCATTACTTCCTTCCTCTATAACCTCCTTTATATCAGCCTTCTTCTCATCATTCTTTTCCTTGGCCTTCTTCTTCTTGGATGTGTTGGTCTTCTTCTCAACAACCACAATGCTGTCCTCAGTCTTCTTCTCCTCAGTTTTCCTTTCTAGAAGTTTGTCATTAGGAGCCTTCTTTTCCTCCGTATAGCCCTTATTCTTGCGCATATTCTCTTTCACTATCTTTTCTGGAGTCAAAGGACTAGGAGGTTCGACATAATTTGGAGGCAACTCAATTATTGTATCGTTAACTCTCGATCCTTTCTCCTCAAGTGCATTTTTCACCTTTTCTGAGATCTCTAATGCTATGACATTATTTGGTTCCATCTTTAGAACAGTGCTGACATCTCTTAGAGCTAAATCCAGCCTATTTAAAGCTTCATAGCACCTTGCTCTCTTCAACAGTGCTTTACTATATTTGGGTGTCACTTCAAGAGCCAAATCACATTCATGAATAGCCTTTGGGAACTCACTGACCCCCATCTGCATATAGCATGCAGCCATGTTGCTCCGCAGATAGGACACATCAATATGATTTCTCGGAAGTAACTTCAGGGCTTTCTCATATTTTAGTATTGCTCCTTCAACATCCCTCTTCTGGAACAGCTTGTTTCCCTCATTCTTCAATTCTTGAGACATGGAAATGAACACCATAGTATCATTATCATATGCTTTGGGACTGCTATCTCCCATTTTACTATCGTCCCTTACTTCTCCTACTTGCTTTGTTTTCTTTCTCATTTTCCCACTCTTACACAACACAACTCAATTTATTCCAGTCAAACCAAGAACACAATAAAACAAATAACAGAGTATTCCAAAAAGAAAACAAATATAAAGGCAATCTAACATGAGAGACCTTCAGATATAATTAACATGGCATCATCCAAAACTCAAGGAAATGGTGGATAACATAACAACAACATAACCAAGTTGATAAAGCATAGCCTCCTATGTGAAGCCCATGTGAAAGTTGAAGAAAAAATTTTTAATTGGAACAAGTTCAAAATCTCAAAATGGTGACAATGAAAATTGACTGGGTTGTCCTCTTACCATAATGGTTCGAGTGACTCATTCATTCAACACAGACGTATCCATCTCTCTCAATTATTATTTGTTTGAGCGAATACAAATCTATTTCACGGACAGACTTCAGAAAAGGTGAAAGAAAACCCAGAATTTGGGAAGATAAATAAACTTATCTGGGTAACGAGTTATGGGAAAAAGCTTCAAACTTTGCAACTACAAGGAAAACCAGAACACAATGTAACAGCAAGGAAGTTTGAAATGGAAGAAAAGCAAGTGGTGTTGTTGACGTTGTTTTGTAATGTGGGAGAATGGTTTTTCATAGCCTTCACGTTAACGCCACCAAAGCATTTGTCAAAAAAGAAATCACATAACGTGAGCTTCTTAACTGAACTCAGAATCTGATATCTCATGGCAAAGTATTTTTCTTTTTCTTTATTTTTGTATATGGTGGGTCCATTCTATATTCCTCTGATGCTAATGAAGTAACCATTAATTGACAACCTTCATAATCATGGGAAGCGTCAACAACTACAAGTTTTCACATAAAGTGTACCATTGTTACTTTCCTCATCCAGTTTAATTAGCAATAATGATTTCCAATTTTGGTACGATTTTCAGTCAAAAATATGACCTTAGTAAGTAAACATTCAATTCAATTGTAAACCAAAGCAACAAAACATACTCAGAACGAAATAACCACTGTTATATAGACAGATAGCAACGGAGATAAAATAACTAAAAATCAAATACAAAACAATGTCGTAGAAGAAAACACGGTAAAAAGACAAGCAAACGAATACAAGTAGAACAAAAATCATGACAATATAAGAATAAATGAATAAGACGATCAAATTATAGCCCACTAACATAAATTAAAAAAAAAAAACATCATTCTAAAATCTATTGTTTTACATTTCTAGGTAATTTTGGTTTTATTGTAATTTTATAAAAAAAATAAAAAAATTAGAGGTGGGAGTGAGAGTGAGAGATAGAAAAAGTGAAAAAGCATCGTGGGAGATAGAAAAAGAAAAGCTGGTAATAACTACGTTGGTGTTGGTTTTGATGTGTTGTACCACTGCACACCGCATATGCTTGCTTCCCTCTAAAGTAATAACTTCATTTTTTTTCATTCAATAAGACTTAAATGTGAATCTTGTACAACTCATCTAAGTCATTCTTCACAACTCTTACACTAAATAAAGAATTAGAAAGACAATACCACAAGTAATCTTTTATAATTAATCCTTTTTTATGCTTATTTGGATCAAACTAAAACTTCAAAATCAACATTCAAGGAAAAAATAATAAAATGAAGTATTAATTCGTATTATAATTACTATAATAATTAGTATTAATTCGTATAATAATTCTTAATTATAAATATAAATTAAGTATTACATTAGATAAAAATAATAAAATTAAATATCATGTATGAAAAAAATTCATAAATAAATCACATTTCGAGATTTTGAATTAAAAATATTATTATATCTCTAAAAATAAATAAATATCATCAAAAGTAGCATTAGTATGAAACCACTACCTCGTGATCTCTGAACTTTGCAGGCAAAATGAATTGCAGTCATGG
This sequence comes from Vigna radiata var. radiata, assembly GCF_000741045.1. Lineage (NCBI taxonomy): Eukaryota > Viridiplantae > Streptophyta > Magnoliopsida > Fabales > Fabaceae > Vigna > Vigna radiata. Next base: position 43,301,507 of record NC_028357.1, read on the forward strand.
CCTAACTAATTACAATTAAGTTTATTATATGCATTGAACAAATAGTTTTTTTTTAAAATAATTATGAGGACTTGGAATTTGTACCACCTATACCTGCTGAAGCCATGATACTAACAGATAGACTGTCAATACCTCTAAAACACTGAGTCATATTAAACAACTGGTAATTCACAGTAAATCCACAAAACAAAATTATAGGATTCAGTGATAACTTATTAAGGTAGAAAATTGGTAATGCTTGAGGACCCTTTTGTGGTAAACTTGAAGACAACATCTATATACAGAGCATGTACACATCCTTCGGAATGCAGCACCTCTATGGTCTTGTACAACTTCAAGAACAAATTCCAAATAATGTGCTTAACAAACTGTTTAACCTACCCAGCCCTCAAGCTTCAAGCTCATGAATTGCTTCGTCTCATAACGAAATTCAAGAGGAAGCTCTTCCAAGACATCATGGCAAAAGCCACAGATCATTGCGTTCATTGCTTTTTCCTTGTCTATTCCCCTTTGCTGAAAAAAGAACAGTTTATCTTCTTCAATTTTAGATGTACTGGCTTCATGTTCAATTCTTGCCGTTGGATTTTTCACCTACAAAGTAATCGTGATTGCTTTAGCAAAATAAAAGTATCATGGCAGATATGAAAGCAGGGAGAAAATAAAGAAAGACAAAAGAAAATGCTACTACACACCTGAATGTAAGGATAGGTATTGGCAGCTGCATTGTCCCCAATAAGCATGGAGTCACACTGCGATGAGTTTCTCGCATTGTCCGCCTTGGAGAGAACCTGAACCAGGCCTCTATAACAGTTCCTGGAATGTCCAACCGATTTGAATTATAATTATAAGATTAAATAAAATATGTATAATAAAATATTATATTTCTTTATACATTTGTATACATAATACAATTTTTAATTTATAGATAATGTGTAAATAATAATTGAATGCATCAAAAAAAAATGTCAACCCGTTTATAGTTCAATTACAACAAAAAAATACACCTGGTGACATAATCTTTAATAATGAGTATTCAAGATTCAGTTTATAAAGTTAACTGAACTACAAATGCAAAAGTTCAGTTCCTGTAAACCGAACTAAAAAATGATATAACTTAGTTTTTAGTACAAGTAGTTTAGTTTTTATAGTATAAAAAAAATATAGATAAATTAAAGTTCAGTACAGTTACATTAATTATGCCCAGTCCTAATAATATTACATGAGGAGAATCTTAACTAGGCCAAAAATATAAAAAATAATATATGTATTTATCCATTATTTATATAATTTTAGTTTTTTATATTCATAAATATAAAAAAAAATTAAATAATAATGTAAATCTTATGTAAATTTTTGCTTATCTTTTCTTGACTAATAATATCGTAATGACCAGTGGAATACTAGAAAAATTATTTGAATTGATTATCCAAATAAAATAAAATTGTAAAGTTAAAATTTAAAATTATAAAAAAAACAAATTTATAATTCTCATTGAATAATTATTGAATGAAAAATTAATTTATATGTTTACTTAACATATAATAATTAATAAATTTAAGTAATGATATTTGAAATTATATATTGATATATAAAGAGAGACTGAGTAAGATCCATTTATTCCAAAGAGTAAATTGTTAGATTCCAAAGTGAAATCAATTACTCTTCGTTTTAAAGATGTCAAAATTGTTAGATGGAAATGGAATGATTTGCCTAACTTACTGGTTAGAAATATTGAAACTAAATTAGAGATAAATTGACTTATAATTCACTAATAATAATTTTTATCATTTTTTATTATTGATTTATTATAATTATTTTTTATTTCAAATCATAGATGATGACAATTTGATGTTTAAAAAAACAATAATAGTGTCCAATTATATTTGTAATGTGTAATGTTTTAGAAGTTTAATTTATTTGTTTATTCAATTATAAGTTAACACTTTACATTTTAATTATTATTTTTATAATAATATTTAGTAAAATATTTGAAAATTTTAGTTATTATTATAAAAAAATAAATAAAGTGAATTAATTTTAAATATACTAAAATATTATGTAAAATATGTAATATCCGAATAAAATATGCAGAGATAAATATGGTATTTTTCTTCAGCAAATACACCACACAAACTTTAAAATTGCACATGCCGCAATATTTCTCCTGAAATCTTTGTAGAAACTTTGGTTGAATGGTACTTGTAAATATTTACGAGTTAGAGGAAGATTGCCTGTCTTGGATTGGTTTCTATAACTTTTTCTACAACTTTTTTTTTGTCTTTTGTTAGTGGGGATGCATGTGAAACTATCTACTGATAAATCCTATCCGAATAAGTTCATGACTTTTATTCTGTTTTCCACATTATACATTCCTGGGTATTTCTTTCTACTTACAGGTTTGAAGAAGCTTACCACATTAAATGTTGATGGCATAATTTGATGATTCAAACCCACCTATCTTATTAGACAATAAATATTGAGATGGTAAGATCCATGTGAAACTTTGCCTATTCCAACTTGAATATCTTAATTGCACTTATAAAATTGTCGTGGGGATTTAAGCTAGCATTTAGCCTTAACATTGTGTTTAAAATGTGTATATATATATATATATATTTGAGATTTTTGGCAGACCAAATTCAAATTAAACTATTGATATGTCACTATATTCTTGGTTATGGCTCGTTCATAGGTATCCAGAATTTACTAGAGAATTCCAAGACAAATTCTTGGATGTCTTATTAGAAAGAGAACAGAAGAGTTCTACCAACGTGGTAATATTGAGTACAAATAAAGTCTTACATAAGAAAAAATGAGAAATGATTATGAGTTTATATACACATAAGATACCTTTATTAATAAGAGGTCTTTTGGAGTGATACCAAAAACAAAAGCAAATCTGAGAGTTCTCCTACCTTTTCCACTTTCCAAAAACTCCCTGGTCACAGTTATTTGATTACAACTGTACTGACTACCTTCTTTTGTAAACTGTATCAAACTTATCACTCATGGTTAGAAAATATTGACTTTACTAATGCTATGTCTATGAGGTATTCTAAATATCATAACACCTGATTTAGTTTGTACATTTCAGATTTTAGTAAGGAAATTGAAATTGTTTGCTTTAACGTAGCATTATTGCATTAAATCTGAGACTGTCTTGGAATGTGATCATATACTGTTGTATTATCCATTGGAAGATAAATTTTAGAAATCGCTTGAGTTACCCAAATATGAGTGATTTTAATTTAATTCAAAACATTATATGGTTTCAGGACTTCATTCATTTAAACTAAACGTTGTCAAAATATGAAATTTATCTATTTTGTGTAGGTTTTTTGTTGTTACATCTACATCACACAGTGTGGTGTTGGAGAATTGTACTCACAATACATAAAATGCATGCATGTATTGATTAGGTGGTTCTTGCTTTTATCCAGGTTTAAATAAACTCGAAGATTTAAATCTGTCATTTACTACAGTAACTGATAATGGCCTGAAAAGGTTGTCAAGGTTGACACAACTTAAATCACTTAATCTGGACACCCGACTGATTACCGACGCACTATATTTTAGAGCATTAATTGATGTACGAGGTGACTGCTCCTGATTCTGGAATGTTATACAGGAGAGATGATTGTTGGACCAACAAAAGCACTATTTATGGATGAAATATCCAATGGTTTAGACAATTCCACTACTTTCCAGATTATCTCTTGTATTCAGCATCTAGTGCATATCACAGATGCCACTGCATTAATTTCACTCCTTCAACCAGCACCAGAGACCTTTGATCTCTTTGACGATATTATCTTAATGGCAGAAGGAAAAATTGTGTACCACGGTCCACGGGATTGCATACTTGAGTTCTTGAAGGATTGTGGCTATAAATGTCCTCAAAGAAAAGGCACTGCTGACTTTCTTCAGGAAGTATGTGCAGCCTAACTGAATACCTCCGTTTCTAACATGATATTTTTAGAATTTGATGATGTGAAATACTTGTAAAATTCAGGTTATCTCGAAGAAAGATCAAGCACAGTATTGGAGTAGCACAGAAAAACCTTACAGTTAAGTTTCGATTGACCGGTTGATTGAGAAATTTAAGGATAGCCCTTTAGGTAAAAAGTTGGAGGAGGAGCTCTTGAAGCCGTTTGATAAGCCTCATAGCCACAAAAATGCCCTTGTATCTAAAAAGTACTCATTATCAAAATGGGAATTATTTAAGGCTTGCATCATGAGGGAAATTCTTCTAATGAAAAGAAACTCTTTTGTCTATGTATTCAAGTCAACACAGGTACTCTATAGGTTTTTCTTTTCACTTTCATGCCTTTCTATCATGATAACTATACCCAACTTTCTCAAGTTGCATTCATTATCCATGCAGCTTGTCATCGTTGCATTTGTAGCAATGACTGTTTTCATTCGAACACGAATGGCTGTTGATGTGGTCCATGGGAATTATTACATGGGTTCGTTGTTTTATTCACTCGTCATTCTTCTGGTTGATGGATTTCCAGAACTATCTATGACTGTATCAAGACTTGCAGTTATTTACAAGCAAAAAGAGTTGTTCTTTTTTCCTGCATGGGCTTATAC